>NC_090923.1:1170412760-1170715791 GCF_040938575.1 Ambystoma mexicanum
AAGGGGGGATAGTATTAGGTTCAGTCACTAGAGGTGCTTGTTGATCAGTAGGAGAGAGGGCGTCCTTTTTATTAGTTATTTTAAGCTGGAGGGTGGAAATTTTATTCGATAGGGCATTTTGTATGTTAGTGCACCATATCTTGTCCTTGGGGACCGTGTCAGTTGGTTGGATGGGGAATTCCATTTCCCCGAGGATGGCAAAAAGTTCCTTGGTATTAGATTTGGCATTAGTAATTCTGTCATTGAATACATTTTTTTTTGTATTGATAATTTCTGTCTTGTAATATTTGGTGAAATTGGTTAAGTTAACTTTGTTGTCGTCAGTAGGCCAATTGTGCCAGATAGTTTGGAGTTTTCGTTTCTGCTTTCTAAGCTCCTTAAATTGGGGTGTGAACCAAGCATTGTTTAGCTTTGCGTAGTTTGGGTGGTGCAATAGTATCTAGTGCATGAGACATAGCTTTATTAAAAGGTGTCTACTAGGGTGTCTGGGTCAGTATTGTTCTCCAGACAATTGATAGTAGGCAGGAGGAGGGGGATGAGTTTTTCTGTAGTAATGTCTTTTTTACTTCTGGTGGGGAGTGGTGGTATCATGTTGATAACTTTAGGGCTGAGGAGGTCAAGTGTGGCAGTGAAATTTATTAGATAGTGGTCGGTCCATGGTTGAGGGATGATGTCAGTAATGACTATGTTGCAGTTAAGTTCAGATACCCAGTCAAGGGTTCTACCTTTAACATGTGTGGGGGTGAGGACTTTTTGGGTAAGGCCGTAGTCGTTTAGGATAGCTGTTATAGAGAGGGCATTTTTATTATCTGGCTCATTGAAGCCAATGTTAAAGTCGCCCAGCAACAGCGTTTGCGAGTGATTTTGGGTATTGTTAGCTATGAGGGTGGTAAGGTCATCTTCGAAGGTTCCCAAGGGACCTGGGGGCCTATAGATCAAGTGAATAGTTAGCGTGCGGTTATTAGAGATTTGCAATTTTGCTGAGAGTACTTCGCAGGAAGCACAGGGAGGTGAGGTGGCGAGTCCGATAGGCAAAGTAGTTTTAGCGATGATGGCTAGGCCACCGCCTTTAGCATTGGGTCCATCTACTCTGTGGATCTGGTAATTGTCAGGTACGGCTAGCATCAGGGAGGGTCCTGCTGCCTCGTGGAGCCAAGTTTCTGTTACGGCAGGGAGGTCGATGCTGCTGTTGTTTAGTATGTCAGCAATTTCAGTTGCATGGGCTACCATGGATCTGGCTTTGATAAGGGATCCAGTAAGTGATAAAGTATTCTTAGGAATAGGATAGCTTGCAGATTTATCTGTGTGCTTGTTTCGACTCGGGTGTTTCTTTTTATGAAGGTGAGTGGGATTCGGGGTCGGAGTTGAGGGTTTCGTGGCTTGAGTTTGCTTATCCAAGTGCATCTGTATAGTTGGGGATCTAACAGTATTGTTTGCGCTATTTCTTTTGGTTTCATAAATGCAAGGTAGTCTTGCCCTAAGTCTCAGGTTTCTGTCTGTGGGGGGGCTAGTGCTGTAGGTAGCAAATGTCATGATTGTAGTTAGGAGGGTCAGGGAGGTCAGGTTTCTACACATGGTAGTTAGAGTAGTTAAATGGTTCAAGTTACTTCGCTTACTTCGCGAGGATGTCTGGCTAGGGTGTCGCAATATAGATTGCGGGTGGCTAGTTATAGCCAAGGGTTCATCTAGTGATATGGATCATGATATTCAAGAATCACAATATGAACTAAAATGCATGACTTAGAGTAGTTAGCAACATGCAAGGCAGGCGACCCAAGGGTCTTAAATAGGTAACAGGATGCAGTGGCAAGCTACCAAGGGGTCTCGGATAGGTCACAGGGTGCAATGGTAGGCGACCAAAAGGGTCTCGGATAGGTCACAGGGTGCAATGGTAGGCGACCAAAAGGGTCTCAAAAAGGTCACAGGGTACAGTTGTAGCAATGCGGCAGTCTAGGCAGTACTGGGTGAATGAGTGGGCACATTCATAGCAGAGGTACAAAGGCAAAGCAGATACCAGGCTTGCAGCAAATGTGGGCATATCAGGCAAAGAGCAATGCAACATACATGGGGCACCAATCAGTAGTGAAGCACAGCAGGTTAGTTTATGAAAGTACACTACACTTACATCAAGTAAGGAGCAGTGCAGAGTACACAAGGCACCATTCAAAAGTGTGGCACGTCAAACAGGCATTGCACCTCGAGCATCATCAGGCAGAAGAGCGATGTAGCATACATGTGGAGCAGATCAGAATATGTGCGCAGCAGGTTTGGATAATGCAGGAGGTAGGCAGACTAACTCAAGAATCGCGCACATTAATCTTAGGCAGGCGCAATAAGGGAGCATAGCAGGTAAAGCATAGGCAGTATGGCAGGTGTTAAACAGGGGTGCTGCAGGTGAGCACGTTTGTAGCAAACTGGGGGCGAGCACTATAGACGGTAAGGAGAGCGCTGTATCTCAGAGTCAATAAAGTACATTAAAGGTGGTGCGGGTAGCGTGGATTACCTTCCATTGCAGGTGGTCAAGCACTGCTGGTTGAGTTAGCCGGAGGGGCACTAGAGGCAAGATGAATTGCAGAAGTTTTTGGGCATAAGGACGTTGCCTGGCTGCGCTCGGTCAGCTCAGTCAGGGGGATGGCCTTCTCTCTAGGCCTTACCTCATTGGCTGGCTCTCGCCTGCCGGTGATTGGAGGCACGATGTGTTGCCAGTCAGCACCAATCCGGAGGCAGGATGCAGGTCAGGCAGTCATTCAGGACAAGGTCAGGCACGGGGGGACCAAAGCGCGTCGGCCATCTTTAAATTATGGCGGCTATCTTTAAATTGCCTGAAACGAATTTCGAGTGGAATGCAAACACATGGGCAATATGTGCTTGGAGGCTGCAGGTAAGTAAGGTGAGCAGCCTTTGTAGAGTGTAGCAGACAGGTGCTCTTCAATAAAAGCGATTTTAGAGCAGATGAGGCGAAGATGTGTTGTGAGGATAACGAGGGCTCTGAGACAGCTGATATTATGCCTGGAGCTTACCTCTTCCTCTCTGCATCTCGGGCTGCTCTTACAGCAGGCTCAGCGACGGTGTGGCTACTGGACATCATGAGGAACATGATAATGTAATGTACTTTGTCCACTCAGATTCCACAAAAATAAACAGCTCCAGGGGGAGGGAGGGGGGGGGGGCTAATGGAGGGGAGGAAAGGAGTGGAGGGGGGGGTGTTTCAGATTTGAAACCTCTAAGAAATTTCTAAATACTACGGGAGTCGCCATTCTTTGCAATTGCCACCAAATATTGCCACTGTGCGGTTCTTCCTGAGGATAACCAATCCTTTGCCAATCTTTGGTATATATTTTTTGCTTTACTAATTGCAACCCTTGAGTAATGCTGCTTCCTGATGCTAGTCAATTCGCATTGTAGCAAATAGATATTTCTTGTTATTACAAATTATTGAAACATTTCTTTTACAGGTTGCTACCGATAAAGTAGCATTTTTATTATTTTTTTTCATCTTTATTTACACAACATCCATCATAAATCACAGGATAATCAACGTAATCAATGTATAACATATAAAACATTACAATTTACACAAAAAAATCTCAATATTTACACAAAACTATGTACAAAACCAGAAATACAATACATTAAACCCCAACAAATCAAATAGATCTCTCAATTACCCTCCCACCCAACAGCTACAATGCCAAGTCAAAACAAATGTAAAAATGAACCCCATATTTTCTCAAATAAACCCAGTCTACCAAGTCTCCTATATATCACTCTTCATATTTGCCAATTCATGCATCTCAGACAACCACGTCTCAATATTCAACGTCAAAGAATCCTTCCAGTTCCTCAAGATAATTTTCTTACCAGTCATTGCTCCTCGGAACAACCATTTCTTCTCACTCTGAGACCTTCGATCTCATCAGCCGTTAAAACTGCCACATTGGAGGTCCAGTCTTCACTCAAGGAACAGAAGTATCTCTCAGCGGTCTCAATACTCCTGTCCGTCCAGCGGATTCTACAGCCGGAGTGATTTCTTTCCAATTCTGCTGCAGGGCCCTGGTGTGGACAGGAGTTGATGCCCACTATATGCAAAGAAAGCATGGCATGATCACTAAAGTTTGTATAGGTAATGTCCAGATTATTAATGAAGGGGATCGCCAGGTGATTGCAAAACAGGTAATCCAGGGTTGATTACTTATTCCCAGCCCTTCAGGTACTGCTTCCTGGGATATCACCCTCAACTCTTCCATTTAACAGGAATCAGTCCCAGTCATACAAGGAGTCAACCCAGGATTTACTTTTAACAGTATCGGTTTCATTGATTACAAATGGGCATTTGCAAAATGCATTCAGGTCACCTCCTACATAAATCTGCACCGATTCATCCCTGTTTTGGATATCACTGATAACGTTGAGAACCAAATCTACATCGTCAGCGACTGCCAGCCCAGGAGAATTGTAAACATTTACAACATTAATGTCCCCCACCTCATTATTTCCTCTCACACAAACCACCAAGACATATGGACTGTCAAATGTGGTCATTATTTTAGAGGCATTCAGATGATTACGTACCCCTACCAGGAGGCCGCCGCCATAGGTGAGTCCTCGAGGACCCTTCTTTGCGAGTACTTGAAAAATCTGAAAACTATCAATCAGCAGTTCGGACACTAGCAACACTTCCTGAAGAAGAAAAATATAATTCTTTAATAGAAGGTCCAAGGACACGATTGGCTTGATGAGTTGGGAAAAGCGTCTGGAATTCCAAGTACAAATGGCCAAATTTCATTTTCCAGGAGGTAGGCCGTTTCCACTGTTTGAGACCAGCTAATTCAATATGCCCAGAATGTTGGCTTGAAGAGCAGAGCTGTTATCAGACATATTGCCAGAGTTGCTAATGGAGGTAATTTTGTCCTTAAGAGTTACAAATTCAGACTGCTGGATTGATTTGATGATGGTCGCCTCCACAGCCACATCTAGCTCATAACCCAGCTCAACATACCGGTAACTGTATGATCTGACAAGCTGTGCAATTTCCTCTGTTCCACAGCAAATTTTGCTAAACTGGAACTTCGGGTCTTTAATTGGTCCCACAAAATCAAAGTCCTTAGTATCTAGGATCCTGAGTGGTAATATTTTACCGTTTAAAGAGATGAAATCGGCTCTGTTAATATGCAGTTGTAATTTAGATTTGTCTGGAGCTATTTTCCTAATGTTAATGGTGCGTGGCTGACGATTTACAACTAGCTCCAAAAAGAATAATTGGTGCTAGTCAGTAAGTCTTACAAAACTAACAATCCTTTGTCCCAAACTCTAATCTAACCTAAGTTCTGACCCTATCACTAATGAAAAGGACTGACAAATTTGACCAGAATAGGATTTCGTTCTCAATAGCTGAAATGATAGCTAGCTTCTGATCCCCATCTCTGGATGTTTTCAGTCCCTGTGCCTGGTTGGATAATCCTGTGTTCCAATAAGAAGGTTGTTTTAGTCTTGCTCGTTTTCTCGTTTAACAGTCTTTGACTATGGCAATTGATTTGAGATTCCTCCACCCTGGAGTATGGTTTTTCTCAATCGATATTGCGGTCGTATGTCTTTCTCCCCACCTTGTTATATTGCTTCTTTCAACCCTTTTTGGGGTTTTGGTTCTTCCACCCTGTTTTGTGCTCCAGTCACTCTCGCCCTGCCATGGATTATGATGTCTCTTATCCCATATTGTGGTCATTTGGCTTTCACCCAGCCTAAAGTTATCTGGGCTCTCACCCCACTGTGGGGTTTCTATACCGAATCTTTGGTCTGCGTATCTCTTACTCGAGCTACAGTCCTTTGGTTTTCACCCTGTCTGAAGCTCTGTGGTCTCAGCTCACTGTGGCGTATTGCCGGGTCTCTCCACTCTGCCCTCAGGAACGGCCATGTACCTTCGTTGTCGTAAAAGTATTCCTCAGAGGAGGTAGTCTCCTTGGCTGTCGTGGAACTGTGGTTTGGCCTCTTCCTGGGTTTCCCGCACTGGTTCGTCTTGTCAGCCTGGTCTTCGGACGGATGCTCGCTGGTTCATCGGTGCCGTGGACTTTAGGCACTGGTCAACCACTTCTGGCTTAGGCGGTGCATCTCTGCTCACTTAGTTGATCCTCTGCAGGCTACAGACAATTTGGAGAGGGCAGCACAGCGTTCCAAGGGCTCCTAGAGTCCTCCGCACAAGACGCTGTCTGCGTCAAGCTGCTGTCTGAATCTGCACCTTACAAGAGGACAGCCCTCTCTTGCAGCTCGCTCCAGAGGACTTTCTCTTCCCTTTGCACCTTACTGAATTTGCTCCTGCAGAGTTTATGTTTCAAACTGAAATGAGATTGGATGATCAGTTGAATTTGTGTTTCTTGTAATGAGTGTCTGATAAAAAGGTAAGAAACCACACCAGCCATTTCTAAAGGGTCATACATACAATCGTACTAGTTAATCCCCATAAGGCCCAGAAACGCATGAGACACCCCAAGTGGTATTCCACTTGCCCAGTCCCTTAGGGGGCGTTAAGCTTAGCAGGATCACCTCCATAGTCCTAAAGGGGTGGCTCCCCATTGGGAGAAGGAACAAATTACAGAGATTCCTAACAGTAGCTAAATTGTCTTAAGAATGTTTGCTTTACAGAAGTGCCCTAGTTGCTGAATTTCAGCTTTTAATCACAACTGCATGTAGCCATCATGGAAAAGAACTGGTAGTGTGTAGATGGTATGTAAAGTTTAAGTTACTTACCTGTAACTATTGTTCTCCAGCAAGGGTCTGACATAGATTCAAATGCTCATGAACATTCCCCAGTCTGGCTGGGAATCCTCTGTAAAAAAAAAAAAACGTTCACTTTTGCTTGAAAATTGTATTTCTCCTCTAAACCAATCTATGTCCTTTTGGTCATACTGCCCACATCTAATGACAGTCCTCTCCCTAAACTCCACCCGTGGTCTGCATCTTCAGATTTGGTTAAGCACGTAAATTGGCAGTATGAACCAAGAAGAGCCACAGAGGGGAAGGAGAGAGGATTTGCATGTCAATCCATGAAAGACAACAATAGTTACAGGTAAGTAACTTGAACCTTCTCCAGCATGTGGTCTGGCATGAATAACGATTACATATACACAACCACGGGAGGTGTTAAGCCTCAACATAAGCAATAAACACTTACCCCTCGAACAGACTCACCGTAAGTGAACAGGTTGTGGCGAGGGAAATGCTGTCATTGCTGCAATGGCTCCGGTGGGGTGGGCTCACTGCCAGCCCGGCAGCAGCCTGCTAGCCAATCGATGCCAGTGCATGATGCAGTCGGAGAGCCACCTGATTTGATATTTATAGCGCACCTATATACAAGTGTTTCAAGACGCGACCTGGAGATGGAAGCATTCGACAAAGCCTTTCCGTGATTCATAGGTCCAGCATTGACAAACAGCTGAGAAGTCTTCCGAAAGCTCTTTGCACGTGCCACGTAAAACCTCAAGGCATGAGCAACATCCAGCAAACGCAAAGCCCTCTCCACTGGAAACGATGGATTCGGGAAGAAGACGGGCAACACCAAAGGCTTGTTGAGGTGGAACTCAAACGGCACCGTCAGCATAAAGGTGGGGTGTGTACGCAGTGCCACGATTGAAGCGTGGAAGGACAAGTACGGCTGCTTGCACGGCAGGGCCTGGATCTCTCTGACCCACCTGGCCGAGGTGATCGCCACGAGGAAAGCAGACTTCCATGATAGAAACTTGAACGAGGCCTAATGCATGGGGTCAAAAGGAGCCCCCATGAGTTTAGCCATGCCGGCACAACAAGCATCATCCTGCAGTGACACTGAGTGTGTTGATCACTCATAGCAGGAGTGGGAACAGAGGAACAGCATACAGGAAAAGTCCCTCCCATGGGAACAAGAATGCACCCCCCCATGCTCCTCGGCTGTGGGAACCTGCTGGCAAACTTCTGACACTTGGAATTAATCGCTTTTGCGAAAAGGTCGATCTGGTCCTGGCAAAGCTCTCACTCGTTACAAGAATGTAACCTGCTGAGCAAGTCTGCGACAGTGTTCTTATTGCCCGCCAGGTGAAAAGGGAAGAGAAACAGGTCTTGATGAACAGCCCTGTGCCACATACGCTGGAACTCCCTGGAGAGAGCCGGATAGAGCGACCCGCCCTGCTTCCGGATTTAGAACATGTTGGTGGTGTTGCCCGTGGAGGACGGCAGGAAAGACTGGAGGGCCCAGAAGACGGCCCAAAGCTGGCTTGCAACTGTCAGACATGAGCTCCCCAACCCTCCAGAGGATCATCTGCGTTGACTGCCTCCTGTTAAGGAGGTACTTGGAATGGGGCCCATTGCACGAGATTAGAGTGCACGCCCCATCGCTGTATTGCTAGTCTGAACTCCTCGTTAAGGGGGAACTTGTCCGTCCAGGATCCCGAGACTTGCAGCCATCTTGCATCCATAAACTCCTGGAGAGGCCTCATTTGTAGTCTACAAAGGAGGACCAGGTTGATGCAGGAGGACATCATGCCCAACTGTGACTTGACGGCTCGCACAGTAGCTGGCCGTGCCGAAGACCGGTGCTACACCTTCCATAAAATGGCTACCACCCTCTCTTCTGATGGAGCTGCTAGGCAAGCCACTGTGTTGAGTCGTGCCCCAAGAGAAAGAGTTCTGCTAGGGCTCCAAGCAGGACTTTGGATAATATATGGAGAATCCCAGATGTGTCAGTAGACGCACAGTCATTGCTGTGTGCTGGTTCGCCAGAGCACGGGATGGAACCAGCCAATCGTCGAGGTAAGGGAAGATGTGGATGCCCTGGTCACAAAGATGCCCCGCCACTGGAGCCAAGCACTTTGTGAAGACCCTCGGGCCGATTTCAGGCCAAAGGGAAGTGCCACCCCTGGACCACAAACCGCAGGAACATGGGGTACTTCTGATGGATGGGGCTGTGGAAGTAGGCATCCTCCGGGTCCGAAATTGCCTTCCTCCAGTTGGCCCAGCACGTGCTGTAACGTGACCATCCTTAATTTCTGGGACTTCAGGTACTTGTTGAGGTGTTGCAGGTCCAGGATCGGCCTCAACCCTCCTGTCTTCTTTCGGCCCAGAAAGTATCTGGAGTACACCCCGGAGCCCCAGGGGTACTGGGGAACGCGTTCTATCGCCCACTTTTTCCTTTTTCTAACATGGCTTGGACCTCCTGTAACAGCTGCGCCATTTGCTGTTCTTGTCGAGCTACAGGGGGAATACGAGGACGCCTGCGATGGAACTCCAAGGCATGCCTTTTTCCGAGAGCATCCAGCACCCATCTGCCAGTGGGGATTGTCTTCCATGCGCTGACGAACCTCACCAGCCACCCTCCCATCGCGGTGCACGAGTGGGGGTCCAAGTCCACAGCCGGCTTAGGTCTGTTTACTTGCCGGGGCCCTGCCTTGCAGCCAGCACTGTCCTCTGATGCCATATGCCTTTGAGCAGCCTTTTGTACGCCTCCTGCCTCGTGGAATGGGAAGACAGCCGATAGGAGGTGGTGTAGCCCTTGGAGGACCTGCCAGATTTTCCACCTGAGGAACGAAAAGGACTCTGACGTTGCGGCAGGGTGCCCAGTGAACGGGCCATCTCTGTGCCAGTCTTGATGATATGTAGAGACTCGTCAACTGTCTTGCCAAACAGATTTTTTCAGTCGAATGCAATGTCTAACACCTTCGACTGAACATCCGGCCTGAGGTTGGTGGCCTTCTGCCATCCCCGCCGTCAAAGATGTTCTGTTGCCCATCTGACGGAATCCGGTATCCGTGATGTCCACTGCCACCTTAATGGTGCTGGCAGCCGTATAGATAATCCTCTTCCCCATAGCATCCAGCTTCTTCCCCTCCTGGTCCAGGGGTACCATGGACGAGGATGACGGATTTGCAGAGCGTTTCCTGGCCACGGCTGAGACCACAGAGTCAGGTGAAAGCTGGGACATCAGGCATTTGGGGGCTGAGTCTGGGACTCTGTATTTCTTCTCAAGCCTGTCCCTATTGGGCAGTGCTCAGATTCTTCAACAGTGCTAGGCTTTCATCCTAGATACTGTCCAACAAAGGAACGGACATGATGGTCTTCCGCCTTGACGTTGATAAACCCTCCTTTTTTGTCTCCACAGGCACCAGCTGAAAATGTTTGAAGGCCCTGAACATCATCGAATAGAAGGAGCGAACCTCATCAGGTGGAGAGGTCCTGTGCGGGTCATACACACCTACTGGCTCTCCGTCCGCTGGCACAAAGTCATCAGCTTCGTCTGTGTCCATAACCGTAGCTGCCGAATCCGTGTTTGTGGCAGCGTCCCCTGTCGGGGTCAACACCCGAGGTGGAGGAGGCAGTGGCGTCGGTTGTTGCCTTCAATCCGCAGGATCCTGTGACTGATGTTTGCGCCTGCCAAGACTTCCAGAAAGCGGCATTGGAGAAATTCCAGGCGGAGCAAGGCCCGGTGTGGGTGGCAGCCTTAGTTGAATTTCTGATACCAGTGTGTGTGTTGCATGGTCAGAATGTCCAATGAAACGTCTCTGGGTTGAGGTGTAGAAGGAATGAGAGGCAGAGGCTCTGGGCTGGCACGATTCTTCTGGAGAGGTAAATATGGTTCACCCTGCAGAGACCCACCTTCCAGCGGGGTTCCCTGTCCCCCTTCGTGGTCTGAATAGTTGCCCTTGCCCGGAACCTCACCATCATCAGAGCTAGTATAAATGTGCCCTGGCACACCTGGTCCAACTCCTTGTGATGCCTGAGACTTCTGGCAAGAAGGGGCTGCTGTCCCCTTTCCAGGGGTCTTCGCTGAAGCAGTTACCTCACCCTGTGCCAGTATCGACACCCACGGAGTAGCTGTCACTCCGACTTTGGGCGCCACCTTGGTGGCCTGCCCTCCTTTTGAAGAAATAGTGGTCACTGATGGGGCGTCAACAGTAGTCGTCGATGTGGTTGGTTGAGACGTTGATGGAGGCAGAGAAGGGCCCACCTTGGGATTTCTCCTTCGTCGCCTTGTCCGCTGGCAAGCAGAGTTTCGAAGGGGTCACAGACTTTCTCACTGTGTGTACGACCCTTGCTGGCAGTCTCACTGTGGATGTGGTCGGGGATGGGGACCTTCCTTTCCCGAGCCGGGGACTGCAGCAGCGGCGAAACCAGTGGGATCCGTGTTGTGCAGCCTTGACTTCTTTTAGACCCCCGCAGGCATTCTCAAAGGACCTCGACCTCTTATCTGAGAGAGTTTGATCGCTGGACCGGCCGGTCCCAGGAGAAGCGTGCTCATGTCCGTAGGCCGAGTCAGAGGCCTTACCAGATTTTAACCACGGTGCCAGCCTACTGTAGTGGTCCTTAGTGGTCTTCATTCGGCAGACCTCACATCCCTCCTTATCATGGTTACGGGTGCAGGCAGTAAAGACATTTGTGGTGTCGATCCTCCATGAAAACGTTCCTTAGTGCACATTATGCACAAAGTTTGGAGAGGCATCTCCTCTTTTCGGTCATGGCAAAAAGCAGGCCAAAGCCTGGGCCTTCTCTAATCAGATGCAAGATTCTCGAAGTATGATCTTCACCGACAGCGGATCCTGGCTGCTGGTAGACGACCTCTGGTCGAACGAGAACTTCAGAAATCGGTCAAAACTCTCAAATAAAATATTAGGAAGAAAAAGCTTGGAGAGCACTGAGAGGACTCCCAACACATGTGGTAAAAATATGAAGAGGACTACCACGGGTGGAGCTTAGTGAGAGGACTGTCATTTGATGGGGGCAGTATGACTCAGAGGACAGTGATTGGTTTAGAGAAATCCACATTTTCTCATTTACCAAGGATTCCCAGCCCAACAACGGGAAAAATTCATGAGCATGTGAATCCATGCCAGATCCTATTCTGGAGAATGGGATGCTGTAGAACATAAGAATTTTAAATATTCATATCCCTTTATTCACCACATTAGAAGATCTTTTCACTGAAAAATGTTATTGTGGAGGTTACAGATGGGAAGTGTTGGCAGAATCACATGCAGTACCCTTTGGGGACACTACATGCAATTAAGACTACAAGTGAAAGCACAATTTCACCTTTGGTACAAGCCCCTGTACTACACAGTAAAGTGGTAGCGATGGCTGAGCAGCCAGACTTATCTCAAGAGTTTAAGTGAGCAGTAGAACAAGTTACACAAAGGACCAACTAATACAGTGATTCAAACAAACATTTACTCAAGGTTTCTTGGTAAAAGAATATACATTTATTTACTCAGTCAGTTTGAAAACATTACACTAGCAAGAGCAGCTCAATATCACACACTAATAAACCACAAATACACAACCGATAAGTAAATGAACAAGTTTAGCTCTCCTAAAGTGGGAGCAAAATGGCACTTCATATACTTTTAAAAGGGGTAAAAAGACAAGGTTATAAGAATCAACAGCACAAATGCATTCATATGCAGGGCAAAGGGTTTCAGTAAACTACAACCAGCAAATCATCTCATAGGCCTTGGCCAAAGTCAATGGTTCAGAATCTTTGTATTGGATAGCACAGTTCTGGTAGAAAACGGTTAAGCCTTTGCCACAGATCTTAGAACAATTTTGCTAGACGAAAAGTTTGACAAATGTTTAGGGAATGACAAGCCTTCAAAGTTGAGGAAAGCTCCACGAACTTTCACGATGGCCGAAAAGATTTCCGGACTGCGTTTGCACAGTACCTGTACATTGAAGAAGAGCTGTAGCTGAGGTAGTTGTTCCTGGCAGTTCGAGCAGATCTGGCTGTTCCTGAGCTTCAGTTTTGGGGACAAGGAGAACGTCGGGAGGTTCCTGCACTGCCCAGGGATGAGGCCAAAAGCTTAGCAAGACGTTGGTTTAAGGTGTGAGGGCCTTAAAGTACACAAGCATGTTTCCTTCCCTCTGGCTATCCGGTTTTCAACAGCAGTCTGATGAAAATTCGACCAGATGGGGACGGTGTCCAGGTGGCTTCCGAGTTGGTTGTTCCCATCAAACTCAAGGGAAGACGTTAACCTTGAAGGGCTTCTCTGTCGATTGGAGTTTCAGGCAATTTGGACCTGCAGCAGGGCTTCACCAGTCGTCCAGGAGTAACATCAGTCCTCTTCCTTCAGCTCGTCTTTGGTTCTTTCGTTCCAGTGGTCGACTGATTTCCAAGTCCCAGAGACCTGCTTTTAAACAGTTTTCCCCCATTCATTCCAGCCTAGCAGTCACGCACACAGCAGGGTGGCTGTCCTAGCTGGACAGTCAGCAGGCCAATCACACCAGAGTGCATTTAGGTCTCCTAGGAGACTAAGCACAGGGAGTTTTGGGCACCTCCCTCACATCCTGTCCACCCCAGACACTCAGGCGCCAGAGGAGGGCTTCAGCACTGAAGCCCGCCAAAGGCCAACGAACAAAGGGACCAAACCTGGTTTGGCGCGCAGAGACAAACACAAGAAGGACTTTTCCTAAAAGAAATGGCGAAAAAAGATGACCGAGTCTGTTTTTTACAGATGGGTCTGGGGCGCCATATTGAAAAACATGGCTGACACGATTTTTAGCTACTGTTGTTAGCGGTCGGGAAAAATCACAGTAGTTGATCTAAACCACTGCCACCAGCCATTTAAAGTAGGAAAAGGTAACATTTTACAATTACATGAGTGTTTTGACTCAGGGGAAGCTAGGCAACCCCTCCAGCACTCTAAAGGAAGATATTGTGTGCTGGGTCAGTAAATTTAAAAAGACTAGTAAAGCCAAATTAACTTTCCATGCTCTGGGAGACAGTAGTCAGTCCCAGAGAAGGTATTTAAACCTTGGGGAGTCTGAAAGACCCCCTCTGTCACTGCACTGAAGGTGCTGTGTGACACACAGAAAAGGATGATGCCCATGGAGTGGTTTTAAAACTCCATAACCAAAGAACACAAAAGTAAAACACACAAAATACATGGAAGAGTGGGAAAAAAGGCTCACACTCTTACCAGGTAAAAAAATCAAATCCTAGAAATCCAGAAAAGTTGCTAGGGGTCTCAAAAGGTAAGTGATATTAGTACATTTTGAGAATCCTCCCTAACACGAATTATAACCAGGCATTTTAAAAGGAAAACATCAATGTAAAACCCATCAACGGAAGCTTAAATAATAATGAAAGAATCCAGAATGAGCAAATGCAAATATTCGATATTTAAAATTCTGAAGAGTAAGAACCCCCTTTTTGAATGTCGCTGCATCAAATATGTTACTCTCCCGATTCATTCCCTGCCAAAACCAATTAGAAATAGGGGACACTAGTTGGGAATTATTTTGGGAATGTGTATTGGGAGAGCAGCAAAAAGTAGAAGAAAAAACATTTAAACTAAACAGACACATCTCATTAAGGTTATTACCAATTTAGTGAACAGAGCTGCTCTTTCATCCAATAGTGGTTTAACGATTAGAGCAAACATCCTTACAAGTACTGTGTCTGGGAATAGCTTTGTCGAGAAGCAATCTGAAAACTTTCTGAACTAGACTGTGGCCGATGGGTATTTGAAAGATGAGTAATCTGTTGGCAGAATATATCCGTTACAATTGTTATTTTTTCTTAACATAGTTGGTACGCAGACAGTTACCTGTACACATTAGCCATGCTCTCTGACTTCTTCTAGGGCTTGTATTAAATCACTATTAAACAAGGTCACATTCACATCGTCTGCGTTCAGGAGTATCTTAGTCTGCAGCCATTGTTATTAAAGGGTGCGTTTTACAATGATGCAAGTATTCCATATACGTTGCAAAAGTATAAGGGGCAGCCTAGTCTAGAACCCGGTCGACTGGCAAGTGGATTGCGACACAGCCGATCCAATAAATCCTGGCCATAGGGCTATCATAGAGGCCTTATTCCATAACATCTGCTTACTGCC
Organism: Ambystoma mexicanum; assembly: GCF_040938575.1. Classification (NCBI taxonomy): domain Eukaryota; kingdom Metazoa; phylum Chordata; class Amphibia; order Caudata; family Ambystomatidae; genus Ambystoma; species Ambystoma mexicanum. Next base: position 1,170,427,610 of record NC_090923.1, read on the forward strand.
AAATCATAGTCGGGAAAGTAGCAGTCTCAGAAAACTCCATGTTAAACAACCAAATGATGGGGGCAGTATGACACATTTTGCCATTGAGTAACACTATGGCACTATTTCTTTAATCCATTTCTGCAATATTTGTTTGGTCTGGTTGGGCTTCTATGGCATTGCAGCAGCATTTCAGGAATGATGCCACCTTGCACCCACCTAAGTGATTACTAAAATGTTTTTGTATCCAGATCGCAGGGATATTGCTACATGGGAATCTGCTGGATGAAGGACCCATTAGACGCTGGCGATTTCCTCAGCAGGAGATCAGGAGGCGATAGTTTTACAGATTAGGATCCTGCAGAATGTCCAAGGGTAGGTATAAGCCTGGTGGCTTCCTCATAGATTTGCACCTAACGCCAAGTCAGGAGTGGACCGGATAATGGACTTCATATTCAGATTTAACATGTCATTTGGATACATTCAGTTCCATCTGGATATGGGTAAGGATTTGGTGCTCTGGTGCTTTGTACTGTAGGTAATGCTTACCTCATACGTTCTACCCCAGGTGTCAGTCTCCAGTCGGCTCTGATTCTGCTTAATCTGGTTAAGGCTTGGCTTCGTGAGGGAATTACCAGCAGTCTCCTTTGCCCAGTCGTCAACCAGTTTGTGGAGATCATCCGTAAACATGCCCTTTTTGCTGGCAGAAGATTGCTGGAATGAATCCATGTTGCTCCCCAGATACATACGTTCTACATGTGTGGAAATGAAGAAAGAGGTCTCTAACGACATTTACCAAGAAATTACATTTTGTCATAATGATCTTTGACGCAACAGCTAACGCGCAAATGACAAACCGGTTAAGAAAAAGAAAATATACTTCTCTTTATCCACAGGCTCGCTTCTTCTGCGTCAGAACCTGCTTTATATATGAAAGAAAACCTCACGTCAGTGGATCACATACATTCTTATCTTACCGCACAAGCGTTGCTGAGGTCGCTAAGCTTCAACCTCAATTCACAATATGGGAACTTGCTACTTACCAATGATGCCAAGCCATGCCGGGGGGTGGGGGGTGGGTGGGTACTGATAACGGATTATGCTATAGATGGCCCTGAGACTTCAACATACAATTAAATCGGGGCAATTGAAAGTGATGCTCTAAATTTCTATAACACAGCTACTTGAACCTGCGTTCGAAAGTGTCCGATAGATTATTTTATTTTAACAGAGTTGATGCTCAACGTATGAGGTTTGAAGGTGGCACTGAATTTTGCAGGCCTGATGGGGACATCCATAACTGTGGAAAAATGCCAGCCTGGGACATAATGAAGTGGGGTACTGTAATAAACTGCATAGATTAACAAGTTACTTTCTTACCTGGTAACGTTCTTTCGATGGGATGGTCCGACGACGTATTCTATATCTATGACATGTAATCACCACAGCTGTGCTGCTTCGGAAACTTTTTTTTTTCTGCGTCCTGCGGTGATGACGTCGATGCGCCGTCGTCTAGGACCTCCTCCGACGTCCGACGTTATCCGATGTGATAAGTAGGACGCACGACGCCCGTTGCCTCAGTTGTAGTTTTTTCCCCCAGAACGTGTGACATTAGTCAACTGCCAGTCAGACACAAAGCCTTGCGGAACGTAAGCTGCAATCGCAAAAGAAATTCTGCAGCGGGGAAGGCAGGGCGGGAGCGATATGGAATACGTCGTTGGACCATCCCATCGAAAGAACGTTACCAGGTAAGAAAGTAACTTGTTCTTCGAGGGGATTGGGTCTTCCGACGTATTCCATATCTATGACAGACTCCCAAAGCAGTACCAGAGCAAGGAGGAGGGAAAGAATTTAGAATCAAAATTTAGAATAGCCAATCAAATAGCAGAGCAAAGGACCGCCTTGCCAAAGGCCAGATCCTGTCCTCGGATGGAATCGAGGGAATAGTGACGTACAAATGTATGTACTGAAGCCCAGGTGGCTGCATCACAGATGTTGCGAATAGCAACACCCCTCTGCAGGGCAGTAGATGCAGCCATACCCCTGGTAGAATGGGCCCGCATAATCCAGCGAGACAAAGTCTGTTTCGTCACAGCTTGCCCCAAACGCTTTCCAGCGTAACCAATAAAGAGTTGATTGTCCACTCTGACCCGGGACATGCGTGAAACATAAAAGCTTAAAGCTCTCCTAGGATCAAGCCTATGGAGCCTCTCCTCTTCCTTACCAGGATGCGGAGGAGGATAGAATGCCGGAAGAACAACCTTTTGGCCAAATGAAATTCCGTCACTACCTTCGGAAGAAAAGAAGGACGAACTCTAAGGACAACCCTGTCCTTGTGAAATACAGTGAAGGGTGGCTTAACTGAAAGTGCCTGTAACTCACTCACTCTGCGAGTGGAAGTAACCGCAACTAAAAACACAGTTTTCAGAGTTAACAGCCTCAAAGGGCAAGAATGTAAAGGCTCAAACGGAGCACCCATAAGAAACTTAAGAACAAGGTTTAAATCCCAACCGGGCACCAGGAAAGGTGACGGAGGGAACACATTAGTGAGCCCTTTCAGAAACTGTGAAATTAAAGGGATTATAAAGTAAGAACACTCTTCAGACGAGCGCTTAAAGATGGACAGCGCCGCCAGGTAACCTTTAAATGGTACCCACTTGCAAGCCCCTGTGGGCCAAAGAAAGTAAAAAGGACAGAATCATGGGGATGTCACATGCAAAAGGATCCACATTCTGAACTCTGCACCAGTCGCAGAACTTACGCCAACGGCAACGGTACAGAGACTTTGTTGCTGGCCTTCGGGCCGAAAGCAACACCTCCATCACGTCTTCAGGGAGGTCCCAATCCTTATACCTCAACCTTTCAGAAGCCAAGCGTGAAGGTTGAGGGATCTGACCTCTGGATGGAGAACCTGACCCCCCTCCTGTGAGAGCAGATCGTCTCGGTAGGGAAGACGACATGGAGGGCAGATGGATAAGTCGAGAAGGTCCGGGTACCACGTCCTCCGAGCCCACGCCGGGGCAATGAGGATCATCCGGGAACCGAACTTCCGTAACCTCTGCAGCACATGCGGGATGACGGGGACTGGAGGAAACGCGTACAGCAGCGGGAATGACCACTCCACCATGAACGCGTCTCCTAAGGCTCCTTTTGGAGGAAATTCCCGCGAGCAAAACCTTTCACACTTCCGGTTGACACTGGAGGCGAAGAGATCCACTTGAGGGGTCCCCCCAAAGGGCGAAGATCTCCAGGAGAATCTCCTGAGCCAACTCCCACTCGTGAGAGATCGCGCTCTGCCTGCTCAGAGCGTCCGCCGTCACGTTTTCGTCTCCGGCCAGATGAACTGCCGAGATCGAAACTTCCTGCTGGATGGCCCAGAACCCTTCCCTGCACAGAGGAAGTGACCCTGCCCCCCCCTTTTTGTTGAGGTAGTGCATGGCCACTGTGTTGTCCATCAGGATCAGGACACTCTTTCCTCGCACAGTCGGCAGAAAAGCCTTCAGGGCTAGCCTGACGGCCCTCAGCTCCAACAGATTGATATGGAGTCTGGACTCCGACGGAGACCAACGACCGCTGACTGTCAGCCCGTTGGCATGAGCTCCCCATCCCGTGAGGGATGCATCCGTCACGATCGTCACCTCCGGCCAGAGAAGCCAAAATGGAGCCCCCTTCATCAAGTTGCCTTCGACGGCCCACCACAGAAGGTCCCGGGCGACCGAGGGCGGCACCTGAACCGGGTCCGACATCCAGCCGGAGGACTGCGACCATTGCGTCTTGAGTGCCCACTGCAAAGATCTCATCCGCAGGCGAGCCTCTGGCACCAGAAGAATGCAGGATGCCATGAGGCCGAGCAACCTCAAGAACTCGAACGCTGGGAGCGTCTGGGCATGCTGAAACTTGTGCACCATCTGCTGAATGTGAAGAGCCCTCACCTGGGGAGTGTCGAGCACTGCTCCGATGTACTGGAGCCGCTGTGTTGGCGTCAAATGGGACTTCTTTAAATTGAGGGAGAAGCCCAGCCTGTGAAGGGAGTGGCAGGTGACGGACAGATGATCCAGGACTTGCTCGGGAGAGCTCCCCCTGATCAACCAATCGTCCAGGTAGGGGTAGACGTGAATCCTCCCTTGCCTGAGATGCGCTGTCACCACCACCATGAGCTTGGTGAAAACCCTCGGGGCGGAGGTCAATCCGAACGGCAGGACCCGAAACTGAAAGTGCGAGTCGCCAACCGCGAACCTCAGGTACTTCTTGTGCTTGGGATGGATCGGCACATGGAAGTAAGCATCCTTGAGGTCGAGTGACACCAACCAGTCCTGAAGCTGAAGGGCCTGGAGGACTTGAGAGAGAGTAACCATCTTGAACTTGTCCTTCCTGAGGAGTTTGTTCAAACCGCGCATGTCCATGATGGGTCTCAATCCCCCGTCTTTCTTCGAAATCAAAAAATAAGGGGAATACCATCCCTTGTTCCTCTCCGCTACAGGCACCAGTTCTATGGCGCCTTTCTCCAGCAGGGCTTGAACTTCCTGCGCAAGGAGCGGATCCGGACTCTGCAAAGAGAGGTTCCCCGGTGGATTGTCGCGAGGCCTGTGCCGAAAGGGAAGACCGTAGCCGTGGGTTATGATCTCCAGAACCCACACATCTGAAGTAATGGCTTGCCACTCTACAAGATGCTGCGCCAGCCTTCCCCCACCGGCGAACCATGGGACATGGCCTCACGACTGAGTGGGAGTGGCTGCAGCGTTACCTGAGGGCAAAGAGGCAACTGCCCGAGCGGCCTTGGCACCACGGGTACCCTGTCGTACCCCTGCGTTGGCCTCTTTGACTGCCAGCTCCTCTCGCTCTACTGAAGGACGAGTAATAGCGAAAGGAACCACCCTTCCACTGCTGTCCCCTAGGACGAAAAGGCAGAGGTTGGCGAACTGCAGCGCCCAACGACTTCGCTGCAGCTTTTGAGGTCTGCAACCTCTCAAGGCTCTCGTCAGCCTTGCTGCCAAAAAGGTGTTCACCGTCAAAGGGCATGTTGAGGAGCCGGGACTGCACATCAGGAGCAAACCCCGACTTCCGCAACCACGCAAACCTGCGTATCACGGTGCTCGCCGCCATGGACCTACTGACGCATTCAGCTTAGTCCAAACCCGACTGAACGGACTCACACATGGCATCCTTACCATCCTGGACCATAGCAAGGAAACCATCCCGTTCGTCCCCTTCGGGAATATGTTCAGCCGCTAACGCAACACAGTTCCACAGAGTGTGTGTGAAACAAGACAAGGCACAAATGGAGTTGGCCGCCTGAAGCGCCATACCACCAGAAGAAAACACTTTCTTCGCCCAGCCATCAAAACGTTTGTCGTCCCCATCAGGAGGGATGGTAGGGTACGACGCCTGCTTTGCTGGGGCCGTGGCCGCCTGCACCACCAAACTCTCCGGAGTGGGGTGCCTGGCCAAATAGCAGGGGTCGCTCTGGCTGGACGGTATTTTCGCGACAAGGATCTGCCCACCCCCGGGAGACTCTCCGGAGCAGTCCAAGCCGCCGTCACCATTATCTGTAAATCCAAATGGAACGGCAATACCGGGTCAGTTGGGGGACCAACATCAAGGATGTCCGTTAGATCATCCTGCACAAACTCCCCTGGGGGAGCAGACCATCCCAAGTACTCAGAAACCCTAGCCATAAGGCGCCGGTACGAGGAATCGGCATGAGAGCCAGGCTCAGGCCTACAAAACTCCACCTTCGGAGAGGTGTCCAGTCCACTGGCATCATGCAGTGACTGCCTCAAATCGTCAAACTGACTATGGCCCGAGACAATTTCATCTGGAACCTGACTAGGAACCAGGCCATCAGAATCCTCATCCGCCTCTGAAATATATTCCAGGTGGCAAAAAGAAGGCACCCGAGAGTGCTTGCTCTTAACCAGAGCCTTCCTAGGGGGTTCCCCCGTGCCACGGGGTACCTCCGACACGAAAGGCGTCGAGCGAATCGGCGCCGGCGTCGAGAGAACAGGCATCGGCGCCGAGAGGATCGGCATCGGCGTCGACGTCAGATGCAGCGCCGCCAGCATCGGCGGCGTCGACACAGCCCTCGAAGCCGGAGCCCCGAGCGTGTCCTTCGACGACCTGAGCGTCGACGACTTCCTCGGAGCCGGAGTCTCGAGAAAGCCTGTCGACGCCCTCGACGCCTCAGACGTCGATGTCTTCCTTCAAGACCTCACAGGTGCACACGGTCTAGAACGCGTCGAGGACCGGGACCCTGAACGGGTACGTCGAGAACGAGTCTCCTTGTCCGAAAGGGACCTCTCCCGTGACTCGTGCCGACCACTCTTGCGAGCGGTGTCTCTAGACCTTTCACGACCGACCCCACTCAGGGAGGCGCGGACGGCTTAGTACCCTGCGACTCAAGAATCGCCAGCATTTTCTTCCCGAAGGAAGCCCATTCCTCTGGCGTCGCACGGCTGGTGTGGTAAGCGACGTGCCAGGCAGAGTCCTCCGAAGAGGACCTGGAAGACGGACGACCGGTGTCGGCGCTTCCGAGAATGCCTCGAAGAGGCTGAGGAGTGGCGAGACCGACTCCTAGAAGGAGACCCACGAGACTTCCAACGATGACGCGGAGAGTCACCCCTCGAATCATCCGTCGAAAGCCCCGCAGACTTCGACTTCTGGGGCTTGGACACCCGACCTACCGACAACTTCTTCTTACGTTCGCGTAAGGCTTTGGACGTGAGTGACTGGCAGTCGATACAGTCATCCGTGTCGTGGGCCTCCCCGAGGCACCAGAGGCAGGCGTTGTGCGAGTCCGTCACCGACATCTTGGACCCACACTCCCCGTACTTCCTGAAGCCCGGACGCGGAGTCGAAGACGAAGTAGAAGACATCTTCACACAAAGGATTTTCACAAAAACGAACAGGTTCGAAGAACCGAGAAGAACAGAACTCCAAAGAGTCGAGGCGTTAACCGAGATTCACGAAGCAACACGTTCGCGGAAAAAACGGAACTGAGGCTACGGGCGTCGTGCGTCCTACTTATCACATCGGATGACGTCGGAGGAGGTCATCGACGCAGGAAAAAAAAAAAAAAGTTTCTGAAGCAGCACAGCTGTGGTGATTACATGTCATAGATATGGAATACGTCGGAGGACCCAATCCCCTCGAAATACCAGCGATATGAAGATATCTTAATCCAAGACAAGCCACATATGCCTGGAGCCGTACCATGGAATTTGACAGCTTTTCCTTCAAGCACAAGTAATAATATACAAATCAATATTAAATCTTTTCAATTGCTTGACAAAGATGAAACATGTTAATTGAATGAAAATTAATGAGGGTAAGGATTTTGAGCCAAAAGCTTAATACTTTAAAAAAAAAAATGTTTGACTTTTATTCCAAATCACAAACTTAATCACCATTACATTATTATATCACCATACATTGTAACATATCAATTTATAAAAAATACACATCAATGAATGCACATCAATTAATCAATATACTCATTAATTGATTTAAAAAACCCATTATACTGGTCACACTAAGTTCAAAGACAGTACATTATTAAATCTCAATAACATTTCTTAAAATAACTACTATTAAAGACACTTTTGAAGCCTTCAACAACAAAAACCACCAAAGTTCCAGTGTAAGAGTATTACACAGAGATAAGAAAAATCCAAAGTGAGCCTGTCTCTGAACTGTTCAACAACGGAAATTAACCAACAGGTGGTACACCATTTCGAACACATTCACTGGATTACAAAATCGACAGTTGCGCCGATCTCTAGGGATACCTAAACGGGCTCTTACTACTTAATTTGCTGGATAAAGGTTCAACCGTAATCTTAAAAACAAAATGTGCCGCTTTGGACAAGGACATTTTAAAAGATATCCAGGTATCGCAGTAAAAGATTTTGGTTCATCATTAAAATGCTAATACAGCTTATAACGTTTCACATCTGCAGAAATCTTAACCCAATCTTTCCAACAAATTATTTTGTTACCCAAACCGGATTAGTCAGTATTGTTTCAACAGTTACATCAATTTTTTGAGGATCGACAAAATGTCTCATCTACGACACAAGGCTTTTATCAATTCCCATTAACATTGTTTTGAATAGAAGTTACTTACCTTTAACTATGGTCCGCCAACACGGGTCTGGCATGGATTCACATGCTCATGAATATTCCCTGTCTTTAGGCTGGGAATCCTCTGTTTCACTTTCACTTTAAAACTGTATTTCTCCTCTAAACCAATCACTGTCCTCTAGGTCATATGGCCCCCATTAATGACAGCCATATACCCAAACCCTGCCTCTGGTAGTCATTTTCAGATTTGGTAAGCACGTAAATTGGAAGTATGATCAAGAAGAGCCACAGTTGTGCTGGAGGGAGGGTTTGCATGTGAATCCATGGCATACGGATAAGTAACTTGTTCCTTCTCCAGCATGGGGTCTGGCATGGATTCAAATGCTCATGAATAACGAATAAGCAGCAGTACACATTACACAACCATGGGAGGTGGCAAGGCTCAATAGAAGTAATCAACACTTATCCCTGGAACAGACTCACCTCAAGTGATCTGATTAGTGGAAAAGTCAGATATGGCTGCTTGCGGGACAGGGACTGGATCTAACCCCCCTTGTCTGGCTGAGGTGATGGCCAAGAGGAAAGCCAGAGTACAGAAGAATCGGTGGGGCCGTGTCCCTCAGAGGTGTAATCTTCTGCGACTGGCACGACGTAGAAAAACGCTTCCACTTATGGACATAGCACTTTAGTGTGGCTCTGGCGAGGACATCCCTGCAGCCTGCTGGCAGCTCATAACCGCCAAACATTAAGGCTGCAGAAGCCATGCCATCAGGTTCAGGGATCCTGGGTCGTGATGCAGGATTGCACCTCCCTCCCTGGTGTGCAGATCCAGAAGTACCGGCAAGGCGTACAGAAACAGACCCTCCCACAGGAAGAAGGAGGTGTCCCCGAAGTTCCTCAGTTGGTGGAATCTGCTGGGAAACTTGGAGTTTGCCGCCGTGGCAAAAAGATTGATCGGGGGTCTGCCCCATTTGACAAACAGATGGTCCACCCGATGGCAGGAGCGCAGTTCCCTTCTTAGGGACTCTGCGATGGTGTTCTTGATGTCTGCAAAAACAAAGAGGTGATGGCTGGAAGGTTTAGACTGAATCTTAACCACTGGCCTTGCTCGGGGCAACCCTTCAGACCATCGTTCTTCGCCTGCCAAGCCATTACAGAAGGGGAAAGACCATATGCAAATCAGGCTTGGCCCCACCCCAAAAGGGGAAGTCCAGCCCGAACTGCTAGGTCACATCCCTTCTGCACGAGACCACAAGCATCCACAAACATGTTTCACCCTTGTTGGGGCTCATCAGTGAGGAGTAGCTTGGGTCTCTGGCAGGTGGAGCGGGACGAGGAACATCCCCTGTCCGATGGCCTAGTGTCACAATCCCTGAGCTTCCTTGGAGAGCACTGGGGATCGAGTGCCCCATTGCTTTCTGATGTAGACATGGTGGTGATGTTTTCTGTGAAGATCCTCACCACATTGCCCTTCAGAGATGGTAGGAAAGACTTGAGGGCCCATAACACTGCCCATAGCTCCAGGATGTTGATGTGCAGATCCTTCTCTTCCAGAAGCCACAGACCTTTGTCGTGTAGCTGTACGGTTTGAGCCCCCAACCTTCCAAAGAGGCTTCCATGGTGACCGTCTAATGGTATGGCAGGGCTTGAAATCCCTGTCCCCCTAGGCGATATAGGAGTGCACTCCCCACCACACTATCGCCCGCTGGAACTCCTCATTGAGGGGGATCTTGTCTGCAAAACTCCTGGCAACTTGTATCCAATGTGCATTCAATAATTCATGTAGGGGTTGTATCTGCAACCTTTATAGACAGACGAGGTAGATGCAGGACGACATCATGCCCAGCAACGACTTGATGGCCCGAACCGTGGCCGTCTTCGTCGACGACAGTCGCTGGACCTTCCCTTGAATGGCTGCTAGCCTCTGCTCCAAGGGTGACGCCAGGCAGGCCACAGTGTTGAGTTTGGCGATGATGAACATTGTGTTCTGTGAGTGCGTTAAGCAGGACTTCGGATAGGCAGGACTTCAGATAGTTTACAGAGAACCCCAGCTCCGTCAGTAGCTGGACGGTCACCTTTTTGTGCTCATCGGCCAGCTCCCGTGAGCGGGCGCGTTATCGGCAAATCGCCCAGGTATGGGTATACACCGAGCCAGGCATTTTGTGAACACTCTTGGGGCTGACTTTAAGCTGAATGGTAGGGCCTTGAAATGGTAGTGTTGGCCTTGTAGCACGAACCGTAGGAACTTTCAATATTTCTTGTGGATCGGCAGGTGGAAGTACGCATCTTCTAGATCCAATGACATCAATAAATGCCCTTCCTCCAGTCGGCCAAGCACCTGCTGCAAATTATTAGTTTCATCCGTTTTAGACATGACTTAAAAAATAAAGTTGTTACATTATTCAATGTTAGAAACATTCCATCTCAATCTGTTATTCCCTGAAACCAGCTCCAACAATATTCCCCTTTAATGTTACTACTGACAAGATGTCCCATTCCAGTTTAGCAATGCAATGATCACTATGTCCACTAGAGAAAATCTGCAGGTGTCTTGCATTCTTAAAAATAGACTCTGACACAAACATAATCAATCAAGGTAGATGGTGTACCTCGCAACCAAGTTACATGAGCAGGAAGATCTCCCCCAACTTCACTGTTCAGTATATGCATATCCACATTATACATTAGGCTTAACCAAGCATTGCCTCCACATTTGGCAGGATCTTTTTCTTCAATTGTATGTTATTTTCTGCTAACTATGTACAATTCAAACCTCCTCCTATTAGTATGCCACCATGAGTCCATTAATTCCACCGATCATCGATTAGAGACTCGATCTGGGATGATCTTAGGATCCCAAGTCAACTTGATTGCCTGTATAAACGGATTTGGTTGTCTCCAACTAACTGCATCAATTCCAATACTGTTTCTAACGCCAAACATAGGCCTGTCGCATAAGACCTTTTGTTGCTGGATTTAATAATAATTGAAAGCCATCCAGTAAAAGTTAACACTTGAACCAAGTCTCTTGAAACAAATATTTCATAGATTCAATGTCACAAACTCCCCCCTTAAAGAGATGTCTGGATCCTCTAGTGTTCCAGGAAGCTACCGCTAGCCTACTATGGGCGGTGTGCGTTTTAAACTATTGTTTCTTCAGCTGAAATGCCCCCGCCAAGCAGGAATAGTTACCTTACATTTCAAGAGAGAGTGTTCAAATAATTCAACAAAAACGTCCTTGAATCATCGCCTGTACACGTGACCTTAATAGAGGGAAGATTACTTATATTCATTTAAACTTTTCTTGTATTTCTAGTTGAATCACTCCTTTTGTGTTGAAGAATCCTGTAGTCCACCTACGTCAAGTCATTTCCAAAACATACCCGATCCAAAATTGCACTGCCCACAAATTTCAGCAGGTCAATATATTTGGAAACCATTACATGAAGGCTTGTACATGAAAGCTTGGTATAATATGAAATAAGAAAATGCTCTGACAGACATCTGGCCATAACTAATTCTGACTTTCCTTGTTTATTTCCAATTATTAGCATTCTTTCCCCTGTGGCACTCATCCTGTTTTTCACGTGTCCATTACTACTTATAATGTTTCAGGAGAAGGGGGCTGCAGGGAAGAGGCCTGCTCCAGGCCCCCCGCACACCTACCACGAGACCTACGCCGAGATCGGATTCAATACAGATCAAAAGGTAAGCCCCCACAGGTCCCAACAGAACGAGCAGCGCTCACAGAGTGATGTGGATATAGTACAATAAACCCTGGAGAAGACATCGTCATATTGTGCCACTGCCTACTTTCACCGAGGGCCTGCTTCTTTCGGGGGACAACTGCACCACAGTACTGAAGGCCGTTGTGTAAACCATTCCAAGATGGCCAGCCGAAACACAAGCACCGGAGTGCTTTGTGGGTTCACTGGGGATTACCTCCCAGTGGCCAAGTCCCTCTTATTTGAGCCGATGGCACAGCTGGCAGGCTAAGCCGGCCCACTTTCAAAGGTCCCACTTTTAAGGCTACTGTCTGAGCCTGCCCGAGCGTGGTAGAGTGACGAACGCCTCTCCGGCAACTGCGCACAAATATTTCCTGGCGTGACATCTCTCCTTTGACTCAGCCACGGGTAAGCCATATCCAGGCCTACACCTCGCATTATGACCACAGACATGCAAGTGGCCACTCCTTGACACAATTAGCCCCTCAACCAAAACTACACATCTCTAACGCTTAGCATTGGTTGCCCATAACGCCAGGCACTTTGCACAACGCCACCTGTCTGCTCTGCTAGTTTACCATGCCTCCTCTACATAATGTACCAGTTACCCCCACACATACTTTGCCATTTTCGTTTTTGAACACTTCCAGTGTCTCATGCCCAAATTGAATCTAGGTGCCCCAATCTATATCCTGACGCTTTCGTATCCTGCCATTTTCGTTTTAAATGTCTGCCACGCCTTTTGCCTAAATTGAATCTAGGTGCCACAATCTGCATCCTGCCATTTTCGTTTTGCCTCTGAGTCAACCCAGCCAGGCCTACATAAGCCTAACAGCGTGCCAATATCTAGCACAGACACTAAGGGACCAAGGTCTTTTTACAATGCCGAACCCTACTCTTGACCAGCCCTGTCAGGCCATTGATGCCCAGGAGCCAGAAAACAGCCCCTCCAATCACCGGTCACATGCTACCCCCAAACACATACGCTCACTCCCACTAAAAATGTTATGTACGTTGCCCGATTCGCATAACATCCCACCTTCACCCTTCCTGCCTAAGGCATGGCCAAGCCACCCCACCGCAAACTGGCAAACAACTGCATACAAAATGGCCCCAAGCCCAAAGAAACCGTATTGCCTCCTTAACAGAAACAAATAACTAGCATCTCGCCTAGCCACTCGCCAGCAGCACCTACTTACAACCAGCCGGTCACACTGAGAAATGCACGTCTCAAATCAAGAACTAAGGCCTTTACCAAAATAACACCAACCCCTCCCTACCCCATTGGATAAACAATTACTACATCCAGCCCACCTTCCAGTCCAGACTATCATACAGGACCCATTGGGATAAGGAGCAGTCTCAAAAACATGCAACCTTCAACTGCCCCTGCCATGAGCATATCTGAACCTAATAACACTTACTGGAATTCTGCCATACATTTTTTGGAGCCTAATGTTCCGAATGTGGATCCCCCATTACGTATATCGATGACTAATGTTCTTACTAGTTACGACGCCACAGTCGCACCTCACTATACCTTATGAGCAACAGCCTACACTACCACTGCTACAGAATTAGCACTCATAACTCTTGCCAAAGCACCTGCCTTACTCAGACCCCTTATCTCTACCGCCCCAGAACATACCCTTAAAAATTGTACCATCTCTGATGACACAAAAAGGTATACTACAACTCACCTTAATGGAGCCCTTATTAATGCTAGAACCCTCCTGGCCCATGCTTCGACATATCCAACCTCATCACTTCCAATAATCTAGATCTCCTAGCGATCACTGAAGGATGGCTGCACCCAGTCCTTGGCCATTCCAGATGGATATACCATCATCAACAAAGACAGACTGGTATCCAAAGGAGGTGGAGAAGCTATTATTGCAAAAGACTGCCTACTTATCAGAAAAGTCCCTAACCAATCCATCCCACCAGGCAACCTGCTCTCAATAAAAATATCTATCAGCTACAGCCACCCTTACAACCCACTTAGTGTACAGACCCATCTGCTTTCCTTCGAGGAAGATATTGCGCAACTCCTTTCAATCAACCCAAGCCCTCTTCCAAAATCATCCTCTTGGGAGACATCAACCTAGGCTTTAATGACCCCTCTGATTCCCAGGCACAAGCCCTTGCCAACACTATTGAAGCCCAAGGCATCTCCCACTGAATCTCAAGTCCTACTCGTGACAAAGGCTGCACGCTAGATTGGCTAGCAGATCTCAACTGCAACACCAATGTACTAGCCAACAATCCTTGCCCGATTGCACCACTGACGATACAGTACAATCAGATATCTTGACTCTACCAGTATCGGCCTCCCTTTCAAGAAACTCACGCAACATCACTCCAGACAACCTCTAAGAGCCTTTGCTACACCAATTCTGACCCTACAACTATGGTCACGCTATACAATCAAACTCTCCTAGAGGCCATTTACACTTAACTCCTGGTACACCCCAAATCTAAAATCCATTCGCTACTCAAAAAGTACGGCTGAGAATTCCTGGAAAAAAATATCTTCAGACGAGAACAAACAGCACTTCACTACCCTAGCCAAAAAATACAAACAAGCCATTCTTCAAGCCAAATTCAAAACATACGAGAGAATTGAAAAAGGAAATTCAGGCACGAGAGAGCTTTTTGCCATACTACGTGAACTCGAAATGCCAGCCCCCTCTCCTGACATCCGGATTAAAGACCTCCCTGGTGAAGGAATATGCAAAACGCCCTCCTCAGCAAAATCTCCCTACTCCAAAACAAAATAATTTCAAAGAAAATTAAACCTGCTCAAGCCAACCAGCCACAAGACCAGTGGCCCGCACCCCTTATCACCACTCCCTGGTTTGAATTCACACCGGTCACAACCATTGAAACTGCCAAAATTATCAAAGGCCTGAAACCTTCCAGATGTCAAGGAGACATATTGTCACAATCCCGCTCGCCTGCCATCCAGCACCACTACATGTGCCACTGCCTTTTATTCCTTGTTTTATCACTGCAATTTTGGACTAATCTAATTGCATGTTCCATTCCGACTTTTGGGTTAAACCAACAGATACATTCTGGGAAATGTAGGCTCTCCTGCTGCGTTCCACCCTGCTCAGTTGGGCTCCCACCTTACGGCTCTGCCACACTCCACTGCATTCCACCCTGCTCCTCTGGGCTCCCACCTGGCGGCTCTGCCACACTCCGCCGTCTTCCGACCTGCCCCTCTGGGCTCCATCCTGACGGCTCTGCCACACTCTGCTGCCTTCCGCCCTGCTCCTCTGGGCTCCCACCTGATGGCTCTGTCGCACTCTGCTGCCTTCCGCCCTGCTCCACTGGGCTTCCCTGCCTGGCAGCCTTGCCACTCTCCTCTGCCTTCTGCCTAGTTTCTGTGGGCTCCTTGCCTTGCAACCTGCCTGTTCAAGCTTCCGATATCCTATCCTATCCTGTACCTGGTTATTTCTTTCAACGCTGCTTTCTACTTGTATACATCTTGGTCCACTGTGGTGCTTCTACTTAAATCCGTTTTATAGTGGGACCCTGGGTTGGTCCCCGTTCAGATCAGATAAGGGAAGACTTCTGTTGCCTTCACCTAGTCCGTTGAAGTCGTACCTGCCTCAGTATATGGTCTTTCAGTTTTACCCTTGCACTGAGTACAACAGTTTCCTCGGCACGCCTAAGTCATGACGTTGCTGTATGACTGTTGTTAAGAGTAATCTGCTGGTACCTATCCGAAGGGCTTTCCTTAATCCCTGGAGACCCCTTATATTCCAGTACACCCTTATTTCTGATCAATCCATGTTGCCCAGTGTACTTGCTTGTCTTTGCCTTTTCTCTGTCTTTTTGTTTACAGCCTGCTCTTGCAGTTCCTGTGAATACCTGTTTCAACTAACTGCTTGGTATGTACCTTTAATCTGTTATATGCTAGCATTGTCTCCGGAATCTCCCTTAATAAACTTGTAAACAGTGAGAGATAGCCTCTGCCCAGTGCTCTCCGCCGAGACTTGTGACACATATGCCCAGCCTCTCTCATAAAAGACTGCCAAAGAGCTTGCCTACTTCATCACAGCATTGATTAATAACTTCTTCTCTACAGGCAATGTACCCGAAAACCTGAAAGAAGCCTGGATGCAACCACTCCTCAAAAAGCCCAAACTAGATGCCAACGTTCCCACAAACTACTGCCCTATCACAACTGTACCATTCCTCCTCAAAATATTCAATAGACTGGCCTATCGGCAAATACAAAAATATCTGGAAACCTACACCCTTCTCAGCCTACGCCAATCGGACTTCCGCCCTGGTCACGGGACAGAAACTGCCCTTCTGGACTTAAAGATTCAAATGGATAAAATGAAAGACAGGGGTAACATGGCCATCCTCCCCCCTTCTTGACCTCTTAGCAGCCTTTAACTTGGTAAATCACAACATTCTCTGCCAAACACCTCGCCTTAGCAGCCAACTTCTCAACCAAAGACATAACATGGATAGAGGCCTTTTTGTTCAACCGTACGCGAGTGTTCACCACCACCATCCCCAGACCCCCCCCCCCCCCCCCTCACCCCAGTCACTTGTGGGGTACCTCAAGGATCATGCATCTCCCCTTACACTCTCCAATACATTCACCAAGCCATTTTTTGACCTCCAGACAAATTGGGTGTCACACCAACTACGCGGATGGATGACACCCAAATCCTCTAATCCACCACCATCAACTATGACACTGACTCCATCGCACTGAACGAAATTGACCATACTATGCAAACCTGGATGGCACAACACACGCTTTGAGACAACAAAACTGCTTCTCATCGACACACAATCTCAGTTAAACAAACTCTGATTCCTACGAAACCTTTACTATCGATGGGAACATCACCGTGGCCAAAGAGGGGAAAAACCCAAGGAGTATACCTAGACTCTACTCTATCCCCAACGAGACCAGTAAATTCAATCACATCATCTGCAGCATATATCACTAAGCTGATTACTGCCTGCAAACCCTGCCTGACCACAGACAACTGCATCACACTTGCCAGAGCCCTCACACTTTCCAGGATTGACTACTGTAACTCCCTCTTTGCAGGTTCCAACTCTGGTAATATAAACAAACTACAAATCATACAGAATAATGCCGTAACAGCAGCACTCAACATCCCTAAAACAGACCTCATCTCCCCAGCTAGATGAAATATTCACTGGCTCCCATTCCAAGAACGTATCATGTTCAAACCACTATCCCTTACCCGCAAATGCTTTTCGAACAGTGCCCGACTTACCTATTCAGACAAATCTCCAAGGCCCAATCTATCAGACCTACGCGGTCTGCCTACTCGCACCTTCTCACCATCCCTAGATAGAGCCATCAGAAAGCCGGAGGCAGCAGCTTCCCTGCGATTGCGGCCAAACAATGGAAGGCCCTGCCCCTTGCGGTAAGATCAGATCCTTCCATTCTGGTCCTTCTGCAAAGGCTTCAATACCTGGCTCTTGTCCCAAGAAATCAAGAGGCATTGAAATTGTACAATTTGCCCTGTACATGCAATCCATCTATACTAAGCTCCTTGTAAATTAACAACTAAGCTGAAACCAATTGTATTCCTTATGCTTATGTATAGTATGTACATTATTACCAATTATGTCAATGTTAAAGGTATTTATATAGCGCACCGTCACCAACAGAGTTGGTCTCCAGGCGGATCTGTAAACAAAGGTGGACGGGGTGGGTTAGTGGGTGAAGAGGGCGTAGAAAAGTGAGAGATGGTGCACTGTTGGCAGCTTCAGTTCGGTTTTCACTGTGCGCTGAGCTTGGGTGTGCAATTAGGCACGAAGCGGGACCTTTCTTGCTGTTGTTGCGATCTATGTGTTGGTTTTTGTTGGTGTGGTGAAGTCTGTGCAGTTTGCTGTGAGAGAGGTGTTTGTGTGCGTTTTCTGTGAAGTAAGCAGAAATTAGAGGTTTTTACTGCAACCAACTGCACTCTATTCTCCTAGGTAAAATACATATGTATGTATCCTGCAACCACCAATTCGCCGTAAAATAGTGCCCAGATGCCTACAGGTTCGGTAAGCTTTATAAACGTCAAAATAAATAAATAAATGCATGTTTCTGTGTTGTTCTATGGTAAGAAAGTAGGGACTTGATTTTCAAGTTAGCACTACTGTGTTTTTTCCAGACTTGTGGTTAGTGTAACAGAAATAGGTTGTGAAATGTGATGAATCCTACAGATTCCCCACTAATTCCCTGCCTAAAGTCTCCTCTGAGGTGGCCAGGGAAAGGCAGATGCTTTCTGATCCTGACTTTGGGGGTGGGGGTGGGAGGGGTGTTCTGCGGGATCACCACCTGGGAGGAGAAAAGGTCCAGGGAAGTAAGTGCAACAAAGTGTGCTGTTGGGCTGGATATGCTGCATAGCTGCTCCTGAGAAGCCTCGCTTCAACGTAGCCGTCGCCAAGAGGAAGAGCCCCTCACAGCTTCTGGCTGCCGCAACGCGGCAGATTCAACTTACTGCAAACAGCAAAAGTAACTTTCCTTGGTTGGACTCTTCATTATTTACTTCACGTGTTGACGACGGAGCTGAACGTTTAACCTTTGTTGTTTCCATTCCTCTAGTTCTCACTACTAGCCCCGCCTCCTGCTACCCAGGAATCCCATAACTGCCCTGTGCACACGCACCCGCAGTGCACCAAAGTGTGCTGTTGGGCTGTTTGGGCGTGCAGGTTGCGTCTAAATTCTGTTAAGATCGAACTGTGCTGGTACAGACCATCAAAGCGTTGGAGGCTTTTTGTAAGCTAATCATATATGGGTAATAATCGCAGCGGAACTCATGCGTCCTTGCTTTTTCTACTTGCATATTTGAGCTCCTGTTATAGCATCATTACTGCATCAGTGAATTGTACCTCACAGGGTGCATTGTTGATGCAACATGATTGCATGAAATCTGAAATGCAGAGGACGTAACTACACCCGAACACAATTCTTATAGAGGGATAGGATATTAGTAAACCCTTTGATGCCTGGTATATGACCTTTAATATGCCTTTGATATGGTGAAATTGACTAGTTCTTGGTAGAATAACAGCAGAATTGTTGTGGATGAAAGTTTGCTTTCACATGTGTAGCTAGTTAACTACTCAACGTTGTCTCGATTCTCACACGAGAACATTGTGGGAAGTGACGGTGTATAGTATCATGGTTAACGGTTTAAGAAGTGGAAGAAAGTTACATAATAACCGTGACACAGTTCCGACTAATATAATCGCCATGTCTCAAAGTCTGGTTCAATTAGATTTTGTACAGTTGAAACGTTCTGCTGATGAAACTGACGAAAGGTTGTTGTGTGTGAAAGAGCAGATACTCCAAACTAGCTCCTTTCTTAGCTCTGAATGTTTACAGTCTAAGGTCACATCAGCAACAGTGCATAACCATGCCCCTGGTACTAATCCACCAATAACGTACACTCTCCATGAAGTATTGATCATGATAAGTAACACTCCGCACGCAGCCCATGAAGATTCTTTCCTGAAAAATTATGCTTCAATCGTCAACTCTGACGAGCAATTTAATAACCAAATTTCAGATTTCTCTATTCTCGCCCCATTTATTGAAGCGGAATTGGGAAAGCGGATGAGATTATCCTTAGGTCCCTCAACTCCAGTTACTCAAAGGAGGACGGGTGTAGAGAATGTATTCCTGTTTAATATAAAACATGGAAATAGTGTCATGATGCCTACCCCCGGGCACCAGGACCAAGGCCCTCAGCTCCGGGAGCAGTCATCCAGACATTTGTTTAAACCTCAGCAGCCCCGGCTAGGGGCTGTCTGGGTTCAGTCCTGGCGCCTTAGACACCAGGCTCATAGACTTTACTTACCTGATGCAGACCATGCTGCAAAAGAGTCCAAGCCTACATGAGGCCTGGATGGGACTATTTTGTTACAGGGACTATTTTTTACTCGGGCGTGGCTCTAGGGAACTTCTTACCTGGAACTACTTTGGAGGTTATTTAAACCACACCCGAACAGCAGCACATGCTTCGCGTTATTCTGCATCCAGCAGCGTGACGCTCACCGTGCCTGCAGCCAGCACCCAGTCTTCTGCCACGCCCGCCTCGAATCCGGAGCTCCTAGAATAAAGAAGAAGAAAAGGACAAGGTTAGAAAACGAACTTATTTCAAATTCCTCACCTAATTCCGAAACCATTTCATCTCCGGACCTGGAAAGTACATCAGTCCTGCACGCGTCGCTTCGCCAGCTCCAGCACGGCGCCATACTCACTAGTTCTCACAGCATCTTTCGATCCGGCACTGTCTCCATCATTTCTTCACTGTAATCCGGCATCTAGGGGACACAAGAAAAAACAAGGTGAGCCAAGGGAATCAACAAATACAACCTCTTACCACCATAGACTTACCTGATTTACCACCGGCGGTATTATTCCATAACTCTCCACATTTTCATATGCCACATCTGTAAAGAGGGAGAAAAACAACACGTTAATGCATGCAATAGTTACCGGACAGCATTGGGTAACACAGACTCTTACCTGAACGCCAGCAGCAGCTATGAGACATTCTCACAAACTCAGTTGCAACTTAAGGAAGGAAGGGGACAAGAGTGAACATCGGGCACAATGAACTCTTTGAACTTCATACTTACCAATCCCGCCAGGGACTCCAGAGTCAATACTTACCGGAACTCTCCCAACGCCTTCAAACTAGTGAAGTAACTGGTATCTACGCGCCCCTACAAGACACGCAGGATGGAGAGCTCATCTTTTACAAACATAAGGTGAGGTTACTAAGGGGATATCGGAGGTGATTAGTGGGGGAGAGCGAGAACAGTTGGTAGGCCATCACTAAAACCCACAGGTGGTTAATCCCTGTCTCCACTTGCAGGAAAATACTTCTTCGGGTCCAGCAGACAAGACTAGGCGGGCCAGTCCAGACAGTCATCTCTGCACTACGCATCACGTTGAAGGAGACCGCAGCTGTCCGGGTCCGCTGTGGGGTCCAGGTGAGCGTAACAAATAGGAACTCTATTCATATACTGAGTGATGAAAGGCCCATCTATGGTTGTTAGTTGCCTACGTCTAGTTCTCCAACTCAAGCAACAAAATGTAGCCTCTTAAACATTGAATCCCATGCGCAAACTGGTCATGTGGACCATGAGCACAAAATTCCATAGTCGATAATGCCTGAGTCGGTTCTCTAGGTTATCCACCACAATTTTCGGACAATAGTGTGAACGAGAATTCCTCTTGCCCAGTACTTACGCCTATTTTGAATTTGCTTGATAAGGGACATGAAACAACTCACTGGGAAATTAGAGAAATGAACATATCACCGTCAGATATTTTGGGGAAATTGAATAAATTAAAGGGTTTATTGTTCGTGTGTGATACAATATTCGCACTTTCTGCTGCTGCTAAAAAGACTGGAAACTGTGGGTCGAAATCCATGCAAACAATAGATGTCCCCTATATTCCTGAATTTAAATACAAGTCCTATGCTGATGCCATAGCTAATAGAAACCCTGAAAGTGAAGGACATAGCAAGGACTTGGAAGATGCTCTATCACAAGCTCTCGTTACTAACTCTGTAAAAATGATGATTGATGGATGCCCAAGAGGCCCGACTGAATGATCTAGATGATGATTGTCAGCCCATTATGTCTGACATACCAAATTTTCAGGAGGGTCCTAATAGTCCCTCCGCTTGGACAGCTGCTTGGCTTACACGCAGAGAGAAACAATTGGTTCTTAGAGCTAAAAAAGAGTACATAGAAAGAAATTACTAATTAGCTCTGACAAAAAACTCAAAAATCAGTCTGCTAAAAAAAATTAAAGGTCACAGCGCAAATATAAAAACATTATGTAATCTATCAAACGATGATGTAGTTATTGATCTTCTGTTAGGGAGAATTCTCATCTTATCTTATGGCTAATTTCCCTTACCTATAGAGTCCCCCAGCAGCTTTGCTGGATTTAAAGGGTTCGTTTTTTTCTCCTGCTAAGAGTGACACTCTTTTTCCCACTCTTAGGCATATTTGCTGTGGGTGTACTAGGCTATTTTTTGTGTTTAATGTCTATGGGGTTTATCACACCCTCATAGGAACCATCTTTATACACATGTGTTACACAGCACCCTCAGTGCAGTGACACAGAGGTGTCATAGTGACCCCCAATCAGACTCCATACCCTGGGACTGACTACTGTCTCCCAGGGCATGTAAAGTCCCCATTGACTTTACTAGTCAATTTGTATCAACTAAACCAGTACAACCCATCTTACTATGGAGGTACTGGGAAGGGTTAACAGTTTTTCCCTGGTGTTCATTTTCGAGAGGGTACCGTACAGTCCTTCTCTCAAAAGTTTCTGGCTGGTGGCAGTGGTTACTACCAAAAATATTCAACCGCAAATATTTCTCTATGGGATTTTCGCATTGTTTGAGGCTACCACTTCTACTGACAGCCTCTAACATACCGCCGGTTTATTATATTATTAACTTTACTCCGGTAGGTTTTATTTGCCAGAACTTTAATATAAATTCTTTCTCGTGTCTTTCTCTAAACTCCTAACCCAGGTCGGGGATCCTTTGTTCATCCTTTTGGCGGGCTTCTGCCAGGAAACCCTCCTTTCAGTGCCACTGAGTCTGGGGTGGGTCCATTGTGTGTGAGGGGCAGTAGGACCCCTGGACAGGGTTGCCTCAGCAACCCATGTCGCACTCTGCCCTGATAGGCTGGAGGGTCTCCCGCTAAAATGACCACACCATTGTGTGAGTGACAGCTAGGCTGTATGAATGGGATCTTTTTGCATAAAAGCAGGGTCCCGAGGACTGGAAGAGCAAGACGTTGCCACTGGAACTAAGAAGCCGACGAGGAGAGAAGTCAAAGACATCTGCAACGACTGAACCACCGGTGAAGCCCTGCTGCAGCGTCCCACCACATTTCTCCACACGACGAGAGAAGATCTTCATCTGCAAGAGCCTTCTTACCTTGAGCTGGTGGGGCCAACCAGTTTGCTAATCGCCTTCCTGGACCTGACATGGTCGAATTGCCAATACCCTGTACTCGGAGACCGGATAGCCAGGCACCCGTCCACCCGGACCGCGATTTAAAGGAGCGTACCTTTTATTAGTTGGGCAGCACCGCAGCTGGTTTCATCCCTGGGCAGTGCAGTAACTTGAACCTTCCTCCACGACGAGAGTCCCTCTTCCTCTGCTGGATCACCCGAACTGCAGGAACTGCCAGGAACAACCGCCACCGCAGGAGCCTATTCTACATTTCAAGGTACATTGTTCCGCCAGGCCGCCCTTTTCGCGTGGTAGCGCTAGAGGCGTTTTAAATCCTTTACCTACCTGTTGGGTTGGCTGCCCCATCTTCTAAACATTGTCTTTCACCTTCTGCATCCACCTTTTCGAATCTTTAACCAAAGACTTGACTGCAGCTACAAGAACATTTTGTTCCTGGGCCCTTTGCCCTGTGGCACAGGCCTATTGACTCTGGCTAAATTTGTTGGAACTGCCTTCTCTAGATTGCTTCTCAACTAGAACTGTGCTGGTACACCTACTTCTTATAACCACCTTTTTCTTCCCACTTTCAAAACTTGTGAAATGCCATTTTGCTTGGTTTTCATTTAAGTATTATACATACTAAAGTACTGCCTTGCCTAAACTTGTTCACAAACTTAGGGGAAGTGTTTCTAGGGTGTGTAAGAAGATATTCCTGTATAACTTGTGCTTCCCTCCCTTGTGAGAAATTGCTAGAGTGCCATTTGTGTTTGGTTTTCATTGTGCCGTTTTGCTCAGTTTTCACTCTTGCTCAAACTTGTCTACAATTTAACTAGAGAGTTGTGTATACTTTTCTTTACTGATTTTAACTTGCTTTATTAACTGTGATTAATGTGTTGAACTAGAAGTGTGTAAAATAAATATATATATTCTTTAATACAAAGCTTTGTTCAGTGTTTCCTTGTACCATAGTACTGTAGTCCTATTGTGTAAACCCAGAATACTGCTCATCTCCCTCTTGAGATAGGTCTGACTGCTTAGCCACAGCTACCAACTAAATCTTTGTGGTACAGACTGATGCCAAAGGGGATTTATTGCTCATACCCGTAGTCTTAATCTTCTGTAGTGCTCCATAAGGGAACTTCACAGGATTCTGCCTAACATCTTCACCAATTAGATGAATCTAAATTACTATTGGATATTAAGAAGGATGTCCAAGCACATATATCAAAGTTTCCTAAATTAGAACAAGAAAAAAAGAAAAAAAAAAAACAGTAATAAAATTCCCTCTACTCCAGAAGTCGATGTGCCTGGAACCAAATTCTCTGCTACGGATGAAATTAATTACGGAAATCTCTGATAGGCAGATACAAACTGAAATGTCTAAATTTTACCCAATAACTGGGATTAAGAAATACAGAGGGGTTATGCCCTGTCACAACGGGCCCGATAACCATAATCCCAGTGGGGAAAACAGCGACAGACAGGTGCCGCTGGTGAAGACCAAATCGACCCTATGTAATCTGCACCCAGAAGAGAAAGATTGCAGCACTGGAATGAATTACGAGCAAACTGGTACTGCCCTTCCGGAAATAATGATAAAGCAACAAATCTAATAAAGGGGGTGTCGAGTGGCCAATCCCAGACCATTCTACTGAATCCCCCATTAATTGGTAATATGGCGAGTGGACATATTATGGCCGTAGGCAAAGCTGTTTCAGTTCCACATTCAACGGATAGAGAGAGCTGTAACCAAGACAACCAAAAGGATGCGATTCCCCCAGTCAATAATGAGATCATTGGGAATGCTAATACGGTACCTATGTCTATCTCAGTGCTGACGCCTGATCTCCCCACAATACTGGGATGAGAAAGACACAGCAAAAGATGGGAGGGCCCGTTTAAATAGGTTGCATATGTTAAAAGCAATTCAAACAATTCCATCCTTGAGAACCCTAACATCTGAAGATATTGATTGGATAAGGTGAATAAAAATAATCATATGATATGTTATTCTAAATCACACATACATGAAATGAATATGGGATCAGAGAGCTGATTTTGCACACATAGGTTTGACTCCATATATATTGAAGTCTATAGAGGAGACTTTTGTTGAAACCCAGCCCCCTATTATTGAACCTGTGACTTGCAAACTCAATGATGGCATGCCGTCCAATACTATTGAAGTTTTTAAAAAACAATTTACGGTATTTGCATTGGCAATTAAGGAACTTGCGTGTCTTGAGCCTTTTTATGAAACAACTATCAGCACAAGAAAAAGTCCCACCTGTGGCGTAGCGATAAGGCCTTCACGCTTATCGCATGGAAAGTATGCAGGATGAGGAACTTTAAACTGTGGTTGAAAGATATTGTGGTGGATGATAACCCACTGTCAGATTCCTTCAGGAGATAATGAACACCTCATACTTTACGTCAGGAGGTTATGATGCTTATATACAACCTGCCAATAGAGGTCTCCTGGTTAGACCATCTGAAGGCCTAGCCATCTTGGTTGACAATGCACTTAGAATCTCTGCTACCTTGAAATATAATCACGATGATATATTGGCGACCAAATTAGTCCTCCATGGTGACCCTAGTGTTTTTCTTTTAATCTGCA
Source organism: Ambystoma mexicanum (assembly GCF_040938575.1). NCBI lineage: Eukaryota > Metazoa > Chordata > Amphibia > Caudata > Ambystomatidae > Ambystoma > Ambystoma mexicanum. Next base: position 1,170,453,013 of record NC_090923.1, read on the forward strand.
TCTATTGGAACCGGGCTAAACATTCTCTTCTACACATGATATCCCAGTTGGATATGCTCCTTCAATATGCCGTTACACGAAATCCTCAAGTTAGTAGTAGGGGTGATTTTATCTTGGTCTGTTATCTTCCTCCCTCTTCAAACTTTGAAGATCTGGGTAAATACCTCACTAACTCGTCAAACAATGGTTGAACTTGGGTCAAGTATTTTCTGGACTGGTACATACAACTGGTTGACTCTGATGTGAATAGTTGTAAATATACATGGTCTAGAGGCAGCCAGAGATCTTTTATAAACTATTTTGTTGCGTCTACATGCTTATATATCGTATCTGAATCAGTCACTATTATTAATCCTGCATTTGGTGACTATATGGTCATTAAGATGACCCTTGGATCACTGATCAAGAGATATGATATTGAACTTAATCTTAAATTAACAGAACCGGATTGATTCCAATTGTCAGTAAGATGGAATCCTGAGACTTGAGGTAGGTTAGTTCGGGACATTACATTTGACAGAATTCAGACAACCTCTACCCTTGAAAGTTTCACTACAGCCCAATTGGAGGAGACTAATGTGAGAATTATTAAACAGCATGTAAATAAACTTGCTAAGAAAAAAGTAGACTATCGACATGTTGCGATCCATCAACACTGCTTTAACTTGGCGCTTGCTAAACTAAAAAGAGCTGAGAATAAACAGATTAGAGAGCTAAAGAAATATGAATTCTCACCTTCTGTTTTGACCAATAAAAAAAAAAAAGACGCATTGGTCAAGCCTACAAAAATAAAATAAAAACTTTGAAAAGGTATCTACACACAGCCGATAGCCAGCGTATGATCTTTAACTTGATTAAACATAACTCTAGGTATGTGTGGACAACTTTGAGAACCACTTACTGAACCATCTATATCTGCCGATGTGTGGACCACATACATAACGGAAAAATATCGAATTCCTATTAAGTATGCTTTATCAAATGCGAGAACTTTTCAACTTTGATACTTGATGCATCACCTTGGTCACACGATGACATAATATGGGCAATTACCAAGTTCAAGAGTTCAAAGTCTGCTGGCCGACGATGGGATTCCGCCGTGTTTTTTAAAAATGGACCTGGAATTCTGGCCAACAATACTTGAACTAAAATTTGACCATATTTTTAAGTCAAGCTCTATTCCTGCATCATGGTGCTCAGCCAATATGATTCCCATACATAAAAAGGAAAATGCTACTGATACAGCTAGTTTTAGGCCAATCGCGCTAATGGATGCATTGTCTAAACTTTTCTTGCTACTTATTCTAGAGGGGCTACAAAGATATATCTCACTGCATGACTTACTGTCTCGCTATCAGGTGGGTTTTCACAAATATATGTGCTGCCCACTCAATGCAACATTTATAGCCCATATTTTACAACAAACTAAACATTCTAATTCTGGCCCAGTCGATACGGCCGCACTGGATATGACAGCTGCATTCGATGACAGTAATTAGAAATCAATTGTGTAAAAAAATGTTTACCTTGGAATTCCCCCACATTTAGTAGCTGTTATTGCAATGCTACATACTAATATTAATTACAGGATTAGGTTTAATACAGAAGGCACACTTACCGATCATATTCCAAACAACATTGGAGTTAAACAGGGCTGCAATCGAGCTGCAGTCCTGTTTAATCGTTACATAAGTGATCTTGATGACACATGGAAGCAAGCAAATTTCTTTCCGGTCAAATTGGGCAAATTGTTGTTAAACTGGATCGCCTTTGCGGACGATCTTTTGTTTTTTGACAGGACACCCATTGGCCTGCAAAACAAATTATATCTATTTACAGCATTTGCCCAAAACTATAATCTTCAGACCAGTCCATCTAAATCGTATATTGTAATTTTCAACAATAGGATGCAGAAAACAACTAGGTTTAATTAGTCAATTGATGACGTGCCTATTGAGCATACAACATCTTTACGATATCTCGGCTACACCATTACGCATTTAAATTCGATTTCCATGTGGAAAGAGACCTTAGACGCTAAAATTAATCCCCCGATGTCTCAAATGAAGATTATTTATCGGAAATATTGCAAATATTGGTGCATGCTAGTAGAAAAATTATTAGGGTATAAGTCATATTAGGAATGATGTAAGGAAACGAGAAGAGCATTGTATTTAATAGTGAAACTGGGCATTGTCGCTTCTGTAATGATATAAAAGAGCTTGAAACTTTAAAACACCTGGTTGTATTTTGCCCACATTTTGAAAATATTAGGATTAGGATATTTGACGTAAATTTGATAACCAAATCTGTGTTCGAGGGAAAATTTGTGGAGAAGATGCATGCAGGGAAATAATCAAGCACTAGTCCTAAAACTGACAAGTGTTCTGGTCATAAATGATGAGAAATTTACCGAAATGATGAAACAAAAGAAACTGTTAGTCTTAAATGTGTAATTTTCAACTTAAAATTTCGAATTTATCCAGAGTTAGTGGTTTGATGTTATTAAACACAATGAATTATAAAACGAATTAATTTTTAGAAAAGAAATCTGATTTTATATTTAGGTTTTATATAGTATTGTATTGTTTTACAGAGAATCATAGAAAGGATGAATGTTATAAATTCATCCATGTATGCCTTAATACTCGACCTTGAGATTATTGACATTTATGAAACAACCACCAAGTAATCTTTCTATATAGGGCTGTCCTCAAATGTAAAAATGATTGAGTGAACTCATCGAGAATCCATGTTTATAAAGAGCAATAATAGCTATTGTGTGTCTAGTATGTTTAAAAAATTAAGCAAAAATGTCAAGGACAGAGAGTTATACTCTGCTGATTCGACTTGATGTTCTTATATGTTTTATGTAGGGAGTTAATTAAGCATGTTTTACTGTGTTAAGTGTTTTATCGATATTGAATATTTAATGGATTTTATCGTATGAAGTTATGCATTTGTTAGTGTGCTTTTCAGTAAGAATTGTTACTATTATATCAGAATGCATTTTGTAAAGGTTTATTGTACAAAACAAATACAAATAAAACAATTTAAAAAACGGTCCAGGGGAGTAAGATAAATCTGTGGGATGCGATACAGAATTTACCATCTTTTGGGGAGAATAACGCCATAATACCAAAGTATGTAATAGCTTACTGCAATAACCATTTAGCCATTCAACAAGAGCGGCTTGCAAATCAGAATGAGATCAATCAAACTTTCAGGCCTTTGGAGGAATACAACTCCTTGTGAAGATCACAAAACTTGTAAAGATAGAAACCTCTCAGATACCCAAGGGTACAGTGAACAAAAGTCTAGATGAAATAACAGCTATTAAGAATTGCTACACCTTGTCAGTCAAATAAGGTATCTGATTCTTATGAAATGCCTTTAAAGAATGTTGGGAAGAACAAAGATGTAATTAGAAGTGGAAAACAAACCCAGAAAACTAAATTCTGTAATTAGGGACTTCAAGTCACATAATTCCCTGTGTACTGGGACGAGGAGGATGGCTGAAGAGGTGCAAGGTTGTAGCAGCCTCATTAAAGTAATTGACCCACACCTGAGGGAGAATGGGAGGCTTAAAAAGCCCCCTCGGGTGCAGGTTGGGAGAAGGAGAGTTGTTGGAGAGCAGCAGAAGACTAGTAGCAGTAAGAAGCAGCAGAGTGACTTGTGCAAGCTGCCCCTACGGAAGCAGGAGGACAGAGAGAAGACGCCGGGACACCTGCGTGGCAGATTGCAACTGCCGGTTCTGAGAGGGTCTGCGTCTCCTGTAAAATTAAGGGTAGAGGTCACGCAGCGGATGCATGCAGAGAAGACTCTTGCCCATTGGAGACATGTGCGGAGGGAAGCGAAGGCAAAGGAAGCTTTCCTTCCTGGGAGGCAGACTCAGTGGCTGACGTGAACTGGAAAACCTCTGGAGCAGGGGATGCCCCTATTGCAGGTCAAGCCGGCGAACGTGAATTGAAGGAAGCGTTCTGCCGAGAAGCAAACGGCCACAAAAGCAGAAGTCCTGTGCGCAGCGAGGGAAATGGAAACTGTAAGGGAGAATTCTCTCTTTAGGCTGAATTTCCTAACCTAGTGAGTCCCCCAGCAGCTTTGCTGGATTGCTGGAGTTTGTTTTTTTCTCCTGCCAAGAGTGAGACTCTTTTTCTCCCACTCTTGGACATGATTTATGGTGCGCCTTTGACTGATAATGTGTTTTATGGGCTATGGAGTCCTTTACACCATAGGGTCTCATGTGGTTTTACTATGTGTGTTACACAGCACCCTCCGTGCAGTAACACAGGGGTGTCATAGTGACACCCCACCATAGACTCCATACCCTGGGACTGACTACCGTCTCCCAGGGCATGTAAAGTCACCATTGGCTTTACTAGTCCCAAATTATGAACAGAAACTAGTACAAACCATCATATTGTGGACGTACTGGTCGGAGCAATTCGATTGCCCGGGGTCTGTTAGTCGAGGGGGCACACCTCCGTCCCCCCTGATCGAGTTTTGGCTGGTGGCAGTGGATACTACTTTTTATATTCGACCACGGATATATCCCCATGGGATTTTCCCATTGTTCGGGGCTACCAACTTTATTTAATTCTCATAGCCTCGAACATACCGCCGGTTTATTTAATATTAATTCACTGGTTGGTATTTTTTGCCAGGACTCGATTCTAAAATGGCGTTTGTGTTCTCTTCTGTGACTCCAACCCAAGTCGAGCCCTTTGTTCCACTTTTTGGCGGGCTTCTCCACAGAAGCCTCCAAAAGTGGCGCCACTCTGGGTACCACTGGGGGTGTGGGAGGGGGTTTAGGCACCCTAGACTGAGTTACCTTGGTAACTCAAGTCGCACTCTTGTGCGATTGTCCCAAGTGGTGAGCCGGCCGGCTCACCACTTAGCATGTTTGATTGACAGCTAGGCTGAGTGAATGGGGGTGTGCTGCATAAAAGCAGGGCCGACCTACCACGACGACACCACCGGTGGAGCCCTGCGGAACCGACTCACCACTTCCCGACGACAGAGATGATCTCCCGGCTGGAGAGGCTTCTTCCCCTGACTGGTGGGCACAACCAGTTTACCTTCTGCTCTTCGCATCCCAGGCCGTCTTGTGGTCGAATTGCCCGTGCCAAGCACCCCGGCAACCGGATAGCCACTTACCACTGGACCGCGAATAAAAGGACCGCTCCGTTTACCTGAGAACTCTGCGGCTGGTTTCTTCCCTGGCAGTGCAACGGACTCCTGTCTTCGTCCCCGACGAGATCCTCTCTTCCCCCGGACAAAGCACCGACTTGCATCCGCTGCCAGGAACAACTGCCCCCGCTGGAGTATTCTCACCACTTTAAGGTCCGTGTCCGCCAGGCCTCCCTTTCTAAAGATTGCTACAAGGTAATAATAACCCCTTAACCTTCTGGACTGGGCGGCCGCCTTGACCTTCTAACTGGTCCCTTTCTTTTGGTCCAACTCTTTTTGAACCTTTGCAAGACTCTTGTGCACTTCAACCGTGTGACCTTGAACACATTTCGTTCTGATCCTCTTAAAGTGGATCCGGCCTACTGAACTCTCACTTCACGGTTTTACTTGCCTTCCTCTCTTGTTTTGATCTTATGAAAGTGTTGGGATCTGTTTCATATTATACTCTGCTTTTCTCTCCCTTTTTAAACAAATTATTAGAGTGCCATCCGCGTTAAGCGCTCACCACTGTCAGAAAATAAGTGGGGCTTTACTTAAGACTTGTCCAATATTCTTTTAAGGGAGTATATATCTTTTAGTGACCGTGTTTTTGAAATGCTTACTATTAGTGCCTGTGTGTTTTTCTAGATGTGGTTTTAAATAAATAATTATATCTCTTTTACACCAAGCTCTGGTCAGTGTTTACTTGTTCTACTATGTTCTTTTGACCTATTGTGAATACTCTGTATACTGCCTAACTCTTCTTGAGGGAAGTCTGACTGCTCAGCCACAGCTACCAAGTGAACCTGTGTGGTACAGACTGCTACCAAGTGGGTTTACTGCCAAACACCTGTAGTCTTAAATCCTTTGCAGTGGTCCCAGAGGGAACTTCACAGGTTTCTGCCTAACAGAAACTTATCCAGTGAGTCCTAAGGTTTGTAGCAAACCTGGAGCACTCCAACCCAGCTTGCGTGGCACAGGCTAGCATTTGTTGAGTGGCAGACATTTGCGTAGGAGTTGAAGACGTCCAAACCATAATTTTGAATACCGAGATATTGAACTGCAGCGGACGCGACCCTCGCGTAGGAGAGTGTGTGATTGACAGTGATCTTGAAACGCTAACTGTTAAGATACCATACATTGTAACCAAGGTGAAAGACTGCAGTAATAAAAGTGTGAGTTGGTGGGAAAACCAGCAGAAAAGCTAAGGTTAACTAGTTGTGCCCAAGCGAAGAGAGACTATTGGTAACATCTAAAATCAACAAGCATTGCCCAAGCCAAGAGAGACTATTGGTGAAGGTCAATATAAACAAGCATTAACCAAGTCAAGAGAGGCTAAGACTTAAACACCATTTAGTCGATATTGCCAACATCAGAAGGGGGGTTAATGAAAGGTCTGAGCGCTGGGAGACTTGTTACCAATACTTTGTCAAGCATATGGCAAAAACTGATAATAACTCAACATTGCCAAAACCAAGGGAGAAGCAGACAGAAATCCTATCCTTGGCAGTCATTGGTTACTGGTGCAGTGGGGAAACAAGAGTGGCAAAAAGGCTTCTCTACTGGGAAAGATACCCAGAAGGAGAGGAGAACTATTTGTGGAAGTGTAGCAGAAAGCACTAATGTGAATCTGGTTTCCCCTGAAGAGTTGTCAATGCTGAAGGTACAATTTGTTGAATACTTTGAAGTTGTTGTAAACCTTTTGACAGTTGACCCAAAACACAAAGACTCCGTTGATGTGAATGGTTATTCAGGCAAGGAAGTATACCCGGATGACAAACCTTTGGGGAAGTCGACCTGGCAAGGAAATAGACCAGTTATATGTTGGAAAAGCGCAACAGAGTGGGTTTGGTAGATACAATTTATGCTGGTCGTGGTGCTAAGAGAAAAGTGGAGTAAAGCTGTGGTAAAGGAACTATATTTCTTTGAAGTTTGATGTGGAAAAAATCATCCTAACAAAGACAATTATTGCTGCTATTCTTTAAGAAGGAAGAGCAGCAATATACATTTTGTGTTGCAACTTTTGTTTCGTACAGAGAAGCGGCATAAGACTGTTGGAACTTTTGGTGAAACCCTTGTGTTCTTTTCTTGAGCTGTGGCACAGAATCAAATTAAATCTGAGGAAGGGGAATTCGGGCAAATTGTAAGGAGAGAATGATTACATTGTGAACTTAATTATTTGTTATTCTGAACAGCAATGCATTTCCTTATTTATTTGTTATGCGTATAAGTTTGAGGGACAGATATATTTTGTTAGAGTGTTTTCCTTTAGTTAATTTTAGGCAGGGAAATCCTCGTCAGGGTAGGGGTAAGTGAGGCGGTCATCCAACCTTTAAATATAAATAAAAATTGCATTTTGACGTGTAGGCGACCTCTTGATTAGTTATGCAAATGAACTTTATTTTACAACTATAAATTGAACTGGAAATACAGGGTAAGTGGGGATATGAACGCCGTCCATCTCCGTCCGCTCTCTCCAACCACCTCGCTCGCTCTCCTGTCTCCCTTCCATCCTGGAATCTCCAACAGTGTCTGCACTCCTCGATGCCACAATAATGCACATCACCTTTCCTTCACAGAACATCTCCTCAAGGTCCTTATGACTCAGCATAGTCACTCAAATATCTGGGTCTTCGGTAGCTTCTTCTAAACCTTGATGTCATCAGTGGCACATCAGTATTATCTGCCAAGAAAAATGTGCTCCCAAACAAAGGCGCATCACACCTGCTTTCATCTACATCCTCCGTCAGCATCATCACTCTCTCCTTGTTCCACACGCTACCATCCTTTGTTCTCACAGCATGTTTGAACACTTCGACAACCTCAATGGGTTTTGACCATTGACATCCATGCTCCCTCAACACAACCGGTAACTTAATCCTGACCAAACACCCAACCCACAGCACATTTGCTCTTTTGAAATGTCTATTGTCTTGCCGCAATTTGTTGGTTAATTGTCCTTCCCTGATGTTGTCCTTCATGTTGTCCTTCACCACATCCAACCTACATCCATACCTGCAACATCACCCATCCAATCTGGAAACAATTTAGTATTGGCTTTCCTTCCCCATCTCAGTTGGAAAGGAGAACCCTCTGTAGTGCTATGCGGCGTGAACCCATGGGCCACCATTGTTCTTCTCACAACCTCCTTCCAATCTTTCCCATTCGACCAGGCCCACCTGATGGCTTCCTTAATCACTATATTGTACCTCTCCACAATGCCATTAGTGTGGGGGTGATATATGGCACTGGTTTTGAGGACAATAGATCTTTCCTCCAAGTAATTTTCCATTTTACTAGACTTGAATTGTGAACCATTATCAGTCAATACCTCTTCTGGGTACCCCTCAGGTTCACACAATTCTTCTAAAAAATCAATCACCCTTCTAGTCGTCACATCGGGGGTCATCGTCGGCTCTGTCCATCTGGTGAACACATCAATAACCACAATGCAGTATGTCTGACATCCCCTACTCCATACAGGCTCAAGCACATTAATGGCTAACTTCTTCCAAGGTTTCTCCGGAATATCTGTAAACACCATGGAATACTTTTCACTCACCCATCCTTTATCACAGTTTATACAAAGGCTACAGTTTGACGCTCCTCTAAATCTGTGTGTCTCACGCTGGCCACCGATAGGTACTCCTTATTCTGCGCTTGATCTTTACAATTTCTTGGTGACCTTCATGTCCAAGGTGTATCACCTTCTCCCCGATTCCCGCAGGTGGCACCAACTTATCTCCTCTCATAAGACAGCCATCTTGAACACAAAGTTCATCCTTCACATTCCAGAAGCCATCTACTCCTGCCTTTTGCATTTTCTCCTTGTTTAAGCCTCCTTCTTGCAGGCTCTTGGTCACTACCAACATTTTCGTATCGTTCAACATCTCTTCATACCACTCTTGCTCTGATATTGCTGTATCATATCTCACAAATCATTTCCTGATCATCCTTTTCATCCTTGGTGTCCATACTGTCATTCTCGATAAGCAATCTGCTGCATAGTTTTCTCACACCCAGGATGTATGTCACAGTAAAATCAAATTTCTGTAGTCTGGATACCCATCTCCTTATCCTGCCTGAAACTCTATCCACACCTTTTGTTGAGAAGACTTCCACCAACTGTTTTTTATTTGTAGGCAACTCAAATTTAACTCCCCAGACAAAACTTCTGAATTTGTCTACGGCCCACCTGATGGCCAGTGCTCCCTTCTGAATGGTTGCATAGGCTTTTTCTGCTCCTTTAAGCAATCGAGATGCAAACGCTATAATATACTCTTTTTCTTAATGGAACTGTCTCAAGACCGCTCCTAACCCCACATTACTGGCATCTGTAGTGATCACTATGCGGCTCCCTCTTACATAATTAGGTAAAGCCGGTGCTGTTGCCAAAGCTTCCTTTATGTATCTAAATTCATTTTCACATTCTTCATCCCAAATGAACTTCTTGTTCATCTTCATCATGTTCCTTAGAGACACTGATCGGCAAATCCTCGAATGAACTTAGTGTAATATTCAGCCATACCTAAAAAAGTTTTAAGTTGCTCCTTGCAGTTAGGCACAACCATGTGTTTTATTGCATTCACCAGATCCTTCTTTGGCATAATCTCTTCTTTGGAGATATGTGTTGAGGGAGAGGTGGATTATCCCGCACCAGGTAAATGTGTAAACCAGGGGGGGTTGGGGGGGGGGGGGGAAACGACACACCTCCGCCCCTCCTGTACATAGTCGTACCACCCATCTTGGATATATGCATGTAAAAGTGTAACTAATGCTTGTAAATTGAACTCCATTTTGTGCCCTTACAAACACCATCTTTTTCTAGGCCCTCTGCCACTCTGTCAAAATCCCCACTCTCCCTCTCCCAGCGCCGCGCACAGCCAGCCCCCACCACCTCCAGCCCTCAACAGTTCAGCGCGAGTCATGTTCTCACGGAAATTCAGCCATTCATTGTTGCCATTAACAAGTATCGAGCACTGACAGAATGTGCTCATCGCAGAATGTGAGATCAAGGCCTGCTCTAGCCCTTGCGCCCCATCTATCTCTGCTGACTGACTCATGCCCTCTCCTCCCCCCCTCCCTGCCAAACCACGGTCCACTGACCCCATGCCCCCTACTCCATTTGAACGTTTCTGCTCACCAGACCCTTTCCCTGGATCACCCTAAATTGCCCCCCATGCGTTTAAAATCGTCAGGCCCCAAGAACAATAAACTACAGATTAAACCTTCTGATAAGGCACCTGGAAGAAAGACGCCTGCCCCATGCCCCCATAAAAGAATGGGTTAGAATGTACATATATTTGCCATAAATGACCCCCTTTGATGCAATGGTTTATGCCTGCCATTATTCTTTGTATGCCAATCTCTGTTTATCTTAGCTTAGATACAATGATGTCATCTTTGTGAACCTCAACCGACCTTCACCCTGTGACAATGAGCCCAGCTGACCACGTGCACTGTGACTGATGGACAGAGAGCAGCCAATGGAACCCAAGCACCCCCCATGGCGCTGGGATTAGTATATGTGCCTAACCAACCAAGTCTGTTAGTTTGTAACCTATGTATGTTGTCATCTAGGATGCTTGGTGCCTTCTTAATGTGCTGCCTGTGTATCTGTTGGCAGAGCGCTCTCGGGCAGCAGAGTTCTTTGCTTGCATCTATTTACTTATATACATTTTGGTTTCCTTGCAATTATTCTCCTGGTCTCATGCTCTAGTGGGGTGTGTACTTTATTCTGTCTATTTGGACACGTGCATTCTAAGGTGCCAGCCTTCATTTGGTGACCCCTTATGCGTGATAGTCCTGGAGATACTTCCTTACCTGCGGCAAGATCCGGTGCTCCCCGCGGAGGGCCATCGCTACCTATGTTTGGCAGCATTTGACAAAAAGCGTAAGCTCCTGAGTTGGTTCTGTGGGTCCCTGCTTTGCGAATACCCAACTGCACGCCGGAGCTGGGCAGGGCCCACTAGGGGGAGGCCCCCTCTGGATACACCGCGAACGGAGGCTCTTGGAAGAACACTAGCACGCGAGTACTAATTGCAAGGGAAGAACAAATAAGGGAGGAGCAAGGGTATATGGTTGGTAGATTTAATAATAAGGGCAAGGGAACACACAGTTGGAGTGTGAGTGAGAGGAGTATATGAGAAGTATCTTTTTTATTTTTTGTTATGGCCAATTCTTTTTTATATGGAGAAATAAGTCGAAGACAAAGAGGAGATACAGGCACCTAGCTCTGAAAAAGGGTAGAAGCCGGCACCAGATTGCACTGTCCCAACCAGTGCAGAGATTAAAGGAGAAAAGAGAATAAAAGTAGGAGATAGTAATTAGTAGTAGTTGTTTTATCTTTTTTCAGTGTTTTCTGGAATTGCAGAGGAAGGCCCAGGTGATGTGAATGGAGAAAGTGTGAAAGGGGGCTAGGGGGATTGGTGGGGAATGGTAAAAAGGGTGAACTTTGTGTTTCATGTTTTGTATTGTTGAAGTATTCATTGGTTGTGTTTTTATAAAGTGTTCCATGGTTCACATTCTTTATTTGCCACAAAGAAAAAGAATTCTGAGTAGAAGTGAGGCAAAAAACATATTTACCTCTGTAGTGCCCTCTGAATAGAAGAGCTTAACAGAAGGGAGAGAGAAGAAAGTATTTGCCCAAACATGGGGTTGGATATCCCACTGTCACACATTTGTTAAAACCTCCCCTTATAACAAGAGAAAATAAAGAAATATTACAACGAGTGGGTAGCGGAACTAAAGTGGGAGGGAGCAACCCATGCCTGGCCAGAAGATTGGTCCTTTGATAAGGGAATACTCTATCATGTCGCCACCCATTTATTGACTAAATACAAGGAGAATAAGCTCCAAAATGGGAGTGAAGTATTAGAGTTGTGGAAAATGTTCGAGGAATCACCCGTGGTACAGAGTAAGAGCAAAGAAGGGGGTGTGGCTGGAGAGTGGGAAGATAAGAGCAGGAGAAAACGAGAATAAAGAGCACAAGAAACTATACCCACTGCTCATAAGACCCGCAGAAGAGTACGCTGACCCAGTGTATGTGCCTGGGGGAAGTGTGGTAAATACTCCGGCAACAGCCCTGCCCCCACCGTATGGCCAGCTAACAACCTCCGCCCCAGCAGGGACAACAAATAGAGATTTAGAAAGAGTATTGACATCCACCCAAGCGGAATTGGCCAGATTGCGAGCCTTATGTGAAACACCATTACCAGTGCCGGGCGAGCGCAACTGCCGGTAACACCCCCAGGAAAAAGCCCATCTCTAGTAACAGAAGATAAGTGGCAATCTGGGGATTTTCTCTTTAGAATAGACAGTACACTGATTAAAACGGTGTGGGTGGAAAGAAAGGGGGAGACAGAGAGTGAGTTATGATACTGTGGCTTCAGAGAGGGATGAAGAATGTTGGAGCGACTTCAATGAAGATGAGGGAGGGGCTGTGGGAGAAACACCATTACAGGAAGTACATTGGGCCACCCCACAAGTAACGAACTAGCAGGATGGGAGGGGAGATTACGGAATAGACTAGGGAGGATAGCATAATCCAAAAAAAAGCAGTGAAGGTAAGTAGGGAAAAAGTGAGGTCAAATAACCGATGTCACTCATTCATAAAGGAGTGGGAAGGCCCCAGTTTGTACCCTGGGCATTAATGGATAAAAACAATCTTCTCAAGGCCATCCCACCACTTACCAGGGGGCGCAGGGAAAATGGACATATGCATTCGAAAAGAATACAGCAGGAGTGCCGTTGGCAATTGGGGATGGAACAAGTTACTTACCTGTAACTGTTGTTCTCCAGCATGGGTCTGGCATGGATTCACATGCTCATGAATATTCCCCGTCGTCAGGCTGGGAATCCTCGGTAAAGAAAAAACCAGTATCAGTTTCGTTTCTGATCTGTCTTTCGTAGTAATAACCAATCACTGGTCTCTGCGTCATACTGACCACAGCCAATGACTGCCCTCTACCTAAGCCCCGCCTCTGGCAGCCATCTTCAGATTTGGAAGCACGTGAAGTGGCAGTATGACCAAGTGAAGAGCCGCAGAGGGGTAGGCGGGAGGGTTCGCATGTGAATCCATGCCAGACCCATGCTGGAGAACAACAGTTACAGGTAAGTAACTTGTTCCTTCTCCAGCATGGGGTCTGGCATGGATTCACATGCTCATGAATAAAGAATACATAGCAGTACACACATGCACAACCACGGGAGGTGGCAAAGGCTCAACATTAAGCATCACATCAACTCAACATCAAGCATCTTACCTCCTCACCAGGCTCACCTCAGGCGAACAGGTTGCGCAGCACTGCTTGGCCGACCCTGGACTCCTCCCTGGAATCCCGGTCGACGCAGTAGAATTTCGTGAAGGTGTGCGTCGACCTCCACGTAGCAGCCCTGCATATGTCCAGCAGGGGCACACCAGATAGGAACGCCGTGGTAGCTGCGATCGCTCTGGTGGAATGGGCTCTCGGACGGCCAGGCAGCGGTCGGTTTGCCAACCGGTGACAGCACATGATACAGCCGGAGAGCCATCTGGAGATGGAAGCCTTCGAGAGAGCCTTCCCCTGATTGACAGGTCCAAAGTTCACAAAGAGTTGTGACGTCTTCCGAAAACCCTTCGTGCGGTCCACGTAGAACTTCAGCGCTCTAGCTACATCCAGCGAGTGCAAAGTCCTCTCAGCCGGCGACGAAGGCGACGGGAAGAACACAGGTAACACCAAGGGTTCGTTGAGATGGAAGTCCGACGGTACCTTGGGCATGAAGGAGGGGTGCGTCCTGAGCACTACCCTCGTGTCGTGGAAAGTCAAGTACGGGGCCTTGCAGGAAAGGGCCTGGATCTCTCCCACTCGTCGTGCGGAGGTGATGGCCACAAGAAAAGCTGTTTTCCACGATAGAAACTTCAACGGGGCCGAGTGCAGAGGCTCGAACGGAGGTCCCATGAGCTTGGTCAGCACCACGTTGAGCTCCCACGCCGGGGCCGGAGCCTTCACCGGCGGGAACGATCTGAACAGTCCCTTCATGAACTCTTTCACCAGACGATGAGACCACAAGGACGTCCGCCCCGTGGTTCTGGTGTATCGGGAGATCGCAGCAAGATGAATCTTGATGGACGCGTGTGCCAGACCAGCTTTGGCCAGCGTCAGCAGGTACGGCAGTACTTGGGGAGCCGTAATCCGTAGAGGGTTAATCTTCTGTGCGCGGCACCAGACAGAGAACCTCTTCCATTTGTGTCCGTAGCATTTAAGAGTCGAGGACGCCCTGGCCTTTGCAAGAACCTCTCTGCAATCGGCCGGTATGTCGTATCCTCCAAACTCTAGCGCTGCAGGAGCCAGGCCTGCAAGTTCAGCGACTTCGGGTCGTGGTGGAGGATGGCGCCTCCTTCCCTGGAGAGTAGATCCGCGTCCGCCGGCAGCTTGATCGGCGGGGACGCTGACAAGTCCAGCAAGTCCGGGAACCATATCTGCCTCGGCCACGCAGGTGCGACGAGGATCATCCTGCACCGTGACCTCTTGAGCTGGTTGATGAGCCGGATTAGCAGAGGCAAAGGAGGGAACGCGTAGAGGAACAGGCCCTCCCAGGGGAACGAGAAAGCATCGCCCATGCTCCTCGTCTGGGGAAACCTGCTGGCGAACCTCCGGCACTTGGTGTTCGTCGCCGTCGCGAACAGGTCGATCTGGGGTGTGCCCCACCGTCGGAAGAGGCGATCCACCAGATCCTGCCGTAGTTCCCACTCGTGGCACGAGCGCAGCTCCCTGCTGAGTGAGTCGGCGATGGTGTTTTTTATCCCTGCCAGATGAAACGGCACCCGAAAAATCCCTTGGGCGACGGCCCAATGCCACAGGTCCTGCGCCTCCTTGGACAGCGCTGGGGACCTGGTTCCGCCCGGTTTCCTGATGTAAAACATGGTGGTGGTGTTGTCGGTGAAGATCCTCACCACCTTGCCCCTGAGGGACGGAAGGAAGGACCTGAGGGCCCAAAACACTGCACGGAGCACCAGGATGTTGATATGCAGGGACTTCTCCGTCGGGAGCCAGAGTCCCCTTGCGTGCAGATTTTCGGTGTGCGCTCCCCACCCTTCCAGGGAGGCATCCGTGGTAACAGTCTCCTGGTGGGCTGGGGCCTGGAAGTCCATGCCCGCCGTCAGATGCGCGCGGGTGCCCCACCACCGTATAGCTCGTCGGAAGCTCTCGTCGAGCTTGATCCTTTCCTCGAAGCTGCCCGTCGTCTGGATCCAGCGCGCATCCAGGAATTCTTGCAACGGGCGCATCCGGAGCCTGCACATGGGAATGAGGTAGATGCAGGAAGACATCATCCCGAGGAGGGACTTGATGGACCTCACTTTGGCCGCGTCGGCCACCAACATCCGTTGCACCTTGCCCAAGATGGTCCTGGTCCTCTCCTCCGACGGGGAGGCCAGAAGGGACACTGTGTCGAGCCTCGCTCCCAGAAACAGTGCGACTTGCGCGGGCACCAGGTGGGATTTGGCGTAGTTCACGGAGAATCCCAGGTCCGTGAGGAGTTGGACGGTCCTTGCCGTGTGGACCACGGCGAGCTCCCTCGTCTTGGCGCGGATGAGCCAGTCGTCCAGGTAGGGGTAGACGTGAATCCCCTCGCGGCGCAGCTGCGCCGCCACCGGTGCGAGGCACTTGGTGAATACCCTGGGTGCCGACCGTAGTCCGAAGGGAAGGGCTTTGAACTGGTAATGACGCCCTTGGACCACGAACCTGAGGAATTTCCGGTGCCCCTTTAGGATGGGAATGTGGAAGTAGGCATCCTCCAAATCCAACGACGATAGGAAGTCTCCTTCCTCCAGCTGACCGAGGACGTGCTGGAGGGTGACCATCCGGAACTTCTGCGCCTTGATGAACTTGTTCAGACGTCGCAGGTCTAGGATGGGGCGCCATCCTCCCGTCTTCTTCTTCACGAGGAAGTATCTCGAGTAGACTCCGGAGCCCCGAAGCCTCTTTGGGACGAGTTCGATGGCGCCCTTCCTGAGCATCGCCTTTACCTCCAGGAGAAGTTGAGGGGCGTGAAGTTCTTTCCTGGCCACGGGGGGGACGCGCGGGCACCTTCTTTGAAACTCGAGCGCGTGGCCCCGGGCCAGGGCGTCCAGCACCCAACGGTCGGTGGAGATGGACTCCCACACGCTGACGAAGCCCGCCAGCCAGCCTCCCACCGGGGTGCTTCGGTGGGGGCCCGACCCCACGGCCGGTTCAATCCTGCTTGGACGCGGCCTTGCCGCCTTGACCTCCTTGGCGACGACGGCGGGGTCCGCTAGACTTGCCTCGTCCTCTTCAGCCTCTTGCGACGACGAGCGGGCCGCTTGACGGTAGGAAGCGAAGCCGCCGCCGGAACCTTTGGAGGCGCCATTGCCTCCGCTGCTCCGAAAGGGCGTCCGTCGTTGCTGCAGAACTCCAAGGGCCCGGGCCGTCTCAGTATCCGCCTTGATGGCCTGAAGGGAATCGTCCACTGTCTTCCCAAACAGATTGTTCCCGTCGAAGGGCATGTCCAGGACTCTGGTCTGGACGTCCTGCCGGAAGTCCGTAGCTTTGAGCCATCCACGACGTCGAAGGCAAACGCTGTTGCCCAGCTGGCGGAACCTAGTGTCGGCGATGTCCGTCGCCACGGTGATGGCGTGGTCCGAGGCCACCTCACCTTCCTGCAGGATCTCCAGGGCCTCCGCCCTCTTGTCGTCCGGCAGAAAATCCAGCAGGGGAGCTATCTTGTACCAGAGCTCCCTGTCGTAGCGAGCCACGATAGCCAAGGCGTTGGCCGCTTTAATCGTCGTCGCTGCCGACGAGATGACTCTACGTCCCATAGCATCCAATTTCCTTCCCTCGCCGTCCGGCGGGGAAGTCGATGTGGAGGCCGCACCCCCCCCGCTTTCTTCCTGGCTGCCGCGGAGACGACGGAATCCGGGGTAGGCTGCGCCCGGAGGCACAGGGGGGCCGTGTCCGGGACCCGGTACTTTTTCTCGTACCGGTCTCTTCTAGCTGGCGTCGTGGAAGGGTTCTTGAGGAGGGAAAGGCCCTCATCCCAAATGTCGTCCAACAGAGGCACTGCGAGGACCGTCTTCCTCTTGGCCTCACGCCGCTGATAAAGGAAGCCTTCCTTTTTCTTCTCCTCAGGGCAGAGTTGGAAAAGCTCGGAAGCCCTGGAGATCATGGAGTGGAAAGATCCGATCTCGTCGGGCGGAGAAGCCCTGGCGGGAGGCGACGACGGAAAATCCTCGTCGTATGCCTCGTCGTCCGTACCCGTCGCTGCCGTGTCAGTCCCCGTATCATCCCCTCGGGTGGACGGGGAGGAGGGCTGGACGGGGCGCGACGGCTGAAAAGGAGGTGGTGGATGGATCCTTCTTTTCTTGGTAGGGGGGACACCAGAAGGTCCCGGTTCTGGATCCCCCGACGGGAGAGGTTCCTCCGTCGGTAACGGTAGCCTTGTCCTTATCTCGGAGCATAAGGACTGTATGGCCAACAAAATGGCCGCCGAGTTGTCTTGCGGCGCTGGCAGAGGGGAATCCGACGGGCGAGCAGGGGCCCCGTCGGTATCCTCGACGATGTCGTCGTCGTCACCTGCGTCGGGGTCCATTCCGACGGGCTGGCCTTCTTCCACGCCTAGGCCGTGGCTTAAGACCTCTATCAGCTCCTCTTCTGAGGTTGAGGCCGAATCTACGACGACGCCCTGCCCCCCCTTCTTCTTCCCCACGGAGGGTTTCACGGGGGTCCTATCGATGGGCACAAAAGAAGACTCCCTCCGAGGAGGCAGGGAGATTCTGGGCCCCGAGGTCGCCACCACTGGTGTAGCCTCCACAGGCTGAGCCAGGGCCGCCGCGACCGTTTCGATAGAGGGCTTGGTCGGATGGATCAAGGCCTTCACCACCTTAGGTGCGCTCACCGCCTTATCCTTGAGGGAGGGGGCACTGCCACGCTCCTCCTCTGCCTTAGAGCTCGACCGGGGCCTCTCCAGGAGCTTCGCCGGGTGCTCGGCCTTCCTCTTACCCGACCCAGAGCGTTGGCTCGTGGTTGATGGTGCCGGGGAGGGTGCGCCCTGCCTGGCGCCCGTAGAGCCCGACCGTTCGGCGCTCCCGGTGCCAGCGGACTCGCGGTGCTTAGCCTTATGTTGGGCCCCCGTCGCCGGGGCGCCCTCAAAGGTCTTAGAAGACCGCTCGGATTTCTTCTTCTTCTCGCCAGACGGGCTCTTACCCTCCAGCCAGTTGGCGAGACGTTGATGGCGGTCCTTCATGGTCCGTTCCGACATGTTGCCGCAAAACGCACAGTCCTTCTCCACGTGCGTCTTGTCCTCATGAAGGCAGTAAAGGCAGAAAGAGTGTTCGTCCTCCTTAAAGACGTTCTGCAGCTGGCATCCAGGGCAGACCCTGAACAGCTTTCCGGGCGTCGAGCTTCCCTTCTCCTGGGCCATCTCCGAGACCGGGCCTGAGAAGCTTCTGGAGTCCTCCGAAGTGTAGCTCGACGAAATCTTCACCCTTGAGGGGCACAGACGAATCCGACACGGGTCCCCGTTGATCGGATGTAGGATCGGTGGAGCTTGAGGCTCTTTTGACCGAAAGAATCGAAGTTTTTTGTGAAAAAGCGCGAAAAATAGCACTAACGCTCGAGAGCAATAGCACGAGGATCCCAACACATGAACGTGCGGTAAAAATCTGAAGATGGCTGCCAGAGGCGGGGCTTAGGTAGAGGGCAGTCATTGGCTGTGGTCAGTATGACGCAGAGACCAGTGATTGGTTATTACTACGAAAGACAGATCAGAAACGAAACTGATACTGGTTTTTTCTTTACCGAGGATTCCCAGCCTGACGACGGGGAATATTCATGAGCATGTGAATCCATGCCAGACCCCATGCTGGAGAAGTTAAGAGTCTCTTAGTGACTGCAGTCGGAGACAAGCTGACGCAGTGTGGGTGAAGGCGGAGTTCCCGAGAGTATCACTGGGGAATGATATGCGTGATGGCGCGTTATTTAATAATGTATGAGCACAAGTATGGGATGCATTGCAGAGAACCTTCCCAGATACCCCCGATCTACACTCTATAATGCAATTAACTATGGGAGACTAGGAAGATGCTGCGCAGTTCATTCTTCGGGTGCAGGAGATGTGGCGGGCGGGCACGGCTTGGGACCAATCCACCTCCCTATTGTACTTCATCCTCAAAAGGGGCCTCCCGAAGGAGGTACAGAAAGCTCATAATGAAACAGCTGGGATAGAAGCAAAGGGCTGGCCAGAAACACACAGCATCATAGTACAAAATTGTAGGAGGATCAAAGAAAGAGAAAAAGAAACTGCACAGAGGAGGTTAGCTGAGGAGGCGAAGTTGCTACAGAGCAAGTTAGAGAAGGTTGCGGCAGTAGCCGCAACACCGCCCCTAGATAAGCAAGGGGAAGAAAGGGTGGTGTCTGTAGCGATACAAGCTAGGATGGCTGCGGCATGGGCAGACAATGGACAGGAACAGTGGGGTGGAGAGGAACGTTACACGGGACCCCAGTGGCAAGGACGACCGGCCAGAGGAAGAGGTGGGGACAGGGGACAGAGAGGAGGAGGATATGGAGGACAAGGTCAAAAGGGGGGTGCTCCAGGACAGTGCTGGTGGTGTGGGAGGTGGGGCCATTTTACGAGGGAATGTCACAGTAGATCTATGGGGAGTTACCAAAGCAAACAAAGATATGGACACCTGCACCCAGGTAGCCCTTTTGGTCTACCCACAGGAAATTATGAATGTGAAGGGCAGCCAGATAGCAGACCGATACCGGGATAGAACACGTTTAGACACCCCCCACACAGCATGCAAAGCCGTCCGACCCAGCAACCCCAAATGGCACACACACATACAAACAGATTTGCCATTTGTGCTAACAGCGCACCATCTCCGTTCCAAGGAACATGTGTGCTCAGTGACAATCTTTTCACTTGTCCTGGAACAGACGCCCATCCAAACTAGGATAGCCCACAGAGAGTACTTGCGTGTCACATACTATCGACTACCTTTCGACCAGATGAGGAACCTCTGGTGGGGGCAGAGATAGGAAACAAGCAGTTCATCTTTAGGGTGGACTCGGGGCAGAGAAATCATGCTTACGTGAAGGCAATTTTCGGCTATCTGGCAAAAATCTCGAGACGCAAGGATTTTCTGGGGCGGTGGTCACGGTTCCATATACAGAAGATTTGGATGTTAGAATAGGGGGTAAAATGATACGAGCACCCCTATTGTACCATGAGGAATCCCCCATAAACGTATTGGGTCTGGACCTACTGAGCAAGTTGAATATGACAATTGCATTCACAGAGAGAGGGATAGTGTGTTCCATGCCGGGGATGTGTACACTAGAGCAATGTTAGTGATACAGACACTAGCGAATGAGACTGCAGTGCGAGGAGTGCCCACAGATGCTGACATGTTTGTTTATGCGATACAAGTATTGGCTCGGTCAGTGCCTGAATTAACACGGAAGGACTGGAGAGTGCCCTCTGATTTTATTTTTCGCCCTTTAGCCACACCTGAAATAATGCCAGGGACAGTGATTTCGCTCGATTTACAGGGAGTGCAAGTATCGGCAAAACGCATTGTAGCAATCGACCTAGATACACACGGGTGTAGTTCGAGGACAGTATTGTGTATTGATCCAAACATCCCACTAAGCGAATTAACTGATGAAGAGCTGTTCACTGACGAGGACACTGATGGGGCAATTATACTAGAAATTTGTATGCCATGCGATGATATGATATGATTCAGAAAAGGCGAGTGGCAAACCCCCTCATGGCTGCTGTCACTGCACCACCATCTTTTTGTGACATGGATTTACAACACGTACCACTATATTTGTGGACCACAAACACCCATGATGTAAGGTTACTGAGAGCAGTGACCCCAGTAAAAATAAAATTGGAGCTAGGTGCCGTCCTCCCAAGAGTGAAACAGTAGCTCTTGTCCTGGGAAGCAGGGGAAGGGATAAGAAACACTATACACGCATTGTTACAGCAAGGTATCATTGTCCCCTCTAACTCCCCATGCAATACGGAAATGCATCCAATCAAAAAAGCAATGGGTGGGGCGTGTCGTATGATCCAGGATCTCTGCCCCTTAATGATATCGTCCAAAAAGAGTTCCCTCTTGTTCCAAATCTAACGTCCATTTTGTGCCATCCCAAAAGAGGCAACCCACTTTACAGTAGCAGGTTTAAAAAATGCCTTTTTCTCTGTACCCTTGACCCAGAGTCCCCAATACCTCACTGCCTTCACGATAGTGGGGAGGAGATATGAACACCGCAGGTTGGCCCAAGGATACTGTGAGAGCCCAAGTATTTTTAACAGAATACTCCATGAAGACCTTGGCAATATTGAAGTAAAGAGCACAGTACAGAGCACTATAATTCAATATGTGGAGGATCTCCTAGTATGTAGTACAGGAGAAGAAACATGCAGAAAAGTCTCCATCACTCTCTTGAATCTATTGGCCCATAAGGGGTACAAGGTAGATAAAAGTAAATTGCAGTACTATCTAGCAGAAGTGCTATACCTAGGACAACTGATCTCAAAAGACAGCAAAAGGATAATACCAGACAGAGCAGCAAGCAGTGCGTGCCACAGGCACGCCTCACACTGTAAAGGACATGCAAAGGTTCCTTGGCATCTTTAACTATTGCTGTGCATGGATTCTGGATTATGCGGCGTACACGAGGCCGCTACTAAATGGCCTGAAGGAAGTACAAAAAGAAAAGGCCCCAATAAAATGGACACAGCCTTCACAACACTGAAGGGACTGATCAGTACAGCCCCGATCCTAGCAACACCTGATTATGACAGAGAATTCTATTTATTTTCGCATTCTAATGGGATACTCATGACTGCTGTGTTGACTCAGAAAACATTGCTAGGACAGAAACCACTAGCATATTACAGCAGTACACTTTACTCAGTAATGCAAGGGCACTTTGCATGCAAACAATCTCTCGCAACAGCCGCGTTCGTACTAGAAAAAAGCACAACAATTGTAATGGGTTGCTCCATCACATTGTATGTTGAGCACTCCCTGTTTGCCATTCTTGAACGATCAAAATCCACACTCACCATCCACAGGGCAACAGCGTACGAGATAATATCCATCCCAAATGTCCACATTGTCTGTTGTAAAACAGTAAACCCAGCAACGTTCATTACTGAGCCATGTACAGTACAAGATATACAAGAGCATGATTGTGCCACATGTGAAGGAGAGGGAAATGACATCCCTAAAGCCAGAGAGAATGCACTGGAAGAGGGAGAAGTATTCTTTGTAGATGGGTCGGCATTCATATGCCCAGAAACAGGACAAAAGCATGTTGGGGCTGCCATCGCACAACTGGGGGAAGGGGACTATGAGATAATAGTACATAAAGGCCTGCCCATGCATTATTCAGCCCAAGCAGAAGAGCTTATAGCACTAATAGAGGCCCTACAACGCAGCAAAAGGATGTGCAGTAACAACATATTTGGATTCAGCATATGTAACCACCACGGTACATGCTGGTATGTCGTGCTGGAGAAGAAGGGGGTTCAGAAGAGCAGATGGGTCCCCGGTACAGCATGCAGAACTACTTACAGACTTGATTACAGCATTAGGAGAGCCCTCAGTGGTAGCTTTGGTAAACTGCCAAGCTCATACAAACAACAATGACAAAATATCACTTGGAAACGCAGCGGCAGCTGCTGCGGCCAAACAAGCAGCATATCTCCAAAAACCACCAGCAACAGAATGTGTGATGAAAGAAAAGACACAAGGACCGGTTGAGGGAGGGTACAATGTCTTACTGATAGCACAAATAGAGATTCAAAAAAGAGCACTGCCACGAGAACAAGAATTATGGACCAAACGAGGGTGCACCCAGTCACCCACTGATCTCCTCTGGAGACAGGATAGCACAGGAAAGGATGTAATGCCCATAGAATTGTTGTTAGTAGCATTTCAGCAACTGTATTTCCCTGCCCACACATCCAAACACATTGCTGCTGACATCCAGGAAGATTGTTTTCTACCAAACCTCCAGGAATAGCTTGCTAAAATGACAATAGAATGTGTCACATGCCAAACGTTCATCAGGAATGATGCTCAGAACGATACGCGGCACATTGCCGCACCCAGTAGGACCATTCCGTGAGCTGCATATTTATTACGCAAACATGGGAGAAAGATACAATGTAGCTAGATATTTGATTGTGGTGGTCTGTCCCTTCTCACGCTGGGTGGAAGCAGGACCATGTGCCCACCCAGACGCGAAGTAATTTTCGGTTAAGAGAAGTGTTCCCTCGTCGGGGAATATGTGATGTCATACGATCCGACAACCGAACACATTTTGTAAACAACCTTTTTAAAGTAGTAACCGCGTTGCTAGGAATAAAACACAAAATGTATTTACCACCTGCAAGCGAACGGAATTGGTAGAAAAAAATAAACTGCCTCCTCAAAAGTAGATTGTCCAAATTATGCCACACACAGAAGATAAATTGGGTCTATTATTTACCTTTGGCCCACTTTCAGCTGCGCACACAGCCCAGTACGGACCACCACTTGTCCCCCCCCCATGAAATTATGACTGGTAGGAGAATGCAAACTCCACTCTCACCTGTAAGAAGAATGTCAGATGCCCATCGAAAAGCAACTGTCTTAGGAGAGCAATTCAAAGAATACCTCACCCAACTAACCAGGGCAGTCCAGTGCATTGCCAAACAAATGGCAACGCCTTTCACAAGAGAAAATGAAACGGACACAGTGACTGGAGCTCCTGACAGCCCCACTAAACCACTCTTGCCTGGCAAACTATTCTATGTTCTTAGTTTTGTAAGGAGATGGAACTCAAGTTCCATGGTCCATATGAGGTGATCTATTGTACACCCACTTTCATTAAAAGTGAAGGAACTCAAATACTGGGTGCACCTGTCAGACGTGAGACAAGCCCATGACAGCGTATCAATAGAAGCGGCTCAAGACAATGAGAGAGAAGTGGCAGTGTAATAAATAGTAATGCTGAAAAGCGCAAAGATAGCAGCGCGAAAATAACGCTTACAATAATTGAAGAAAAGGTACATATGAAAAATAAAAATGACTATGTAATGTGAAATGGCCTCCTTTCTTCTTGTGTCCCCTCTCCATGTCTTTTTATTTTTTTGCATTTCATTAATCCTTGTCCCAGTTATTGGCTCCTTTTTCCCATGGGTGCCACAATGGTGGAGACTACGCCTTTGACAACTGGAATGCCTCAGATAGATAATAGGAATAGAATAAGTGCGACAAGAGTTTACAGTTACGACTGTGGATTATATTGTGTAGATATAGTTTTCAGTAGCGTACTGTTAGGATTCATGATTTTTTTGGGAAGTGTCCTTTTATGGGAGATAAAAGACAAGGGGGGGGAACTAATACAAGAGGGGGGACACCTTTTATGGGATGGCATCAAACTAATATGGGATAACACAATGCTCCCCAATGCTACTAAAAACAAAAATAACTTCAGAAACAGAAAGTAGCACATCGAATGATAGTATGCAAGCATTTTGTGGAAATGATGTCCCAGATGTTGCCTCACTATGGCCTACCTCACAACCAGATAGTTTAACTACCTCATGGCTGACCCAAATGTATGATGTGTTCCCCACGGCTACCTCAGGTGACCTTTTAAACACTCCTTATTGGCAACAAGCCACCGACTCCAGTGGAAATGTAAAAACGGGAATATTTCCAATATACCGTCCCTTGTCGTTCAATGCATGAAAAACATTATGCACCACAGACGAAATGTTAGAAATAAAAGGCAAACAAAGCAGTATAATTATGATGCATACAATGGGTTGGGGCTGGACAAAATGGAAGATCTCCGCCATCCTGGGCAGTCGAACAAATGGTACTCTGACATGAGCACCACTGGGCGACAAGCAACAAATGGGAGTTGTTACGTTTGCTCACCGATACCTCATGCGTCAGCGACGCCTAAGGTTTTAGTATGTCAAGAAACTCCCATTGTGGAAGCACAATGTCCGATTCATCGTGCACTATTTCCAGGCACAGACAATACACATGAAGCTCCTTCCACCTGATTTCAGAATATGCAGAAAGGGAACTCCACCTGCAAAATCTTTCAGAGAACCTTCCTGGAAACAGTAAGAACGAGATTCGCAGAAAACAAATGGCAGCAGTCAAGCATTCTTTTCTTTTGGGCAGAGGCCCTTATATTCTACTTTTGTGTTCACAGTGGTAGGGACAGTAATCGGGTTAGAATAGGTTTTCTGGACGGTGGACTGCATTTATTTTGTAGGACATCCTGACAAGCACTCCTTTAGACTCTTCTTTTCTTTAGAAATGGGGCCAAGAAACGAGGGACAGCATAGGTGCTGAGTGTTCTAATAAAGAACCGTTTGTCTCAAAATGCTACCTTGTTCTGATTTGGACTTACCACACTGCCTATGCGCAGCCCCCTTGTAATTAAATATTTCTGCAATAGGACAAAATCTGAACCCATCTGCGGTACACTTTCTTTGGGTCTCACAGCTATGCCTTAGTAAATACACTCACTTGACAGTTAAGCCTGTTTTGGCATACCTCCCACTGCTTCTGTTACAGCAACCTAATACTGGTTGCTCTACTACTAATTTGGTTTTCATGTGGTAACTTTTTTACGCCTCAATGCTATCTGGCTGTTTGATTCAAGAGCGGAAGGTTGGTTTATACCATTTACAATGCTAAGTGGCACTGGCATGATCTGCCTTTCCCATTCCTGATAATTCAAACCCCATTCACATTCAAGCTCTCAACTAGCTCATTTAAATGATGTTCCTACTCTTTTTCCCACTAGTAATACCTGCATGACTAGTGTTAATGTTAAAGGATATTTGTACGGCACACTATCACCGCCGGAGTGGTCCCTTGGGGCTCTGGCGGCTCTGAAAGAGGAGGGGGGGGGGGTGAATTAGTGGGAATAGGCAGGAAAAGCGCAAGAGAGCAGTGATGTGCTGATGGCAGCCTCAGCCTGGTGTGTCCGTCGGCTGGGTTTGGGGTGATTTACGGTCGGTAGTCGTGGTGTGCTGTTGTGCAAGTCTGTGTGGTTTGTTTTGTTGTTGCAGTGCAGTGAAGTCTGTACGGATTGCTACGTTTTAGGCTTGTGGTTGTGTTTGGTTAGAGTTTGAGAGATGTATGCAGAGGGATGAAATTGTTAGTGGATTGGTTAGTTGGAATTGCATTTGTTATTTGTTTTCAGTTTTGCAAAATATGACCCAGCAAGTTGTGACAAATAGATTTGTTTGCAGGGCAAGGAGATTTCTTGAAGTAGATTTTGTTTAATTCAACACCCCTGATGTAGTTCTCAGGGTCTTTCTATTCCCCCACCAGGAGCCTTCACCCCCTCCCCCGTGTGGAGTATCATCCTCCCCTTTGTCGCATGCATCTATAAATAGGACTTCCTGAGCATAACAGATTGTGTCTGTTCAAGATCTCTTACTGAGAAGCTCCTCACGAGGCACCGTGGTGTGTTTAGTTTGGCCTCTCCATTTATGGTGCTCCATGAAGGATACCAAAACAAACACAGGTATTATCAATAATCAACCACAAAGGTTTCCATCTCAAACACGGAAACTATTAAGCAATCATCTCCTACACAGGTGCCTAGTGGGAAATGCATTCACCACGGAAATCAATCATCTGCCAATAAACCGACTGTGTCCCCGAGTAGGAAGCACTCTACTGTCCCTGGAAACAAGGGCTGTCCCTAGGCGAACAGTGATGCAACACCTATCTAAAAGGGAAAGAAAGTAGTACTATCAACTTCAAAAAGGACCTCACTGTTCTTGTTAACTCAGGCGTGGTGCATCCTGTAACCTACACAGGGAATAAAATGCATGTTTCTACGTTACAGCCAAAACTTAGCTTTTCTGCTAGTTATTTACAACAATCATGTTTCACCTGCTAGTTATATGCACCGGAATGCATCCTCAACCCCCAGTGGCCATAAATATGTTTTAACGGTATTCAGCTTGTGTGACATCTGAGCGCGTGTCTTTGCTAGGGAGTCAAGGGAACATCGACATTTTCCCTAAACAGAAAACCAATATTTTGCAAAAAGAAAAGAGGGGGTAAACAGGAGAAACGCACTCCTAAAATCTCATAATTTATTGCCCATTGAAACAAGTGACCCGTGCTGTTAAGTTGCGCTCTCACCTATGGGAAACAAATCCTCTGTCATTCTGCGAGATGCCATTTTGGAATGGTATCCAACTCCCGTATTGCATTCATAATGAAGCGCACATTTGAGGAGACTGCTAAATGTTTAGCCGAATCATGTGTGTCGGACAAAAACATTTATTAAAAGGCAAACCACTCACAACTTCGAATTATATAACATTTCGCTGTTACCATCAAAATGTGCCAATTCACAAAACACGATCCTGATAGATTTTAAGACTGTGCTAGCTGGACTTCTGGAGTTTAGTTTTTTCCACTTAGTAAGAGTGAGAGCTTTTTCCCCCACTCTTACCCGTGTTTTGCTATGTGTTTCTACCTGTTTTTGTGATTGTGGACTCCGAAGTATACCACTTCAGTAGCCCTCTTCTTTTTGTGCGTCACACAGCACCTTCAGTGCCGTGGCACAGGGTTTTCTTTGAGACTTCCTTCGACTCCATTTCTGAGGCGACTACCGTTCCCCAGAAAAGGGAAAAGTTACCATTAACTTTACTTAGTCAATCTACCACAGATCCAGTACACCCTATCTTCCATGGAGTACTGGAAAGGGTTAATTCGTATCCCTTTTTATCTGTACCTCCTAGAGCATTGTTTCGTTCTTTGAACATTTAGACTTCGCTGGTGGCAGTGATATCTACCCTAACTTTTCTACCGCGATTATATTAAATAAACGTGGTACTGTTCTTGGCTATTATATTAGCCTCAAACATAAACCCGCTTGACCAAATCGTCTTTCTTTTGGCTCCGGTTGGGTTTATTCGCCATTTCTTTTTGTTAAAGTCCTTCTTGTGTTTTACTTTGCGCGGCAAACTTGGTTTGCCTTCTTTGCTCACTGTCTTTTGGTGGGCTTCTGCTCAGAACCCCTCCTCAAGGCGCTTGGGTGTCTGGGTGGGCTGAATGTGAGAGAGGGGTGTAGTCACCCCCTGCACAGGGTATCCTAGGAAACCCAAGTCGCACTTTGTCATGATTGGCCAGGGTAGTTGTCCGGGCTGGACAACCCCCCTGCTGGGTGATTGACAGCCAGGCTGTGTGAATGGGTTTTTTTTCCGCATAAAAGGCAGGTCTCTTGGGCTGGAAGTCAGAGTCACCACTGGAACTACAAGGAACCGAAGAGAAGCGGAGAGAACGATGGCTGCTGCAACTACCCCGTCCCGGAGAAGCCCTGCTGCAGTCCTGAGCTATCTTCCCTTCAACGACTCAGAGAAGATCCAGCCCGGAGTCTTCTTCCCTTGAGCTTGGTGTGGATAACCAGCTCATCTTTCACAGCCAGAGGATCCTCTTCCTTGGTCGAAATCGCTGCACGCTGCTGTAGTGGTCCGGATAGCCACCTGAAGAGCCTCTCCTGTTTTTAAGGAGCGCACCTTTTATTCCTCGTCGCTGCTGCCAGCTTCATCCCTGTGTGGTGCAGACCCCCTTCAGACGTCCTCCTTCACAACGAAGCTCCAGGAATCGTGGGTCTGCGGGAAACCAACAGGAACAACTGCCAGGGCACCATCTGCACCATTGGAACAAGGTACTGTGTTCTACTTGAATAAACTTGGTGAATCCCTTTTCTTCATTTCCAAGGCTCGCCCTCGTCTTCCCTCCTTTTTTATAACTTTTGCTTCCGAACATTGACAATATCGAAGTACTTTTGGCTACGTTGAATCGTGAACTGTCTGACTGTGATCTTCGGCAACAGGCCCCGGTGTCTTTCGACCCTGGCTCCGGCCCTTTGACTTTTGAACTCCTGTCTCTGAGTGTTTCTTGATTCTGCCTGCCTAACCAAAATATTGCCTGTGATTTTTGCCTCCAACTCCCTCTGGGTATCTCAGGTGCTAAGTGTATTTTTGTCCCGGTAGCATGTCATGTCACGGATAAGCGTTTATTTAGTAGACCGAACTGTCAAAAAGTGATTGCAATCGTATTCGCGGTAACGTGTTTTGTTCGTAACACCAGTTCATTCAAACACAGGGTACTTACCTTGAGACCTACTGTACAAAGTGAATTGGGTAGTTTTAGTATATTCAACGTGTAGTTATCATTTAAGTTGAATAGAAGCGTTGTGTTTATAACGAATGGTTTAAAAATAAATGTACTTATATTTTTTACCTGAAACCTTGTGTCAGTGTTTGCTTGAGTCACAGTAATTGTGGTCCCTTTGTGTAATCTCTGCTACTGCTCTTATACTCTTGAGATAAGCCTGGCTGCTCCGCCACTGCTACCACTCTGACATAGTAGTTAGTACAGGTTTGTGCAAAGGTAAAACTTGTATTGCCACCTGTAGTCTTAATTGTGTGTAGTGGTCCGTAAGGGCACTGCACAGGATTCTGCCTAACAAAAGGTGTCATATGGGACTTCTTGTAATTGAGGGAGAAGCCCAGTCCGTGAAGAGAGTGGCAGGTGATGTTGATGATCCCGGGCTTCTTCGGGAGAACGCGCCCTCATCAGCCAATAGTCCAGGCAGAAGTAGACATGAATCCCCCCTCTCCTAAGACTCGCTGCCACCCCCGCTATCAGTTTGGTGAAAACCCTCAGGGAAAAGGTCAAGCCGAATGGCATGACTCGAAATTGATAGTGTGAGCCGAGAGCCTCAGGTATTTGGGACTTGGAAACTTTTCCTACCTTAAGCTTCCCCTTTCGTTCCCTCATGGCTTTTCCAGTCATGGACTGGTACTTGGAACAAGCATTCGTATCTTGGTCCTCCCTGAGGCACCACAGGCAGATTCGATGCGAGTTGGTTAGGGGCGTCTTCGATCTGCAATCTCTACATTTTTTTAACCGGACTTGGGTGTGGACGAAGAAGAAATAATTGTCGAGTTGTTAGAAAACAATAGAGTAATAACTTTCACAAGTATGAGGCACGCCGAGTTTCTCACAAAGCAAACCCATTTGCAGAATATTGGAACTGAGGCCTACAGGCGCAGCGCGTGCTACATATAACCTCTGATGAAGCCACCCTTGACGGAGGCCTTCAAACATATGTCATCGAAACCAGTCAACTCTTTTTAAGTGGAGATGCTTTTAATTAAGTTAGGATACCAACATAACTAGGTGTTGTTTTGGTGTTTGTTGTTTAGCACTCAGTGTTTATAATTTTGGTTTAAAGACACACCAGGCTCACTATCTTGAGCACACTGCAGTGTGGGCGAATAAACATGCAAATCCCCATTGAAATGCTCTATAGTTGTGTTATGGGACTGTTTGGTCTCAGTTTTTCATATGTAAGGTGCTTTTAGTAGTGCATTTTAGCTGATCAACTTCCGTCGCTATTTCATAAGTATATGTATATATGTGGATTACAAATTGCCAGTTATAGTTTAGTAGAGGAAGATTTCTCTTTCCCTTTTTGACAGGCATTGCATCACTGTTCGCCTAGGGACTGCTCTTGCTTCCTGTGACAGTAGAATGCTTCTTACTTTGGGGGCAGCATCAGTTTGACAGACGGTTTGGTTTCAGTGGTGAATCGATTTCCTTCTACATGAAGGATACCTTTTTGCTCAGGTTTGCTAAACAATATTTCATGGTCCACTCTTTGTGGGGTCGAGACGTTGTATCTGATGCAGTAAATACTTGGGAGCTTAGGCCTGCATGATTGTTGCCTTCTCCTTCCTCCTCCCCCAATCCACTATGGCTCAAAGAAATTGACTCGTCTCTTGCGTTGGATGGTCGAGATAAGTGCAGTACCTCCCTCAGAGCATAAGCTTTACTCTGTGGGAAGGATGTGGTTTTCTTTTTTGTCCCTTAATCTGTCTTTTTGCGCAGGGTGTGTTTAATATTTTCCAGGTTAGCACCTACTGTATTAAATGCCTTTGCCGTGCTGGAATCCTTGATTTCACTGTGGGCCCCTCCCTTTTGGTGCCCCCTCTATTTTGATGCTCTTTCAGTGGGTGGCCTCATGATAATGCTCAGTCTAGGTCTATGCAAGTGTGCAGCCTCTCATTCGTCAGAGGACTTCACCATTGCCCGATGTGATGTCAAGCACTGGAGGTTGGGGCCAGCTATGAGGCCAGCTGTGAGGCCTTGCCTGTTGGTGCCTCAACACAAGGCTCATCAGGGTCGCAATCGACCGGGCATCTGAAACAATGATGAGAGCGTGCACCGGCGCCAATTTGGATTGCATTGCATATGTCCACCAGTGCTTTTGTCAATGCCTCTGAAGGAATTTGGGACAGAATTTCTGTCACGCCCGCCACCGATTCTTGGCGTGATCCCTTGGCAGACAACTATTGCACACTTGTTGAGCATCTTTCCAAGATAATTTACAGTTTCACACAGAAAAGAATTTGAAAGTGGTGTTCTTGATTTGGTTTTCTGTATTCGAGCGCAGCCTTGGAAAAGGAAAGCAAGGCACTCTATAGCCCCGAACAAAGATACTGAATATTCCCCCACTCTCCCTACTGTAATTCTGCGTGGCGGTGTTTGTTGAACGTCTAAGATAAGTCTTCTGCTACCCCACATTGTCAATCAGCTGTGACTCAGGACCCAAAAGATCAATCTGGCGTCGGGCGATGAGTTATTTTCAAAGTCCCGGCTAACTGATGACAAAAAAAAAAAAACTGTTGGAGGATGTCGATGCATGAAGGATGATGGGTCCCTGCACACACATGATAGGGAAAGCGCAACAGGAGCCCCACTGTCAACGACCTTTATTTGCATATATATCTATATGATGCTTAGATTCACATGGGTCGACATCTAGTGGTAGGCGCAGAGTATTGCATATGAAGTTTTCAAAGTTTGATGGGCGGGTTTGTAACCTTATCCCTAGTGTGACGTCGACTCTACCCATGATCCCTCACGCATCGAGGTTCCTCCGATCATTTGTTTCTGATGAGAGAGAGTGTAAAGTGGGATCTTTGCAATTACTGTGACCCCCGAAAATGTACTTTGACCCCCCCTTTTCACCCCATATCTATGCGGAGGAGACCCCATGCAGTCCCCCCTTCATCCATTTTATAGGATACCGATCCCCCCACATTTATGCAGTGAAAAGGCAGTAGAAATAAAAATAGACATTTCCAGGGGTGTAATGAGGGTGTGAAAATGAGCTAAAAACAACATGGCACCGATGCGCTGCAATTTTGGACATTCACTTCCAAACCGCTGTGAAAATCTATGTTTGTGTGAGCTCAGTTAGCAGACATATGTTCTGCCATGGGTTCAATATTATATTAAGAAGCAGATTCGCTCAATATGGAGGATAGCGGTTGTATTGTTCGCTCAAGGAGGAGCCAAGAAGGGAGTCAGAGTTGTGCAGGTGCAGTGATAAGGGGTGCTGAGAACGGGAACTGGGTTTTCCCCACTACTGACTGGATTTTTCCACTTTTTGATCCCCATGCTTGCTGTCTGTCCTTCGACCGGGCACGGTTGGCAGCCTAAGGTAGGCAGGGAATTTTCCCCCATAAGAGGAGAGGTATCCTGGTGGTAGACAGAGAATTGGAACCCCGGGTGACGAAGTCTCGCTGAGAGGGAGGACGCTCTGCTCCAGACCCCATTAGCACTTGTGATCTCTCTCTGCCTAGCTGCCTCAGGAATGTGTAGTGTTGTATTTGCAGAGATGAATCTTTCTCCTTCAACTGCACTAACGGTGATGTAGACCTTGTTTGCAGCTATCCTTGTCTGTGTCTATGAATAACCAATGGCATTTATTACAAGAATTATTCAAATGCTTATATCTTGTATGAATAAAAGGGTCTGTAAAGAGACTATTATATTCCAAGTACTAATCTCAGTGTGTGTTATTGCCTCCCTGAGTCCAAGAACTTTTGGTCCGCGTAATAAGGTAAGTGATGCTAGGGTCATTCCACATGACAGAAAAGCAAAACATAATGACGCTGTGAGCAGAGTCTTTGTGCTGATACTGATGTCAAAGAACTCTAATTTGGACGTGAAACATTCATTGACACCATGAGTTCCCTATTTTGGAAAAAGGAAACTCCACAGGCAGAGACTGTCCTGAGGTGACAATCCCAGGCTGGACAAAGAGTCCATATGATAAATTGGCACAGACGTGGGCGTGTGGCAAAGGTTTGAGTGAGACCTGGAATACGAGTATAGGAGAGGCGAGTCTGGCGGAAGTGGCGGGTTGCCTGCAACAGGTACCTGTGGAAAAGGGAAAGGAGTGTTCCGCTTTAGGTAGACGAGGGTGGACTTTGTTGCATGCATTCATAAGGGTGCATCAACGGAATGTACAGTTGCAGGAGAGTGTCCTAACTAAGGCTGGAAAAGGAGCTTTTGCGTTAATGCAGCAGCTTCAAATGAAGTTGTATCATGACAGGGCGGATAAATATCGAGAAGTAGCCGAGCGAGCTGCTGTGAGAGTCACCAGAAACAAATATTGAAAGAGAAGAGGGAGGGTGAATACCTGTAAGGTAGCAACAGTGATCGTCTCTGCAGGGGTTGATTGGAACCCCGACCAATGGGATGGAGGCGTGTTCAACAGTACTAGCTCAGAGAGTGGGTCAGCGAGGGAACTGCTGTCCAAACCAGAACCTGGTCGGAAAGAGGGGACTGTTAAACCAGTCATGCATAGGCGAGCTGGCCCAAATCCAAATAATCCTGGAGGTGGTTTAGTGGATTTGACAACATTACAGGATTATTCTCAACAGGAGGTTGGGGAAATAATTATCTGATTGAAACAGAGGGCTGGTGAGCCTCCGTTAGCATGGATGGTCAGATTATTTGACAGAGGTGTGGCGGGTCGTCTTGTGGACGCGACAGATGCTTCAAGATTTCTGCCATTGTGACAGGAAACACATTCAGGAGGTAATGCGTGCAGGGCCACCTCATGATGATGGCAAGAGAGAACTGCAAGTGTCGTTATTACAGTTAGCAGCTCAAGGGTGTAATCGCAAGTATCCTTTTACATCGGACTGATCTAGTGAGAAGAAATGGTATACATCGAGAGAGGCAATTCAGAGGCTTGGGGAGCATGCCATGAAAGAAGCCATCCATGAAGTGTCCCTCCTCTTATCTAAAACTCACCCTACTGCCTCTCCCTCTGACCCCATTCCCACCTCCCTTGTTCCTAAAATCTACCCCTCCTCATTTCCTACCTTACCTTCTTTTTCAACACTTGTCTAGCCACATCTACCTTTCATTCTTCCTTCAAGCATGCTAGTATCCATCCCTATCCTGAAAAAGCCATCTGCCAACCCCCACCTTGTCTCCACCTTTTGCCCCATTTCCTTCTTGCCCTTACTATCTAAACTCATTGAACTTATTGTCTATTCTCAACTCTTTGTTTCTACCCACTCTCTTCTACCCCCTACACAATCTGGCTTCTGCCCTCACCACTCTACTGAAACTGCTCTCACCTCGGTCCTCAACTCTCTCCTCTCTGCCCGCTACTCGAAACACTACTCCATTTTCATTCTTCTCGACCTCTCAGCTGCCTTTGATACTGTTGATCATCCTCTACTCCTTAACACTCTCTCATCTTTTGGCCTCAAAGACTCTGTCCTCAATTGGTTCTCCTCCTAGCTTTCCAAACGCACCCTTGCAGTCTCCTGGGGTGGTAGCACCTCCACTACCCATCCTCTTAACCACTGCGTCCCCCAAGGATCTGTCCTCGGCCCCTTTCTCTTCTCACTCTACACTTCTTTCCTATCTCCCATCATCTCCTCCTTTGGTATATCTCACCATTTCTACGCAGACGATACCAAACTCTTCCTTTCGTTCTCTTCCTTCACCCCCGATATCCATCTCAAGCTCTCTTCCTGCCTTACCGCTGTCAAATTTTGGATGTCCTCCCACTTTCTTACCCTAAATGCCAACAAAACGGAAGTCCTTTTCTTCCCAGCTAACACTCTTCCCCCCCTCACCCCTCCTCCTTACATTCTCTTTTCCTCTTCCCAACTCCCCATTTCTCCCCAAGGCCGCAATCTTGCCTTCACATCGACTCCAACCTCTCTCTCCCACCATATCTCTCTCACTGCTCGCTCTTGCCACTTCCACCTCTATAACATCAGTAAAGTCCGTCCCTTCCTAACCTTCCATGCTAAACTCCTTATTTCCCCTCTTATCTTCTCTAGACTCTTCTACTGCTCCACTCTATTCTTCGGTCTCTTCGCCACTCATCTAACCCCTCTTAAATCCATCTCCCACTCTGCTATCCGCTCCCTCTGCCTTCTCTCTTTTAACGATCACATCTCCCCTTCTCTCGCCTCTCTAAACTGGCTCTCCTTTCACTTCCATCTCAAATTCAACTTCCTCTGCCTCATCTTTAAATCCTGCTATGGTCTTGCCCCACCTTACCTTTCCTCTCTCCTCACTTTCTATACTCCCCCTTGCCCACTTCGCTCTGCTGATCTCTTCCTTCTCACTCCTCCCCTGTACCCCATCTCGCTTCTGATTTTTTAACTTCTTGCCCCTTTCCACTGGAACCGTCTCCCTCTCCCTATCCGCTCCATCTCCTCCTATTCCTCCTTCCGCACTTCTCTCAAATCTTAGCTCCTCCAATTACCATCCTAACGCCTGTGAGGTCTCTTTCACGACTGTCCTACATCACATCCTATATCTTTACTACCTCTCCAACCACGATCCAATACCACTCATGTAATGCCATATTGTTCATGTAAATTTTTCTATATACTGTTTTCTGATACTTGATTCACATGTTGTTAATGCTTGGTGTGTATTATTTTTGTCCTTATGTAAAGCGCTTTAGTGTAAAGCCCTATATAAAACCTAATAAAATACAAATAAAAAACAAATGTTGAGTATCCCAAACATATGGGATAGTAGCGTTACATACAAAAATGTAATTATGACTCTGCTGGTGGGGATGACTGGTGAAATAACGGATGAGGTGGTGGATGATATCATACAGTTGGCAGACTTAGGGGAATGGGACATGACAGAAGAGAGACCCCGTGAGAGAGAGAGATCGAGAGAGAGAGAGAGAGAGGCACAGTGATAGACAAACCCCCTGGAAAGAGGTTCGATAGTCGAGATTGTGGTTATCCAGAAAAGAGATGTTTTTGGCTAAAAGATGGAGTGCCACGAGAAGACATTGACTGAATTGAAACCCGAGAAATGTATCGACTATATAAAAAGAGGGCTCGAAGGAAAAGAGCGGTGCAAACAAGTGAAAAGGCAAGATGTGAATAAGCCAAATAGGGGCAAGGTCCCTTCAGCGCCGTGGAGGAGGCGGATGAGGAGTACATGGAGACATCTTCACCATATCAGCCAACCTATGCTGAGTTAGGGGAAGTTATGAGCACGATGTTGGAAATCCAAATACACGCATTCAAAATACGAAAAGGATTGTGGTCAAACTCCGATAGCGGCTGCCCGAATTAAGGTTGACAGACGGCCTTATGTGAATGTGAAATTATTCTGGCAATCAGGAAATACGCAAGAGGTCCGCTCCTTAACTGATACCGGGGCAGAGGCTTCATTGATTCATGGGAATTCTTCAAGACTTAATGGCAACCATTTCACCATTACTGGATTGGGAGGGAAAGAGACCCCCGCAGTCCAAACTAGAGTTGAAATGAAAATTGGTAATCTGAAAAGAAATAAATACCAAGTGTTGATTGTTCCCACACCGGAATACATCATTGGCTTTCATATTCTCGAGGGGTTGACACTAGGATTAGCAGGTAAAACCTATCAATTTGAGGTGAGCACATTGACTTTTACCCCCATGCTTGTGGGAAAATTGAATATGCCCCCCGTGCAGGTTCCCTTAGCCACAACAAAAACGGAAGAGAGTAGGGAAACTCTATACTCTGGACCAGAGTATTATTGTACCACAGAAATCCGGAAAGGTTGTCCAGAGAATAAAACTGTGTTGCTTACAAATTGTATCAATTTTATTTAGTCATAACAGGCATTTGAAAAATGATCAATTAATGACAAAGTACTTTAAAGAACATGTTATTTCATATCACAACAATGGAGGTACATATAAAACATGGCTAAAAATGTAGTCCATCACACAACCCATTCATAGTGCAGTACTCGACCCATACAACATTCAACGTGACAATCATCCAAACAACACAAGCTAAAAAATGACAAAGTTAATTCATACTAGGGAGCGAGCAAAATCCTCGCCTCCCATTCGATGATTTTAATAATTTTTTTTGGTTTTATGAAAGTAGAAAAACACACAATAGAAAAAGTTATTAAAACAATCTATCTCAAGGGCAGATCTAGAGAAGAACATGTAGTGTAGATCACATCCCTTGGAGGCAAGACTCAACCGGTTTCGACGTGGTATGTCTATTGTACAAAGTCTTCAGCAGGAGGTATGGAACAGAAGACTCACATAGTGAGCCAGGTACTGGCACGATAAATGAACGAGGTGTATATGCTGGAAAAAATGCCCTGCAGTGAGCTACGGCTGTCCATTGGCTGTCAGAACAGCAAAGCTGTGCTTAATGATGCCCATAATAGTGGACTCTGGTGGAAGGACCTGCTGGGCCCAGGGTACGGGCAAAGGACATTGGTCAGCTTAGCAGGCCTGGGTTAACAGAAGCGGAACGTGCTGGTGTACGGAATCAGGAAGCTGTAAACATTAGCAGCCAGCCTGCTACCGAAGGACAGCTCCGTCACGTCCTGCAGACAGCGTTGCGCGCGAGTAGCACAGATAGGAAACTCAGCGCGATGTCAATCCCTTAGCCACAAAGCAGGTATCTGTGAAACAATATTGTGTTCCTAGGGGACAGAAGGAGATTTCAGACACCATTAAAGGATATGTTGAAGCAGGTGTGTTACGACCTGTAACCACGGCTTGGAACAATCTGTTGTGGCCAGTTAAGAAGCCGGACGGAGGCTTTCGGATGACTGTGGATTATCGGGAGTTCAATAAGTACATTCCTCCGCAGTTCCAGATGCGGTTACCTTGATTGAAAATGTGCAGAAGTTCAAAGGAATTTGGTACATGGTGATAAATCTGGCGAATGCATTTTTCACCGTACCGATGCAGAAGAATGCCAGGAGCAGTTTGCATTTTCTTGGAGGCAGTATACGTTTCAACGTCTGCCCATGGGGTATATGAATAGTCCGACAATCTGTCACCGGCTGGTGGCAGAATCTTTGGATACAATTCCATGCAAACCTGATGTGCAGATATTGCACTATATCAATGACATTTTAATACAGGGAAAGGATGAACAGAGTGTGCGGATGCACCTCGACTTCATTATCGAGGGACTGTGAAGGGAAGGATGTGAGATTAATGAGACAAAGACCAAAGGCCCTGCGGAAACTGATTTTTCTGGTAATTCAGTGGCATAATGGGCATCGGGAAATGGTGCCAAAGGCTAAGAAAAAGATCCTTGAGATTTGTACACCTATGAATAAGAAACAAGTTCAACAGTTCATAGGGTTGTTTGGGTACTGGAGACAGCATATACCGCATTTGTGGCCGATTCTTGCACCCCTTTAAAAAGTGACACATAAGAAATCTAACTTCGAGTGGGGACAAGAGCAAGAGAAAGCATTTCAGTTAATAAAAGATACAGAGAGAGAGAGAGAGAGCGCTTGATGTATTGCCATGGAGGGCAGGGGAAGTGGAAGTGAATGTGTCTGTACAGGACAACTATGCCAATTGGAGTTTGTGGCAGAAACAGGATCGAAAGCGTGTTCCTTTGGGGTTTTGGAGTCGTTAGTTACCCAAAGCTGGTGACCGATATACTCCTTTTGAAAAGGAGTTGTTGACATGTTATTGGGCTCTTGTGGATACAGAGCAAATGCAAGTGGGTCACAATGTATTGATCCGACCGGAAATTCTGATCACGCAGTGGGTACCGAGCTCTCCTAAAACGCATCGAACAGGACCAAAACAGGAAAGGGTGGAATTGCAAAATTGCATGAGCAAGTGGCTGGTGTTCCGTTGGTTGATTTGGAACCTTCAGAGGGGACCGAAGTGAGGGAGTCCCCTGTAAAATAGGGAGTCCCGTATGGAGAGTTGACGAGTGAAAAAACTGAACATGCATGGTTCACGGATGGTTCAGTCAAATGTGGGGACTGAGCGACCCTGACAAGCAGCGACATAAAATCTCAAAATGAAGAAAATATTGACAACATCCGGGAAAGGAAAGAGTAGTCAATTTGCAGAATTGATTGCACTGTATCAGGCCCTGAAGCAGGAAGTGCCTGGTTGTTATGCGTACACAGACTCATGGTCTGTTGCGAATGGCTGTTTGGCTGCCAACATGGCAGAAGAATGGATGGAAGATTCATGCTAAAGAGGTGTGGGGGAAAGAGTTGTGGCAAGATATTGCTGAAATGTTAATGTTGATACACAGTACAGTAATTGTTTATCATGTAGACGCCCATTGCGCAACAGACTAATTGGAACGTTCAATTCTGTTGCAGATGAACATGACAAAATTCCAGTCATGGACACAAGGTCTGAGGAAGATGATCTGGAAGGGATTGCTAAGTGGGCATCTTGGAGAAATGGCTACTATCAGGTGGGCACAAGATCGAGGAATTAGCATTCCTTTAGGGATCGGGAGAACTGTGATTTTACAATGTCCGGTGTGCCAGCATCAAAAATAGAGATCTATTCCACATGTACTTCAGGGTACATTGAAACGAGTTAAATTATCTGGACTAATTTGGCAGATTGATTATATCGGTTCGATACCGATTGGCAGAGGATGTAAGTATGCATGTACGATTGTGGACACATTCTGGATACCGAATGGTGTTGCCATGCAAAAGAGCCACACACTTGAAAACAATAACATTGTTAGATCAAGTGGCACTGTATTATGGAGTACCTTTGCAGATTCAAAGTGACAATGGGTCACATTTTAAAGGAAAACGGATTCAAAACTATTGTCAGGAAAAGGGCGCAGAATGTCCCGTATCACCCCAGCGCTTCAGAGATGATTGAGAGAATTGATAGGTTGGTGAAAAGACAGTTGTGAAAATCTGACGTGTTTTGGATGCAGTGAAAATCACCAATGGCGAGACTCCATTAATGCGTATGTTAACACGCCAACCTTACAAATGCAGCCGAATAGAGTATGTGAACCCTTAATGTACTTTGAAATGTCACCTGGAGCACTAGCTCCTTATCGAGCCATACCAGAGTCTGCAGGGGTGGATTTAGATGCGACGGAGGATATTAGGCTCCAGCCAGAGGAATCAGTGTTATTGACACAGGGATTAGAGTACCAAATTCCATCAGAGCATATGAGATTAATTGCCCCTATAACTGGATTAGCATGGAGGGGAATCCAAGTCTTGGGAGGGATTGTGGATGCAGATTAGCAAGGAGAAATAAAGGTGATATTAATTCTCATCACTATTGATTATCTATCCACAAAGGCGATAGGGTGGCACAGTTAATTATTGTACCTGTGAAACTGTCAATGGTGAAAAAGGGAGAGCCACCCACTGTGGTAACTAAACGTGGGGATAAAGGTTTTGGCTCGTCAGACAAAATGGTTCCGGGAGCAAAGGTTTGGGGGGAGAAGCCTAGTGGTCTGCCGTTTCCGGCAGATGTAATTGCAGCAGGAGAGGACCAGGTTGTTCTGGTAATAGAACCAGGTAAAAGAAAATGTAGTCATGTTCCCGCTGACAAATTTTATTTACGTGAAAGATGTACTCCACTGATACCTTGTTTTTTCTTAATTGTTTATTTTCAGACCCTTTGTGTGATGTTTGCACTTGTGGATTTGTGTGGAGTGCATTTGGGAGGGTCCGGGTGGACATGCGAGAAGAGGTGGCAAATGTCTCCATCCTGCAACTGGATTCGAGTATCTGGATCATGACCAACAGCTTTGATGTCACCACAGTACCACTTGCATTGTATCGTGGCTTCTTGAGGAAATGTTGTGGACATGGGCGTGAGAATCATTATGCAGTACTCCGAAAACGTGCCGCAACACAGGGGCGAGCGTTGGCACTGCCACAAGGCACGTTGAAATCAAAATGTCAGCATCATGAACATCAGCCAAGCAGAAATGCGAGATGCTTAACACGCAACTGGCCAAAAAGACCCATACATTCTCAGGTTGGTCGACAATTGCAGCATAGCCATGCCGCCCAAAAAACATGGAAGCCGCGGAAGGGGGCAAAACATCACATGCAATGCCAACGCCCGCCCCTATGTTGCAGCACGTTTTTCGGAGTACTGCATAATGATTCTCTCATGGAGGATCTGATGTCAGAGGCTCTTTTTCTGTTTATGAGTAATGAAAGTTTTGTGCTGACCCTGATTGCAAATGGAGGAATATGACACGTATTATCA
Source organism: Ambystoma mexicanum (assembly GCF_040938575.1). Classification (NCBI taxonomy): domain Eukaryota; kingdom Metazoa; phylum Chordata; class Amphibia; order Caudata; family Ambystomatidae; genus Ambystoma; species Ambystoma mexicanum. The sequence continues at coordinate 1,170,494,598 of NC_090923.1, forward strand.
CCTACGATATTGCTCCAGCTGATGTTTGTTATCTAATTACTTGTGATCCCCAGCATTTTAGCAAATGTTAACAATTGGACTTGAATGATGATCGAGGAAGCACTGATTTTGAGAGACGTTTGTGTACTCGATCTACGAATGTTTGTGTTGATGTCTCTAATAAAATGTTTTGTAATTTCACTGTTTTGACCGCCAGTCACCAGAGCCATGTGAAACTTCCTACAGGTTGGTTATTCTCCTGTGGTAACTTTACATATACAACAATTCCAGCTAACATTTCCTGTGGTCCTTGTGCCTTGATGCGTCTTGGGTTTAATGAGGTTTCCTTTGCAACCTGCTGTTAGTCGATCTACGTGTGATGTTCATATTGGCTTTTCCCCTGACAGCGATTATAATGTGCGTTTGTTGTCTGAAGCTGAGGTGTTGCCACTGGCGATTTCCTTGTTGGGGTTTTTGGTTTAGCTGCTGGGGGGCTCTACATCCTTAATTAAGTTGGCTTGTGTGGTAGTGAAAGGACTTTATGGGCCTCTCAAGCTTTGACTGAGCTATTGTTAGACAACAGACATTTTAGAAAAGATATTTTTCAGAACAGAGCTGCTATTGATTTGTCTTTGAAGCATAATTTAGGTTGCAGTAGTGTTGAAGGGATGTGTTTTGATTCGGAAGATCTTTCCCGTTCCATTGAGAAACACATTGGTGGCTTGATGGAACTAATTTCTCAAGTCACTCAAGATCAAGGCATAAGGTGGTGGGATCAGGTGTTTTCATGGATTCCAGGGGCATTGCTTTATATTTTTGTTTGGGTTTTTGCTATGCTTATTGTGTTAATTGTTGGTTGTTGCATTTCTTGCATCCCAAGTTTGTTGGGGATGTTCCGTCGGGTTTCAGAAACAGTCTTTTCGTTCATTGGGATATTGTACTTGATTGTCCAAAGGGTGGAGTATAATGCATGTGCGAAAAATGAGCTAAAAACAACATGCCGCCGGTGCATAGCCATTTTGGACATTCACTTCCAAACTGCATTGAAAGTCTACGTTTCTGTGAGCTCAGTTAGTAGACAGGAGTTCTGCCACAGGTGCGATATTATATTGAGAAGCAGATGAGCTCACTATGGAGGATAGACGTTGTATTGTTCGCTCAAGGAAGAGCCAAGAAGAGAGTCAGTTGTGCAGGTGCAGTGATAAGGGGTGCTGGGAACCAGCAAGCAGGAGACAAACTGGGTTTTTCCACTGACTGGATTTGCTCCCCATGCTTGCTGTCTGTCCGTCCTTCCTAAGAGGAGAGGCATCCTGGTGGTAGACCGAGAATTAGAACCCTGGGTGATGGTCTCGCTGAGAGTGAGGACGCTCTGCTCAAGACACAGTTAGCACGTGTAATCTAGCTGCCTCGGGACCGGGTAGTGTCGTAGCGGCTGAGATTAAGCTTTCTCCTTCAACTGTACTAACAGTGACATAGACCTTGCTTGTTGCTTGTAGCTATTCTCATCTGTGTATGTCTATATATACCCAATTGCATTTACTACAAGAGTTATTCTTAGGCTTACATCTTGTATGAATAAAAGGGCCTGTAAGAGCCTATAATATTCCAAGTATTGGTCCAAGTGTGTGTTATTGCCTCTCTGCGTCCAAGAACTTTTGGTCCGTGTAATAAGGTAAGTGGTGCTAGGGTCATTATACGTGACAGAAAAGCAAAACAGGGGGTTGCAGTAAGCGCTGCACAGTAATTGTATAATCATGTAAAGTGTTGGGGTGGAGACTAGGTAAGTTATGAGGTGTGTATAATATCTATGGTTTACCCAAGAAACTTCAAGGGGAGGAAGGGTGGGCGCATGTATATCTAAGCAGATGCAAGCATCAGAAATACTATTACGGTAAGTAATGTATGCCTTCTGAGGCTTGTGGATCTGCTTAGAATCACATGCTTTGCATAGATTCGCAAGCAGTAATTTGAAACTGAGGTGGGTTATTTAAAAGGTAGAGCTGCAAACAGATGTTTTAATACCGCTTGTCCCACTTGTGTATCACCCTAAGAATGTATCTCTAAGCAGTAATGTTGAGTGAAAGTGTGAAGTGAACTCCAAGTAGCAGCTTTGCAAATGGTTCAAAGGGCACATTTGCTATGAAAGCTACAGTTGCCAAAGTGCCTCGAGTTGAGCGTGTTCTAGGCTTAAATGGCAACATTCTATTAGCAAGAGAATAGCAAAGTTGGATGCAGCTGACAATCCATTGTGAAATTGCTGGTTTAGAGATAGGGTCACATTCTCTTCCTGTGGCTATGGATACAAAAAAACTCTTTCTGATAGCTTGAGTCTTTTGTTGGTAGTATAGGAACATACTCCTTACATATAGTGTATGAAGGCTTTTCTCTGCTACGTTTGCGGTGTGTTGGAAAAACGCAGGAAACTCTATGGACTGGTTCACATGGAATTTAGAGGTACATTTTCGTAAGAACCGTGGGTGTGTGCTGACAAGAATCCTACGTATCCCTCACTAAAACCCTGCCTAAAGTCTCCTCCAAGGGAAAGTCAGAATCTTCCTAATCCTGACCTTGGGAGTGGTTTACTGGGAGAGGATCACATGGGAGGAGACAGAGCCCAGGGTGGTGAGGAGATCCTGTGGGATGAGATGCAGTATTTGTTCTCTGAAAGGAGGTGACTGAGTTGCCAAAACGGGTGATGGTATATTGCCATTATAGTGTCCCAAACACACATTTGAGACCTGTGACCCGGGGTACACACACTGTTCAATCTGAGCACACCTTGCCGGTAGAAAGATCCTTTAACAATAAATACCCTCTTTATTTCCTAAGGTGGAATATAAAAGGATCTAGAGAAAATGCCTTATATCCAACATACTCCTCTGTAACAAGTAATCCTAACAGTCCATCTTTCACTACATTTAATGGAAATACATCCTCCCTTAAAAATAGCTCAATTGTTGGAATAACTAACTTAATTAATGGGGACTACATGTCCAATAATCCCAGAAGTACTGGGACATAGAAGAGGGCTAAAGAGGCACACCTGAAGAAACTTGGGATGCATAAAAAGCCCCTCGGGTGCAGGCAATTGGAAGGAGCTGGAACTAATAAGCTGGTGAGTGAAGCACAGCATTCTACATTGCATGCCCATTGCCGGCAACAGTATCCAGCTCCATGTTGACTCATGTTAGACTAAGTGAGTAGAAGCTGTTTGTTGCAACTAAAATACCATGAACAACAGAAATGTAGCACTTGCGTATGACGTGAAAAGTCTTTTATTCACGTGAGAAGTTAAGGTTACTAAAATCCATTGTTCCATTATTCAAATACTGTTACTGCTTGAAGGAGTGGTCACGTGTCCCTAATTAAGGAGAGGGAAGGCTGCAAAGACAATTACCAAGTACCTAACCTTGACAATACAAGAGTTCCAATCTTTAACTTGTGAAAACTACATCAGAGAATGGTCATGTGTGCCTAATTGTGATTCCCAAAGGGGGCCTTAACTCTATCCTTTACTTTCACATGGGAATTCAATTATATACCAATCTTTAAACCTTGAAAACTATATCAAGATGTGGTTGCGTGTGGCTAATTCTGATTTTCAAAGAAAGACCGAATTCTATTATTTTTCCTAACACAGCATGCCTTTCATGTAAAGAAGCTAAATTGTATAACAGTTGAAGAAACCAAGCATTACCCAAGCCAAGGGTCTACCCATATTCACAATGAAACCAACCTTTCCCAGAGTTAAGAAGAAATCTAACTGTACTGTGAAGTTGATAACAGTTTATTGGGCCAAGATACAAGTGTGCAAGTATTACCTGAAAATAAGAGTGGCACCAAGGCTTCTGGGTAATTTATTGGGCTGATAACTGGCAGAAAGTTGCAGGTAAAGTTGGGGAAAGGAAACCGGTTGCTTGTAAAGACTATTTTGAAGTTGACAACCTGTAGTGCCAGAGACCGTGTAAAACAGAGAGGAGTCTCAAAGGCAAACCTAGGATGTTATTGTGGCAGACAGAACAGAGAGGCAAAGAGGCTGCCCCTTTTGAAGAGAGTTATTCAGAGGAAGAATGCTTGGTCTACTTAAAGTTGTTGAAGCACTTTGATGAATATCTTGTTGAAGCCTGTCCAAAAGTACAAAGCACTGAAGCTGTGGTGGTATATCTGGTTGTCAGTGGATGCAATATTATAGTCTGAACAAAGAGGTGTACTTTAAGACAATGGTCACTGTTCTCATAGTGAATTAAGTACAGGTGAAGTTTTTAAAGTTGAAGCAGCAGTACTAATAAGTCATCCTGACAAATATACCATTGGGAAGCCCAAAACTATAACCAAGAGAATATTACCTGTTGACCAACAACTGTGTATCACTGGTAGTTGTTGATATTGCATTTCTTTTTAACTGTGGCAAGTCTTCGTGCGGAAGGTTACAACACAATGTGACTGGGATTAACATTGGTGCTATTTGAAGAAAGTGGAAAGGGGATATTTCACCAAGAAGAGATTTGCTAGTGGCACTTTGGTTAACAAACTTTTATATTGACTTTGAACTATCAAGAACTGATTTGAGACATGTTTTTCTTCGGTTGACCACCAACAGACCGGACTCCTGAATCCTGGGGAAGGGATATCATCCGGAACATTAGGAGGTTATTCAGAGACTGCGAATGTTGTTCATGTGATGTTACATTGCCCTATATTTTCTTTCTGTTTTGGGTGAGGGCCAGTTATCCTGTGTCAGAGTGTTTCCCCTTAGCATTGGTTAGGCAGGGAAATCCTCAGCAGAGTAGGGATAGCGAGTCATTTTTTAATACATTTTCTTTAAAAATAAAATGGCATAGGATTACAAATTATCAAGCAGTTGTCCGCTTCGCATTACTCACCCCTCACAGTACGCAGAACTCCCCTTCTAATGGAAGTAATAGTCACCAGAAAAGCAGTCTTATAAGGGAGATGTTTAAGACTGGCTTTGTGCATAGGCTCGAAAGGGGCGCCCTTGAGCCTTTTAAGTACAATGTTTAGGTGTTAGCCAGGAGTAGGATTCGAAATTGGAGGGCATCATTTTTCAACTCCCACCCACAAATACTTTAATTCCAGGCACCTTCCACCATGAGACTTTGCGTTGCGAAGTGGTTTATGCTGAGAGAGCAGCTATGAGTTGAAGACTAAGCTTGAGTCTAACAGATATAGTAAATAGTGTACTATATATGAAGGTGAGCATTCAATTGGATTGAGTGTACGAGCTTTGCATCATAACACAAAGCGCTTCCATTTATTAAAATGACAATACCTTTTGTTTGGTTCATGTGCCTATTCTAGAATGTCCATACATCTTTGGTCTAGATTTAGGTGACCAAATTCTATGACCTCAGGAGCCAAGTTGCTAAATTCAATGTCTGAGGGCACGGGTGGAGTGTCATGCCTTAATTCTGTGACATGATGTTGGGTGGACATGGTCGTTTGATGGGGGAATACAGGGACATCATTTGTAAGTGTGAGATATATGTTTGTCATGCCCACATTGGAGCTATTAGGATAAATGTTACTGTGCAGCTTGTGGACTATTTTATTAAGAAGATACATCGGAGTGGAGGGGGTTTGGAAAAGCATACGCAAATTTCCCTGACCAATTAATTAGTAATGTGTTCCCCTTGGATCCTTTCTGGGGAAATCTGGATGCATAGTTTATTTAAATAATAAGAAATTATTATTATTAAGTGGCAAAAGGCAGCTTCCACATTCAATTAAGATATATACAACATATGGGCAAGTTTGAAAGTTGCTTATCGAATAAGGAAGGCTAGACCAGAGTTATGGCATCTCCTAGGTGAGAAGCCAGTTTTTTACTTTTTTCTAGAACACGCGAATGAAGGTTCTGCTCTTAGGTCTGTATGTAGGGAGTTCCACAATTTTGAGGCTATGACAGGGAAGCTACTTCCCCCTGATTTCTGAAGGTTACATTTCGGGACTCTAAGGCAATGTTGTTGAGTCGATCTAGTTGGTCGGTCTGACAGGTTTATAGTAAATTTACATGTCGAGTATTTGGGAGCAGAATTGGTTAGACATTTGTGAGTGAGGCCTAGCGTTTTGAACGAGATTCTGTTCTTGACAGATACAGTTGTGGTTTCGTCTCGCGTCTGAGATTTGATGGGATCTCAGAATATTAAGGGTCGATCTGAGCGCATTATTTTATAATGTTTGTAGTTTTTTTTTTAATTTCTCTTAGTTGTTCCTAAATATAATGCATTGCAGTAGTCCAATGTTGAGAGAATAAGTGATCTGGCCAAAGTAAAGCAACTTACTGTAGACAGGAACAGTCCGCAGGCATTTATTAGTTTACAAGTGTATGCTGTGGCGGAAGCGGTCGCATTCACTTATCTGTTCATGGTCAAGGCTGAGTCGAGGTAAAAGCCCAGTGTTTCGACATCTTTGGACACTGATATGGTGATGCCGTCTATGTTGAAGGCTTTAAACTTGTTGTCAAGTTTATTTAGTTTTGGTTGGGAGCCAAGAAGTAGTTCCGTCTTGTAATCGTCAAGACAGAGGACATGTGTGGTGATCCATGCCTGGATGACAAGGTACATTTTATCCAGAAGTTTTGAATCAAGGTCATAGTTCCAAGTGATTGGGGTTGAGAATTTGGGTGTCATCTGCATAGTTAGTGTAGGTGACACCCAAATGGTCAAGGCCGTTAAACAGAGGCTTGGTAAAAATATTATACAGTGTTGGTGAAATACAGGATCCCTGAGGTACTCCACAAGTCACTGTAGCTGGGTCAGCTGATGCGTTGGGTGCAAAGACCCTCATTTTTCTTTGGTCCAAGAATGATTGGATCCAAGCAGTGGCTTTGTCAGAGAAATGAGCTGCGGAAGTCAAATGATTGCACAAAACTTTTTGATTGACCAGGTCGAATGCGGCAGATAGGTCTAGCAATAGTAAGAGGGATAGGTTTTCTTTGCCTTTTTGGTCATTCAGTTATGTATTCAGGTCTATTAAGGCAGTTTACAATGTCTTGGTCTAAACCCCGACTGCCACAGGCCTAGAAGATTATTAGTTTCCAGGTCAGCCTGCATCTGTAAGTAGGCAGCCCTGTCTAGTATTTTCAGCAGGAATGGTACTGTGGTAATAGGTCGATAGTTTGTAGGGACGTTTTCACCAAGTTAGTTTTTTCAAAAAGGGGAGTATCCAAGCATCTTTTAGATTAGATGAACAAGTTACTTCTTACCTTGTAACGTTCTTTCGACGGGATGTTCCTCCGACGTATTCCTCATCTTATATCTCCTTCCAGCTCTGCTGGCTTAGGAACATTTTTTCTCTAGAGGGCGCTGCGTGTCGACGTCGTCCGAGTCGATGTCCCTCGACAGCCGCCGTATCGACGTCGACGTCATCCTGCCTATAAAGGCCGTGCGCAACGTCCGTTGCTCAGTTCCGTTTTGTAGCCCACAATAATACTTTCTGGACTAAACTAATCACCCTGAAGGAGCGTAAGCTGCAACAACACGGGAAGTAGAACTGCCGGGATGGATGGGAGGGCCGATGAGGAATACGTCGGAGGAACATCCCGTCGAAAGAACGTTACAAGGTAAGAAGTAACTTGTTCTTCGAAGGGATTGTGTCCTCCGACGTATTCCTCATTTTAGATAGGCTCCCATAGCAGTATTCTATTATTGGAGGAGGGAGTACTGACTTCACGCTGTCTTCTATTGATGAATAGAATGCAGTACAGCCCTTCCAAACCTAGTCTCTTGACTGGAGGAGGAATCCAAATTGTAAAAACGTGTAAAGGTATGGACAGACGACCATGTAGCGGCCGCATAGATGTCTTTAACTGGCACGCCTCTTTTGAGGGCCGATGAAGCTGCAATACCTCTGGTCGAATGAGCCCTAAGGTTTTGAGGGGGCTCTTTCCCTGCCAGTTTATAACATTCCAGAATGGCTAGAATGATCCATCTGGAAATGGTCTGCTTAGTTATTGGTAACCCCAGCTTGTGACCTGCGTAACCTACAAACAGCTGGTCTGCCTGTCTCATCCTGGCTAGTCTACTGATGTAAAATCTTAAAGCCCTTCTAGGGTCTAGCCTGTGTAACCTCTCTTCCTCTTTCCCCGGGTGAGGAGGATAGAAAGATGGTAGGGTAATCTTCTGAGTGATATGGAATTCAGAAACCACCTTTGGGAGGAAATTAGGCTTCACTTGCAGGACAACTTTGTCTTTGTGAAATATTGTGTGAGGGGGTTTACAAGAAAGAGCTTGTAATTCGCTCACCCTTCTAGCAGATGTAAGTGCTATTAATAAAACAGTTTTAAGGGTAAGGAATCTTAACGAACAAGAATGGAGTGGTTCGAAAGGTGTGCCCTTCAGGAAAGTTAGTACTAAGTTTAAATCCCATAGGGGAACTTGGAATGGTCTTGGGGGATAAACATTGGTTAACCCCTTTAAAAACTGTATTACCAAGGGTAATTTGAAATAGGATGGTTCTTCCGCAGTGCGCTTAAAGATGGATAGCGCTGCGAGATAGCCCTTAATGGTGCCAACTTGAAGGCCTGAATTCGCCAAATATAGAAGGAAGGACAAAACCATTGGTGTACCACATGAAAAAGGGTCGATATTCTGTTCTCTACACCAGCTGCAAAATCTGTTCCAACGGCAGCGGTATAAAGACTTTGTTGCTGGCCTCCCTGCCGAAAGCAACACCTCCATATCATCATCAGGGAGGTCCCAATCCTTGTACCTCAACCTTTCAGAAGCCAAGCGTGAAGGTTGAGGGTTTTGATGTCTGGATGGAGAACCTGACCTCCCTTCTGTGAGAGTAGGTTCTCTCTGAGGGAAGTCGAATTGGAGGGCAGATGGACAAGTCTAGAAGGTCCGGGTACCACATTCTCCTGGCCCAATCCGGGGCAATTAGGATCATGGTTCTCCGGAATCTTCTCAACCTCTTGATCATTTGAGGAATGACAGGGACCGGTGGGAACGCGTACAGAAGCGGAAACTCCCAGTCCACTATGAACGCGTCTCCCAGAGCTCCTCTCGGGGGAAATTCCCTTGAGCAGAACAGATCGCATTTCCTGTTGACGCTGGTGGCGAACAGATCCACCTGAGGGGTTCCCCAAAGGGCGAAGATCTCTTGAAGGACTTCCTGAGCTAGTTCCCACTCGTGGGAGACTGTGCTCTGCCTGCTCAGAGCGTCCGCTGTCAAGTTCTTCTCTCCGGCTAGGTGAACTGCCGATAGAGAGATTCCTTCTTGGATTGCCCAAAACCAGAGCTGCATCGCCTCTCTGCACAGGGGTAGTGATCCTACGCCTCCTCTTTTGTTGAGGTAATGCATGGCCACTGTGTTGTCCGTCATTATCAGGACGTTTTTCCCTTGTACAGCTGGCAGGAACGCCTTCAGCGCAAGTCTGATGGCTCTCAGCTCTAACAGGTTGATATTTAGTCTGGACTCCGATGGAGACTAACGACCGCTGATGGTCAAGTCGTTGGCTCCCCACCCCGTGAGTGAGGCATCCGTGACTACTGTTATCTCCGGCCAGGGTTGCCAAAAATGTTCTCCTTTCAGAATGTTCTCCTGACAGGCCCACCACTGAAGGTCTCGAGCCACCCTGTCGGGAACCTGAAGAAGATCTGTCATTCTCCCTGAGAATTGTGACCACTGAGTCCTCAGTGCCCACTGGAGGAATCTCATTCTCAGGCGAGCCTCTGGCACTAGGAAAATGCAGGATGCCATGAGGCCTAGCAACCTCAAAAAGTCGAAGGCTGGGAGACGTTGGGCATTTTGAAACTTGGTAACCATCTGTAGAATATCTTGAGCCCTCACTTCTGGTGGCGAGGCTTTTCCCAGGGAAGTGTCCAGGATCGCTCCTATGAACTGGAGTCTCTGCGATGGTATCATTTGTGACTTCTTTAAATTGAGGGAGAAGCCCAGTCTGTGAAGGGAGTGGCACACGTGATTTAGTTGGATCTGAGCTTGTTCCGAAGAGACAGCCCTGATCAACCAATCGTCCAGGTAGGGGTAGACATGAATCCCTTCCCTCCTTAGACTTGCCGCCACTACCGACATTAACTTGGTGAAGACCCTCGGGGCGGAGGTCAGCCCAAATGGCAGCACTCGAAATTGATAGTGAGAGTTGCCAATTGCGAACCTCAGGTATTTCCTCTGTTTGAGATGGATAGGCACATGGAAATAAGCGTCCTGAAGGTCCAGAGATACCAACCAGTCCTGGAACTGAAGGGCCTGGAGGATCTGAGAAAGAGTGACCATCTTGAATTTGTCTTTTCTGAGGAATTTGTTCAATTCTCGCAAGTCCAAGATGGGTCTCAGTCCTCCGTCTTTCTTTGGAATGAGAAAGTAAGGGGAGTACCAGCCCTTGTTCCTCTCCGCTACAGGTACCGGTTCTATGGCACCTTTCTCTAGCAGGTCCAAAATTTCATGCAAGAGGAGCGGATCTGGAGCTTTCTGAGAGCTGATCCCCGGTGGATGACTCCGAGGTATGCGTAGGAGAGGCAGGCAGTAACCTTGGGCAACTGTTTCCAATGCCCAAGCATCTGACGTGATAGCCTGCCATTCCGCCAGATGTTGAGTCAACCTGCCTCCTACAGGTGTCCTGTGAGGGAAGTCCTCAGAGTGGTTTTGGGGCGGCTGATGCAGATGCCGATGGTAAAGAGGCACCTGCTGTTGCTGCGGCCTTTGAATATCTACCCCGTCCACCTCGGGTAGTTCTTCTTTGTCCCCTTTGAGCCGGTCGTCCTATACCTCTTCCGAATGCGGAGTAGAAGCGAAAGGACTTGCCTCTCGCAGAGGTTCCTGTGGGACGAAAAGGTGTCTGACTGATTGCAGCGCCTAGGGATTTTGCTGCTGCTTTTGAAGTTTGCAGTTTTTCTAAACTGTCATCCGCCTTTTTCCCAAACAAAGAAGAGCCATTGAATGGCATGTTCAAGAGCCTGGCTTGCACATCTGGGGCAAAACCAGACTTTCTCAACCAAGCAAATCTCCTGGTTGTTGTACTTGCCGCCATTGCTCTGCTGATACTGTCAGCCGAATCAATGCCCGTCTGGAGGGATTCGCACATAGCGTCTTTACCGTCCTGTATGATATTCAGGAACGCCTCCCTTTCTTCTCCCTCCGGGATGCAGTCAGCCGCTGTAGAAGCACACTCCCAAAGTGTATGGCTGAATCTAGCAAGGGTGCAAGTAGCATTCACAGATTTTAACGCCATGCTACATGCCGAAAAAACTTTCTTTGCCATAGCATCATATTTTTTATCGTCCCTGTCCTGTGGGACGGTAGGATAAGCCGTCTTGACATCGGTAGAAGATGCTGCCTGTACCACCAGACTTTCTGGGGATGGGTGTTTAGACAAAAACTCCGGGTCTGTAGAGGATACCCTGTATTTTGTAGACAGTTTTTTATTTACTGCCGGGACGACATCTGGGGTTTCCCAGTTCGTCATAATCTTCCTCTGAAGAGCTTTATGGAAAGGCACCACAGGATCCTCCTGTGGGCCTTTATCAAGAATATCCATGAGGTCATCTTGTTGGAAAGATTGTGAAGGTGCAGACCACCGCATAAACTCTGTGATCCTGGCCATTAAGGCTCTATAGGGGGTTTCAGCATGCTCCCCCGGGTCTGGCCTAGCAAACTCCACCTCAGGGGAAGTGTCTAACCCACTTGCCTCATGTAAGGAATCATGAAGATCCTTTAACCTGCGTTCTTCAGAGGACAATTCCTCTCTAATTGGGGTTACAGGTCCCTGCAACTCAAATGTGTCTTCCTGTTCAGACAATTCACCCTCTTCCAAAATTGAGGACATAGTTCTCAATTGTTCTGAACTCATAAAGGGAGTGAATCCCATTTCCAAGGCAGAGGGTGCCGAACTTGTCATTATCGGCCTCGAAAACGTCGATGTCGTCGACGCCGAAGGCTTCGAGCGTGGCGTCGATAACAAAGGCGGAGGCCTCGATGACCTCGACAGAATTGGGATTCTACTCGACAATCTCGAAGCCATCGTCATTGAGGACCTGGGGATAGTCACTGGGTGTGGCATGACCGTGACTTTTCTTGGCGTCGACGCCGGTGTCGAAGCTGGCGTCGAGTCGACAGACCCGTGTGTCGAAGGTCCCTTCGACAACGGCGTCGAAGACACCGACCTCGGCGCCAACGGAACCCTCGTCGACGGCACCTTCGAGGAAGGTTTGGAGGTCATAGTCCTACTCGAGGGTTCGAGACTCGCTCGAGAGGTTTCCTTCGCCGGGTACTGCGACTCGCGGCATTTTTGACCTTTGGGTCTTTCGACCAGAGCATCGCTCTCGGCAGTCTTCGAGGGGGTCGAGCTGCTTTCTCGAAGACGCTCATCATATTTTTGCGGAATTCCTCCCATTCAGCCCGGGAACTATGTTTCGTGGGGCAAGGGATTCTTTTTGGCGAAACAGAGGAAGAGGAAGACGGAGAAGGGGATCTTCGACGTCTCCTCTTCGAGTGCTTCGATCTCGAGGAGCGATGGGACCCACTCCGAGACCTGGAGCGCGAATGGTGACGAGGAGACGAGTGTCTCGACTTCGTCGACGAAGAAGAAGCTTTAAAAGTCTTACCTTTCTCCAGCTTCCCCCTACGCTCCTTCAGGGCCTTAGCTGTCATGGACATACAGTCCTCGCACTCCGAACAATGGTGTTCAGCTCCCAAACACCACAGACAAACTCTGTGAGGGTCAGTCAGTGACATCTTTTTTCCACAATCTCAGCATTTTTTGAAGCCGGATCGAGGAGTTGTCGGTTCCGACGAGGAAGCCATCGAGTACGGATCGAATAACTCGTGGTAAATAGGATTAATCTGACAAGAACTGAGCAACGGTATTCCGAGGCACTGAGTAAGCGCGGAAAAACTGAACTGAGCAACGGACGCTGCGCGCGGCCTTTATAGGCAGGATGACATCGACGTCGATACGGCGGCTGTCGAGGGACATCGACTCGGAGGACGTCGACACGCAACACGCAGCGCCCTCTAGAGAAAACATTTTCCGAGGCCAGCAGAGCTGGAAGGAGATATAAGATGAGGAATACGTCGAAGGACACAATCCATTCGAAGGTACAATACTGGTTTTAAATGATGCGTTTATAAAGGTGGTGATGAGAGGTGAGATCTCTTGCTGCCTCTATTTGCAGGGCAGATGTATCCCTTACATCTGGATGGTTTAAAGCTAGCTATTAAGTTTTCAACTTCCTTAACAGAAAGACGAGTGAATTTGAATTGGCTACAGGGATTTGCAGTAGTAGGCTGGGCTTTGGGTGATAGTGGTTCGGTGGAGATGCTATGTTTTTTAGTTTCTATTTTAGCTTGGAGCATTGATATTTTATTGATTAGGGCTTCCTGAATGTTAGAGCACCAGGTTTTATCTTTAATACATGTTTCAATGGGTGGTATGGGTGACTCGCGCTCTCCAAGGATGGTAAATAGTTTCCTAATACCTGATTTGGTGGTGGTGATCCTATTGTTGTTTGTATCGCTTTTGGTTTGGGGGATAGCTGCTTTGTAACAGCTAGCGGCTTTTGAGAATAGGTCTTCAATGCTGTACGATGGTTTTTCCAAGAGGAATCTGCACATCTTTTAGCGTTACGTAGAGTTTTGAGGCTAGCGGTGAACCAAGAGTTTAGGCATTGTGCATCCTCTCGAGTAGCGAAAAGGTCTATTTCTGGGAACCCCCAGTCCGAGAAGACTGAGTAGCACATCCGTGTTTAAATGCCACTCGTGTTCTGAGGGCAGCACCGCACTTAGATCATCGGCCAGTGAATGGAGTCCCCCAGAAACATAGTGTTTTAGTGCCCACATCCAATTTTTCTGGGCTAGTTTGGATAGCCCTGGAGAGTGTCCACCTCCCAGTTTGTTTAAGCAGAACATGGTTGTGGGGCTGTTAGGATGAGGATTGTATTAAGTACTAGCTGTGTTTTAAAGCCCTGTTAGGGATGCGTCTGTTGTCAGATTGGCTTCAATAGCTGGTGTGTTGAAAGGTTTTCCCTTTGATAGATTGTCCTTGGTCCACCACTGCAGTGATTGAACCAGAGGTTGCAAAACCACCACTAGATCGCCGACAGACCGCTTGCTTGCAACCATTGTTTCGCCAGCCACTCTTGCATTGGACGCATGCGTAGTCGGGCGTGTGGTACTCGATAAATGCAGGAAGCCAACATTCAAATACTTTGTAACCTGTGATATCTGGGATAGGGGCATAGAAGATTTAGAGTTTTTCGACGTATTGGATTTGAGGAGAGTGTCTGAGACGTGTTTTGATGAATTCCCTCATTTTTGAATTATTAGCAAGGGCTGTCGATGCATCTTTCGACGCATGGTTGCCGGTACCTGAGGACTTGTCCGATTTGCTCGCAGTGTCGGAAACCGACTTCTGCATCTGTTTTAGGGGCCTGTCATGTGGTGAACGTGATGGCCCAGAGGATAGGGATTTTTCTGACCTTCCCTTCGACACCGCGTGTGGCTCATCGGTCGACGATGCGGTCGACGATGCGGTCGACTGTCGGCCATGGTGTGTGTCTAGTGTAGCGTGCAGTGTGGGTGTTAAAGATGCCGAGTGTCTCTGTAACAGAACAGGCTGCCTGCCTGCTGGAGTCGTGGAGGAGGGGCGCACGTGTGAATGCGTCGGGTCCCGATCACCCTCGGCATCACTTATGACGCCATCGCTGGAGGCTCCCTCAATGTCCATGGCGGCCTCGGCCTGCATGGCATGATGAGCCCAGCGTTTAAGGTTACAGCCCTTTAGTGTCGTGGGCCGAAACAGTTTGCAGGACTTGCACTGTTTTTCTGAATGGTCCCTAGTAAGGCAGAGATTACACACCCTGTGTGAATCATTGCAGGGAAACTTCCTGTTACAGGAAGGACACAATTTAAATGGTGTGTTTTCCATAGTATGAAAAGATGGCAGCTTTGCGATGTAAAAGGAAGAATAGGGAAATGGGCATTCTCTAAATGAGATGAATTATGACCTCCCCCAAATCTACCTTCTGTGCAGGGGCGAGGCCTGTTGGGGCCTAGATAGGCCGCAGACAAAGTTTGTAGAGACGAGATGGAATGGTCTTGTCCTCAAAACCTGTTGCCTGAGATCTTGCGGTGTACAGCCGTCGAAAGAATATGAAGAAAGTCTACATTTTAAACTTCGGATAAGTAGAAAGAGCTCCGCAACTTGCTTCCGACTATGATGGCGGAAAAAAAACAATCAGAGGGACCTTGACCCATGAAGGGCCATCGGTAGAGGAGACGTCACGCTAGGGATAGTATTATTGGCACGCCCTGTAGATGTCCCTTTTCGAGTTTCGAAAACAAAATGTAATACTCTGCGGCTACCACTAGATGTTGGCCTATCCATAGCATCTGATCTAAGCAGATCCACAAGCCTCAGAAGAACAAGTTACTTATCTTACCTGGTAATGTTCTTTCGATGGGATGTTCCTCCGACGTATTCCACATCTTTGACAGTAATTGCCACAGCTGTGCTGCTTCGGAAAACTTTTTCGGCGTAGGCATCCTGCGTCGATGATGTCGATACACTCCGTCGAGGGCCTCCGTCGACGTCACCGGATGTTATATCTAGGACGCACCCCGCCGTCAGTTGTTTTTTCCCAGAAAGTGTGGCACCAACCACCTGCCAGTATGACTGCAGAAAGCCTTGCGGAAACTTAAGCTGCAATCGCATAAGAAATTCTGTAGAGGGGCAGGCTGGGAGGGTACAATGTGGAATACGTCGGAGGAACATCCCATCGAAAGAACGTTACCAGGTAAGATAAGAACCTTGTTCTTCGAAGGGATTGTGTCCTCCGACGTATTCCACATCTTTGACAGACTCCCAAAGCAGTGCCAACGTCTGGAGGTAGGAAAACGAATTTAGAATTTTAGAATGCCCAATCAAAGAATATAGGACTGCCTTACCAAAGGCCAAATCTTGCCCATGGATAGAGTCCAGGGAATAGTGTCTTACAAAAGTATGGACCGATGCCCATGTGGCTGCTTTCCAAATATTACGAATGGGAACACCCCTCTGCAGAGCAGTGGAGGCAGCCACACCCCTAGTAGAATGAGTCCGTAAGCCTACTGGAGGGTCCTTTCCCGCCAAACGGTAACATTCGGAGATCGTCAAAATGATCCATCTGGACAAGGTCTGCTTGGAAACAGCTTGACCTAAACGCCTTCCAGCGTATCTAACAAAGAGCTGATCGTCCACTCTGACCTGGGACATCCGTGAGAGATAGAAACTCAAAGCTCTCCTAGGATCCAACCTAGGGAGCCTCTCCTCTTCCTTAGAAGGATGCAGAGGAGGATAGAACGCCAGAAGAATTACCTTCTGGCTCAAATGAAATTCCGACACAACCTTCGGAACAAAAGAAGGACGAACCCTAAGGACAACCCTGTCCTTATGAACACTGTGAAAGGTGGCTTGGCGGAAAGTGCGTGCATATCACTCACTCACTCACTCTTAAAGGCCAAAAGTCTCAGTGGACAAGAGTGTAAGGGCTTAAACGGAGCTCCCATTAGGAACTTTAGAACTAAGTTCAAATCCCATCCCGGCACCTGGAAAGGTGACGGTGGAAACAAATTGGTTAGCCCTTTTATAAATCGAGAAATCAAAAGGAATCTTAAAATGAGAACACTCCTCAGACGAACGCTTAAATATTGACAGGGCCGCCAGGTTAACCTTAATGGTACCCACTTGCAGGCCCTTGTCGGCTAATGAAAGCAAAAGACAGAACCACAGGAATTGAACATTGAAAAGGATCCACATTCTGTACCCTGCACCAGTCGCAGAACTTTCTCCAAAAGCAACGGTACAGGGATTTTGTTGCTGGCCTTCTGGCAGAAAGCAACACCTCCATCACGTCTTCTGGGAGGTCCCAATCCTTATACCTCAACCTTTCAGATACCAAGCATGAAGGCTGAGAGACTTGACCTCTGGATCGAGAACCCGCCCACCCCCCTCCAGTGAGAGCAGATCGTCTCGATAGGGAAGACGGTGTGGTGGGCAGATGGACATGCCGAGAAGGTCCGGGTACCACGCTCTCCTGGCCCATGCCGGAGCAATGAGAATCATTCGGGAACCGAACCTCCGTAACACTTGCGGAATGACGGGGACTGGAGGAAACGCGTACAGCAGTGGGAAGGATCACTCCACTAAGAACGCGTCCCCTAAGGCTGCTCTTAGAAGAAATTACTACAAGCAGAATCTTTCGCAATTCCGGTTGACACTGGTGGCTAAGAGATTCACTTGTGGGGTCCCCCAAAGAGCGAAGATCTCCAAAAAAACTTCATGAGCCAGCTCCCACTCGTGAGAGATCGTGCTCTGCCTGCTAAGAGCATCCGCCGCCGCGTTTTCGTTGCCGGCCAGATGAACTGCTGCGATCGAAATTTCCTGCTGGATGGCCCAGAACCAGAGCTGCATCGCCTCTCTGCACAGTGGGAGTGACCCTGCTCCCCCCATTTTTTGTTTAGGTAGTGCATGGCCACTGTATTGTCCGTCATAATCAGGACATTCTTCCCCCGCACAGACGGCAGAAAAGCCTTCAGGGCTAGCCTGACGGCCCTCAGCTCTAACAGATTGATGTGGAGTCTAGACTCCGACGGAGACCAACGACCGCTGACTGTCAACTCATTGGCATGAGCTCCCCATCCTGTGAGGGATGCGTCCGTCACGATTGTCACCTCCGGCAAGGGTAGCCAAAATGGTGCTCCCTTCATCAGATTGCCTTCAGCGGCCCTCCACAGAAGATCCTGGGCGACCGAGGACGGCACCTGAACAGGATCCGAAATCCTGCCGGAGGACTGCAACCACTGCATCTTGAGAGCCCACTGCAGAGATCTCATCCGCAGCCTGGCCTCCGGCACCAATAGAATGCAGGAAGCCATGAAGCCGAGCAACCTCAAGAACTCGAACGCCGGGAGACTCTGGGCATGTTGAAACTTGTCCACCATCTGCAGAATGTGATGAACCCTCACCTGGTGAGGCGAACACTGCCCTAGGGATGTGTCGAGCACTGCTCCAATGTACTGGAGCCGCTGGGTAGGTGTCAAATTAGACTTCAAGTTGAGGGAGAAGCCCAGCTTTTGAAGGGAGTGGTTGAAGTACTATAGCGCTCAAGAACTTCGCTGGAGCTTTGGAGGTCTGCAACCTTTCAAGGCTCTCGTCAGCCTTGCTGCCAAAAAGATGGACACCATCAAAGGGTATGGTGAGAAGCTGGGACTGTACATCAGGCGCAAACCCCGACTTCTGCAACCACTGAAACCTGTGGATCACGGTGCTCCCTGCCATGGACCGGCTGACACAGTCTGCCACGTCCAGACCCGACTGAACGGATTCACACATGGCATCCTTGCCATCCTGAACGAGGGCAAGAAAACCATCCCGTTCCTCCCCTTTGGGAAGGGAATAGTTTCTTACCTGTAACTCCATTTCTCCAGCATTGGTATCTTTCATGGATTCACATGCTTAGAATATTCCCCGTCGACAGACTAGGAACCCTCGGTAAGCTTATATAGCCTTTTCCTATAGGAAAACTTTCGACACCTTAGTGTCCTATCTACGTCGTTTTGGGCCGCGCACGCACGCCCTACCAAAACATGGCGGTATAAATGCCCCGCCCCCGCGGCTCCTTCCAGATTTCGACCCCTCCAAGTGGAACGGGGTGAAACCAGAAAAAAAAATGCGAAGATTGCATTTCGGGAAGGCCGGAGTGCGCATGTGAATCCATGAAAGATACCAATGCTGGAGAAATGATGTTACAGGTAAGAAACTATTCCCTTATCCAGCATTGGATCTTTCATGGATTCACATGCTTAGAATAGAATGCACAGCAGTGAACGTGAAACAATAAAGGAGGTGTAACTGCAATCGAGCAATCACCCCATGCTGCCAAAGAAAACGAACCATGATTACATAAGATTCGAAATTAACCACCTGTCACCGTACTGTATACCGCAATATACATAAGGTAAAACAGGATACATAAAGCACACATTGGAACCACATACGCATGTTCGTGCATATAATTAAAAGCATATACGTATCTATATATACATATATATACATATATCTGCATGTATATGACACATATCCAACCAGCATTGAACCCTCTCGAAGAGAAAGAGCTTAACTTATTGAAAGAGATGCCGCAAGACTGCTCGGCCCATTTGAACTTCGTCCGCATGCTGTCGTTCTAAGCAGTAGTGGCGGGTGAATGTATGGGGAACTGACCATGCTGCTGCTCTGCAAATGTCTGCCAGCGGGATCCCCGCCCATAATGCCGTCAACGACGAGGTCGCTCTGGTCGAATGGGCTCTCGGACGCCCTTGTAGCAGCTTTCCCGCTTTCGAGTGACAGAAAGCAATCGTCGACGAGACCCATCGATCCAGACCTTGTTTCGAAATTGCTTTCCCCTTTGCTGAAGGGCCATACGCAACAAAGAGCTGCTGTGTCGATTGAAGTTGCTGGGTACGATGCAGGTAGAATTTTAGCTCCCATTCCTTGATGTAACATGATACTCTGCCCCCCAGAACGTTCTGATGCCCGTCATTGGTGACTCTTAGTTTGCTTATCCCTCGTCGACGAGAAACATGCCCTTTTCTTAGGGGCTTGGTAGTCCTGGCGCTGTCTAGCTGCTCGTGAAGCTCGTCTGTATCCTTGATCTACCGAAGGAACGGTCCCTGGAAGAGAACCTGGAGTTCCCCGAAGCTCCTCTGAAGGGACGAAAAGACCGGGAACCCCGACCACTCTGGAGAGCTCCCAAAGAACGCGCAGTGTCCGAGTCCTCCTTCATGCCTTTCAGGGCTTCGTCGACCTTCTCGCCAAAAAGGAGGTCCCCTTCGAAAGGCATATCCAGTACCTTGTACTGCACTCGGGTCGGAAGTTGGTGCATTTCAGCCACGCCTGCCGTCGGAGGACCACACCGTTGTTCACCTGCTTGAAACCCGACTCTGCAAGATCTACTGCGATGTTAATTGCATGATTTGAAGCTTCCTCACCTTCCCTGACTAGCAACATAGCCGCTTTTCGATGTTCATCCGGAAGGTGTTCGAGTATGGGTGCAGCCGGTGCCACATTTCCCTGTCATATCTAGCGACTATGGCAAGAGAATTGGACGCCTTAACCGTGGTAGCACCTACCGTCAGGACTTTCTTGCCGAACGCATCTTGGCGTCTAGCATCACTTTCCGGGGGGGTCGTACACTTGTGTTGAGCCCTCGCCTTTCTCGCCGCCGATACCACAGAGTCAGGTGTCGGTTGTGAGGAAAGGCACTTGGGAGTAGAGTCCGGGGCCTTGAATTTCTTTTCCAGACGACCTTTAACCGCTGGCTCTGAGAAAGGGTGACACATGGTCTGCAGACCTTCCTTCCACACGTGATCTAGGATGGGTACTGAAAACACTGACTTTCTACTTTGAACCATGTGGTCGAAAAGAAAGCAATCTTTCTTTTCCTCTTCTTGTGCCAGCCCAAATTCCTCGCAGGCTTTAGCTATCATGTTATGGAATGACCCGATATCGTCTGGGGGAGACGGCTGAGCCGGGCTCCTCAGCGTTTCCAACTCCACATCGGACTCCCAGGTCGGATCCCTGGAGGGGGAAAGTGAGACTATTGACGACGCCCTGCTGCCTGATTCCGAATCCAACAGCTCCCCTTCCTCGCGGCGTTGAACCGAGAGGCTTGCTTCTGGAGGCCCTGCAGCGTGGGTTGCAGGTGTAGGCCGGCGAGACGGGCCCGGGTCGTCGACGACCAACCCGGCCGGGGATGTTCGAGGCAGTCTATCGTCCAGTGACCGTAGCAGAGATTGCAATGTGGATAAGACTTCCAACGATAGAATCGATTGTGGATTCAGCAGAGGGGTAGAACCCGGACAGCTTTCGGAGACAGGCTTGGTAAGTTGTAACCCCAGGTCTGCTGGGGCAGCTACCCTTTCGACCTCGTCCCCCGAAGACACCAACAAGGCCTCTTGCTGTAGGAGTGTGTCCGCTAAAACTGGGTCATAGACCTCTGGGCACCAGGCCCTTTGAGGGATATCCGTAGACGAAGCCATAGTTGGTCCTGTCGGCGTCGTCGTCTGCAATGCAGGTGCGGTAGATGTTAACTGCGTCAATGGCAGAGAAGTCGTGGACGACCGCCCAACCGTCGACGACGGTGTTGGTCGTGCAGGTTTATGCGTTGCTCCCGCCTTTTCTGAACTCGACCTTCGTTTTTTCTTTTTCTCGACTCGAGGTCGATCGATGACGATCGCCTGAGGAGGATTTTGATTTGTCTTTATCTTTTCTCGTCGAGGATGAGGACGAAGAGGCACCTTTCGACGCCGAGTCCTTGGAGCGGCCTTCTGACGACTCCTTGCCCACAGGTCTAGGTTTCTTCACCGGGGGCTCCAATGACGATGAGCGGCGCGGGGCCCCTGAAGATTTCGATGCCGAGGCCACGCTGCGTGTTGAGCCCACCTCTGAAGGCGGGTATGCCCCCGCTCCATCGTTCAACCATGCGACAAGTCTGCGACTCCGATCCTTAAGGGTCTTCTGGGAGAAGCCCTTACAAATGTCGCAGTCGTCAGCCGAGTGGTGAGGGTGCAGACAGTAAATGAAGTCCATATGCGCATCACCCTCGTAGACCTTCTTTAGGCCGCACGTAGCGCCCGGGCGGAAAAGTGCTTTTCCCGACATCAGGAGAAGAGCGCAACCTAACCAAGTAGAAAAATACACGAGGTGTTCCCACTTTGGAGACGGTCGAAATCTGGAAGGAGCCGCGGGGGCGGGGCATTTATACCGCTACGTCTTGGTAGGGCGTGCGTGGCCCAAAACGACGTAGATAGGACACTAAAGTGTCGAAAGTTTTCCTATAGGAAAAGGCTATATAAGCTTACAGAGGGTTCCCAGTCTGTCAACGGGGAATATTCTAAGCATGTGAATCCATGAAAGATCCAATGCTGGAGAATATGTTCAGTCGCCAAAGAGACACAATTGCACACAGTGTGAGTGAATCTTGCCAAGGCACAAACGGAGTTGGCTGCCTTTAAAGCCATACCCCCAGATGAAAATACTTTCTTCGCCCAACCATCAAAACGCTTGTCGTCCCTATAAGGAGGGATGATAGGGTACGCTGCCTGTTTCGCTGGGGCCGTAGCCACCTGCACCACCAAACTCTCCGGAGTGGGGTGCGTAGACAAGTAGCAGGGGTCACCACTGGCTGGACGGTATTTTTTCGGAAGCGACTTATTCACTGCCGGGAGACTCTCCGGAGCAGTCCAAGCTGCCGCCACCCTGCTTTGTAAGGCCATTTGAAATGACAACACCGGGTCAGTGGGTGGACCTTGGTCCAATATATCTGTCAGGTCATCCTGCAGAAAATCCACAGGTGGAGCAGACCACCCCAAGTACTCCGTCACCCTCGACATGAGACGCCTGTACGAGGACTCGGCATGTGTACCAGGCTCAGGCCTGCCAAACTCAACCTCCGGAGAGGTGTCCAGACCACTGGCGTCATGTAAGGACTGACGTAGGTCTTCCATTTGGCTGTGACCAGACAACAGGACATCAGGAACCTCAAGCGGCACTCATCCGACCCTTCTTCCATCTCTGAAATATAGTCCAAAGGCTGGAATAAATCAAGCCTGGGGGGATGACCAGAGAAGGGCTCAAAGACAGGCCTCACTGACTTACTGAGGGCCTTCCTCTGAGTTTCCACAGCCCTCCGGGGCACCTCTGGTAAATCCTCCTCAAAAAGGCACTGAGGGTGTCGATGGAATTGGCGTTGACGTCGACCGAGGCGCCGACGACTTCGAGGCCGGAGCACCGAGCCTGTCCTTCGACAGCCTCGGCGCCGATGGCGTCGACGACTTCCTCAGAGCCGGAGCCTCGAGGGAGTTCCTCCGCGGACATGGCGCTGACGGCGTCGATGCCTTCTTAGAAGGCCTCACAGGCTCAGATGGTCTCTAAGGCGTCGAGGACCTGGACCTGGCACGGTTATGGCGATCAACCTTGTCCGATCGGGACCTCGACTGTTCCAGATGACCGCACCGACCGCCTGAGCCCAAAGGTGTGCGAGCAGTGGCACTAGCTCCTTCCTTGCCGGCTTCCTTCAAAGGCGCAGACGGAGCGGTGCCCTGCGATTCGAAAAATCGCCATCACCTCCTTGCGGAATGCATCCCATTCCACCGCGGATGAATGCTTGGTGGCACAAGCTACCCGCCGTCTGGCGGAGTCCACTGACGAGGACGGGGAAGGCGACCGGTGACGTTGCTTCCGCGAATGCCTAGAAGAGGCAGAGGAATGTCGGGAACCACTCCGAGACCGAGACCCCCTGGACTTAAGCCGACACAGAGTCGCCTCTCGAGTCGTCAGTCGAAAGTCCAGCAGATTTTGGCTTACGGGTTTTAGATACCCTACCTACCGTTAACTTCTTCCGCTCCCGCAAGGCCTTCGAAGTCAGGGACTGGCAGTCATCGCAGTCGGTGGCGTGGCTTTCGCCGAGGCACCAGAGACAGACGTTATGCGGGTCCATGATGGACATTTTGGAACCGCAGTCCCGACACTTTTAGACGAAGACATGATCTGAAACTTTCACAACGAAGTAGAAGAATCGAGTGCGCCGAGATTCCGAAGCGAACACATTTGCGGAAAAAACGGAACCGAGGCTACGGGTGTTGTGCGTCCTAGATATAACATCCGGTGATGTCGACGGTGGCCCTCTAAGGAGCGTATCGACGTCAGAAATTTTTTCCGAAGCAGCACAGCTGTGGTAATTACTGTCAAAGATGTGGAATACGTCAGAGGACACAATCCCTTTAAAATACATTTATACTGTGATGTGGTATCCACCACAAATAGATACGCTAACTCTTTCTGATAGTCCAAGGGTGTTTATTGAACTTAATACAGCTGTTGGAATGGCTGTAAGTTCCTAAAAAGTGATCTTTATGGTTTACCGTGTTCTTGGGGGTTTTGCACTAGGGCTGTCCTCTCTCTCTCTCGCCCAGCTATCCCAGACTTTACCACCTCCCTAACCCAAGCATCCATAATGGGAGGTTAGTAGCTAGCACCAGGTGATCCCTACTGTATCTTGTCTTTTTAAGACTAAGTGTGGCTTCCCTAAAGTGTTGGCTACCTGACTCCATAGTGATCTTCCAATTCTCCCTCTCCTAGCCCCGCTTAGTTCTCTTAGGGAATGAGTAATGGCGCCTTCTTATGCCCGGCGCTGCCCTGTCTCTCTCACATGCACATTCTCTCCTGGCCCTTTTCCTCCCACCACTCCGTTATCCCTTGTGTTGCACACTCCGCCTTCCTACCTCCACCCTTTGATGTTACCTCTCCACCTGCTACTGCATTCCTAAATAGTCGCTATGCTACCTCTTACTACCTTTGTTATTATGCTCTCATGTCTCCTACACCACCTCCTTGCCCCTAGTACTCCTCTGCTGCTTCTACTGATCTACCACCACCATCTTATTTTACACCTGCTGCTCACCCCTTCTCCTTTCTACTACCACTACTATGACCATAGCCTACAACTACCACCTCTCATTCCCACCACTACTGTGCTACTCCAACTCCACTCACTCCTTACTTCCACACACAAATATTTTACAGACCCCCTTTTCCGGTAGCTTCCGCATCCCTGCCACCCTCTCCTCCTCTGGTCTCTCGGGCGTTCCTCCGTCTTCTGTTCGCACCAACCTAACTAACTCACACTAAACCATTTGCACACACTTAAATACCCAAATCCCTAACAGGATTGGCTCCTGTCAAATCACTTGCTTTTCTTCCAAAGGGTGTTCATGGGAAGGCTTCGTAAAGGGCTTGTAAGCCCCACCCCTTTCTCAGGCAGTCTACCTGCATTTTGGGTCTGGAATCTGTAATGTCACACAGGGACCAGTTGCTCTTTTAGGCCTCTATGAAAGCCTTTGTCCATGTCAAACCATGGTGGTTTAGAGGATTGGTTTAATGCTCCCAATCCCTAGTTTAGTGGGTTGTCGTCTTCCTGTGCTAGCAGCATTCCTGGACGCTGTGGTGACTTCGAGTCTCTGTGGCGTCCCCTCTGGCAGCTGGGGTCGTGCAGCTTGTTGCACCCCTCTGTTCTGCAGTCTGCTGCGGTGCGGCCCATGCCTCTAGCGTTCTTCCCTGCTCGGAAGGTCATAGCTCCCTCAACAAGCCTGCAGTTGCATTACATACCTGTAATAAGTAATTCTGACGCTTGAATATACTTAGATTCACATGCTTTGCATAGGCGGATATCTAGTAGTAGGTGTAGAGTATTGCATTACTTGTTTCAAAAGTTCGAAAAGGGGACTTCGACTCAGGGTGCTTGTAATGCTATCCCTAGTGTGATGTGTACTGTACACATTGTCCTTCACACGTGAAGGTCTTCAGATGGTTTTATTTCTGACATGAAGGAGCATGAAGTGTATGCATGACTGCAGGAAAGAAAGGTGTAAGATGGCTATGTACCTTCAACTCCAAGAGGAGAGGACAGGTGGGCCCATTGAATCTAAGCAGATAAAAGCATCAGAAAGACTATTACAAATATGTAAGGTATGCTTTCTGAGGCTTGTGCATCTGCTTAGAATCACATGCTTTGCAAAGACTAGCAAGCTGTGCCTGGAGAAGGTGGTGGGCAGTTGGAAGGTACAGTGGCAAAAATATGTTTTAATACCGCCTGGCCCACTTGTGAATCACCCCTTGAATGTGCATCTAAGCAGTAATGCTGTGTGAAGGTGTGAAAGTAGCCGCTTTGCAAATATCATCTAAGGGCACATTAGCAATGAAAGCTACAGTAGCTCCAGTAACCGAGTACCTCGGACTAAGTGTGCTCTGGGCGTGAATAGTAATGTTCTCTTGGACATTGAATTACAGATTTAGATGCATTTGAAAATCCATTTTGAAATACCCGACTTACAGACAGGATCACCATTCTCGTGCTGTGGCAAGGGAAACAAAGAATGTATCTGTTTTCCTTAATGGTTTTGTTTAGGTAATACATCACTGCCATCCTGGCGTTAAGTGTATGGAGGATTTTTCTGCTGAATTTTGAAAGAAAGTAGGAAGTACGAGGGATTGATTGACATGGAACTTTGAAATACATTTAAGAGAAAAACACAACCTTGCCTTAGTGAATAATAAACGATTCACTAATTGAGAGTTTACAGATCATGAACGGAGAGCTTACAGTTCACGGACCTTCCTAATTGAAGGGATAGTAACAAGAAAATAAGTCTGATAAGTGAGATGTTTAAGACTGGCTTCGTGCATTGGCTCAAAGGGGTAGCCCGTGTGTTTTGTAAGGACAATATTAAGATCCCAACCAGGAGTAGGATTGGAATTTGAAGGGTATAGTCTCTTAACCCCCTACATGAATACTTTAAGCACTGGAACTTGCCACCATGCGATTTTACTCTGAGATGTGGTATATGCTGAAAGTGCAGCTAGATGAACTTTAAGCAAATTCAGAATTAAACCTGAATCTAGTAGATAAAGCAGATAGTGTACTATATGTGAAGGTGAGCAGTCAATGGGGCCATTGCTGTGTGTTTTGCACCGCAAAGCAAAGCGTTTCCATTTGTTGAAATATCAGTGTCTTGTATTGGGTTCACGTGCCTCCTTTAAGATGTCCATACATCTTTGCGGCAGGTTCAAGTGCCAATAATCTATGACTGCAGGAACCAAGCTCAGTGTTTGTGGACATGGATGTAGAATTGTCCCCTGATGTTGGGATAACATGTAAGGGCACAGTAGTTTGACTGATGGGCAAAGAGACATTCTCAATTGGTGTGAGAACAAAGTTTGATGTGCCCACATTAGTACCACTAGCATCATGTTGACAGGTTCCTGGTGCATTTTGTGGATTATCTTGTTTAGCAGTGGTGTTGGACTGGCAAGCGTACACAAAGATCCAGGACCAATTCATCCAGTTAGTTCCCCTTGGACCCTGTCTGGGGATATACGGATGCATAGTCTTGGCATGTGCGTTCCCTTGTGTTGCAAAGAGATCTATGTTTGGATGGCCCCAGTCTTTGAAGATGTTGTGTAAAATGTCTGCATTTAACTGCCATTCGTGCTCAGAGTTGTTTTATGTTTCTGCTAAGCACGTCTGCTAGACAGCTGTGTTCCCCTGGAACATGTTGCAACAGAAGGAATGCATTACGTTTTCAGTACACAATTCCAGATGTTCTGGGCTAGTTTTGACAGACTGTTTGTTTGACAGACCACCCCCCTGTTTATTTAGTACATGGATGTAATGCTGTCAGGACTAGGCCCGTCTTCCATATCAGCTGGTGTTGAAATGCTTGCAAAGCTTTGAACACTGCTAGCAATTCTAGAAGGTTGATATGCTTGTTTGTTAACGCTTGTGTCGACACGCTGTGCGCAGTGTGCTGGAGAAAGTGATGCATCTGTTGTTCAAGTGGCCTCGACTGCCGGGGTAGGGAATTATTTGCCTCTCAAAAGGTTTTCTTTTGTCCACCACTGCAGTGTTTGAATGAGGGAATTTGAAACCACCACTAGATCACGCTACAGACTCTGCTTGCCTGCGACCATTGTTTTGCTAGCCACACTTGCATTGGACGCATGCACAATCGAGCATGTGGCACCAAGTAAATGCAGGAAGCCACAATTCACAATAGGCACATTGACATTTGGAGGGTTATCCGACGACCGCCTACATGCTGTGGAACATGTTTTGGACCCTCTCGGAGGGGGGAGACTATGGCATTTCTGTACGAATTAGCACTCGAAGAAACTGTTTCACCTGGCTTGGAAAGATGTTTCATTTTTTTCTCGTTCATCGAGAACTCCAACTGAAATAGAAGATTGATGCTGTCTTGTGTGTTTTGTCGACACAGTTGTGGCATGTGTCCTCTTATTAGCCAGTCGTCTAGATGAGGGTACCCTGGAATGGACTGCCTGCACAGATGGGTTTCCACCACTTTTGTAAATGCCCATGGTGCTTTAATCCGAAAGGAAGTACTTTGAACTGGTTGTGGGTGTTTCCTTGAACCTTAGGTTTCCTTGAACCTTAGGTATTTTCTGTGCGCTGGTAACATTGAAATAATAAAGTATGCCTCATGTCTTATGTTGCCATGTCGCCATGTCAGGCACCTCCTGTGTGAGCCTGGGGAGCCCGCCTCCCAAAATCTGATTGGGCCGCCATGCTTTTTTTTTTAACCTATCGGGGAGCCTGCTGGTTTGAACCAGCCGCCAGCAGGAAGGCCCACACCGGGCCCCTCCAGCATCATACATTTCCTTCTGCCTGCAAACTCCATCCAACGGGCGTGCTGCTCATTCCACACCAGCAGGAGCCGCTGGAGGTAACAAAGGGAAGCCGCCACCTGTGCATAGCGAGGTAAGCCCTGCTGGCTTTTTGGAAGCTTTGTGCTGGCCTTTGCATCTAAAGTTGGCTGCGGCCATCTCAGGCACTTAGTGCCTGCTGTGTAAGCCTGGGGTGCCTGCCTTTCAAAATCTGATTGGGCCACTGAGTTTGTTTGAACTTATCGGGGAGCCTGCAGACGTGCACCAGCCTCCAGCACTACGGTCACCAAGGCCCCTGTCTGGGCCTGGGAGGACCCCCTGTGACATTGATGACTCACTATACTCTACGGTGCTGCCCACCTCGTGCCACGAGCTTCCCATCCTCTGCGGCATACTCTCATGGAGGCTACCCTCTTACCCAACTGAGCTGCACCAGATTAACTTTTCTAACTGTTCCTCTGCTCCCCATGCCTCTGCAATTGCATCCTCGTATCTACCTACACTGTGACTTAAGCTGTCCCCCACATTTCCCGAAAAGCATAGCTGCACTTCTTCCCTGCAGCTTGTGCAACAAGTTCCTTTCGTTACCCATGTTGGACTGTTGCATGCACTGTTAACATGCTGTCTTTCTACTT
Organism: Ambystoma mexicanum; assembly: GCF_040938575.1. Classification (NCBI taxonomy): domain Eukaryota; kingdom Metazoa; phylum Chordata; class Amphibia; order Caudata; family Ambystomatidae; genus Ambystoma; species Ambystoma mexicanum. Next base: position 1,170,523,464 of record NC_090923.1, read on the forward strand.
GTGTGCTTGACTCTTAAATCTAGTGGTTTCTAATCGAAACACTGCAGTGTTGAATTGGTTCACTTCTCCTCCCTTTTGGAACCAATTTTTGAAGCCCTTTTTTACCCTCTTAACCTCTGCACCGGCTGAAACCTGAAATCTTGCTATGTTTTAAACCTTGCGAATTGATTGTTTTCTGCTGTATTGTTAGTCCTTGCTGGAAAGTTTAATCTAGATGTGCCTTTAAATCAGTGCATCGACTCCTTCTGCTGCATATCTTGTTTAAAGCACCTCCTTCATCTGTGCCTGCTTGGCTGCCTGGTGAGTTCATCCGGTCAGCCCCCCCCTCCCTCCACCTGTCTGCCCCTCGTTAGATGGCACTCTATCTCCCCCATCTACTCTAAATGCTACTATATCACCTATCCTATCCCTCGCACAAAGTCTGTAAGAAAAAAGCTTAAAAAAACTCCAGTGTTCTCTAATGCAGGCCTACCTATCGCTGACACCTACGTCAATGCTACTTCCAGGTAGACTATTATAGACATCCTCTTTTCTGTCCCTTCCCCTGACCTATGGACTCCTCACCTGGTCTCCACTCTCTCCCCTTTCTCCTCTTCACCCTTTAATGGTGGCACTAGATGGTAAGTACTCTTGGCATACTTTGCATTCTCTAGGTGCATCATTAATGTCTAGCACAATGCCACTATCATGGCCCAAGGTTCTCAACCTACTCTTCTCCTCCTTGACCAGTGCCTGCCCTCGGTCATTAACTTCCTCCCTTCTCCTGCTACCCCTCCTCTCCTCTAACCTCTCCTCCACCACCAACGGGAGTACCACTCTCCTGTACCCCTCCTCGGAAAAATGTATATTCCACTTAGCCACCCTGAATGCTCGTTCTGCTGTCAAACACTTCTCTGACATCTCACCTTCTAGAAGACTTGGATCTTAACGTCCTAGCCCTTATAGAGAAGTGGTTCAATGCCAGCTCTGTCACTGCTCTTGACACTCTCCTTCCTGAGGGCTACAAAATCCTCGCCAAACCCAGGCCCACCGGGCCCAGAGTTGGAGTTGCCCTGATTTTCCCCGAGTGGGTCCCTGCTTCTATCATACCTACTCAATCCTCCTACTCCTTTGAATGCCTCGTCTGTAGGCTCTGGGTTTCTCCCACTCTCTCTCGCTCTAACCCTTGCTACCATCTACAGGCTCCTCCAGCCCTATTCCGTTCTTCGTCTCTGAACGGGCCGAACTCGCCACCTGCCTCTTGACCTCATCTTCTAAACTCTGCCTCCTCAGTGACTCACTCTCCTGAAACAGCTACCTCACAGTTCTGTGACCTCTGTGACTGTCTCACTATTCTTCCTTCCGGTCCGACCCACTCAGCCAGACTTAGCCTGGAAGCCTTAATCTATGGAGACATCTCGTTCTCCAACTGGTCAACCCCCCCCCCTCCTGCTGCTCCGACCACTCTTCTCCTCCTGTTTGGGGCCCCTTGGACCTTTATCTGAGAGACCCTACGCACTGCCAGGCTCCTTTGTCATCATTCGACCGATGAGGCAAGTGTCAGTTGATGCTTTTGCCTCCACTTTCATCCCCCCTCAAACCCATGCTTCTGACTCTCCCTCTGACTCTGTCCTTGATAGCCTGCACCTCTCCATCTCTAACACCCTCGACATCCTTGCCCCCGTCATGAGGATCCGCCTGAAACCTGCCTCCAAGCGCAACGGCTGGTATGACTCCAATCTAGCATCCCTGAAATGTAAGTGCAGAGTTGCTGAATGTTAGTGGCAGACGTCCGGCTCACTCTCTGACAAAATGGCCTTTCGCCTGCTCCAAAGGCGATATCATTTCTCTATCCACTCCAAGAAAAGGGCAAGCATCCAAGCCCGAATCTCTGAAGCCTTTAACAACACGGTTGCACTTTTAAAAATCTGCAGGGAGTCCCCAATCCAACTGCAGTCTCCACTTCTCGCCTTCCTTTCCAGGCTCTCTGCACTGCTTTGGCCTCCCATTTCACATCAAAAACCAAGGACATCCTGTCTTCACTCTCCACCACCCCCACCTCCACCCCCTTCACCCCTTAGCTCCCCTCCTGCCCATAGCACCCAATGAGGTTGATTAAATTGTCCGCTCTATTAAGGTCCCATCCAAACAGGTGCTCCACTGCTCTTCTAGAACCATTAGGGACATCTCTTGCCGATTTTTGTAACCACTCCTTCGCCACGGACTCCTTCCCTCTATTCTCTTAAGCACTCACTTGTGCACCCTCTCCTAAAAAAGCCGTCTGCTGACCCTTACTGCCCAGCTAACTATCGCCCTATCTTCACCACGCCCTTCTTGGGTCAACTCTTGGAGAAGCTGGGCCTCCCCCAACTAATCATTCATACTGAACTCCCTGGTTGCCTCCAAAACCATCAATCTGGATTCTGGGCATCCAGAGGCACTAACACTGCTCTCCTGAACACCCATGAAGACGTGCTCGCAAATCTAGACTAACTCTCCTGCTGCTCTCATTCTCCTTGATCTTTCCTCTGCCTTGGACATGGTCAACCATTGGATCCTCATAAAACAGTGTCGCAATACCCTCGGCACCACGGATAGGACACTGGATTGGTCAACGTCTTTCCTCATTAACTGCCCCTCCCAGTTGCAGCTGTGCCCTTTCTACTCCACCACTTCACACTCTACCTTTGGTGTCACCCAGGGCTCTATCCTATCGCCATGATGATTCAATATCTATCTCGCCCCTCTTGCACACCTCATCTCCTTCTCTCATTTCCAGTGTTATGCTGATGACACACAGCTTCCTTTAAACTTCACTCTATTACGTCCTCTTCCCAGATTGTCATTCCGCTATACAGGCATGGTGTGCAGATAATTGCCTCTGTCTTAATGCCAGTAACACAGATTCTTCTTACTGGGATACCAGAGCCCTGTTTCCATCTCACCCTCTGGCCACCTTCCTTGGGCCCTCTAGCCTCATCATACCGTGAGGCCAAAAACCTCTGGGTCATCTTCAACTCCTCTCTCTCCTTCACCCCTCATATCTTGGACCTTGCCAAGAAGGCCCACTTCCAGCTTTACCTCCTTAGAGACATTCTTCCTTTCCTCAAAAGCTCAATGTTTCCAGAGCTCTGTTCTTCGATAGACTGGACTACTGCAACAGCCTCTTCCTCAACCTCCCCCTTTCCACTGTACGCCCCCTTCAGCAAATCTAGAATAGTGCTGCAAGACTTATCCATGGCCTCAAGCCCAGGGACCATATCTTTCCAGTACCAAGATCTCTCCACTGGCTCCCGGTGGCCACGAGGATCAAATTCAAGACCATCTGTATGAACCACAAGGCTTTCTGGGGCCTGGGACCATGCTATCTCATACTTTCTCTCTCTAAATACCTCCCTGCCAGAGCCCTCCACTCCTCTAAGTCCAACTCTCTGCTTGGCAAACGCTTCTACAAGCAGAGAGTGGGTGGCAGGTCTCTCTTCGGCTGGTGCCTCTCTTTGGAACAGCCCCCCTTCCCTCTCAGACTCGAACTGGGCCTCCTTAAATTCTGGAAACTTCTCAAAACTCTGCTTTTTGCTACCCCTTTTTCTCTTCCCCTTCCCTGCTAATCACCCCTGCCGCTGAGACTGGTGGCCTAGACCTTCAGGAATCACAGGTACCAAGCCCCTGCCCAGTCGACACCAGCACCTCCTATCCCCAGCACTGCCCCTGTGGCCCCCCCTACCTGGCAGCTGTGCATTCCACCCTTGGATGTCCCTCCGCCCTAGCCCTTAGCCAGCTGCCTCCTCCCCTGGCTAACCACAGCACTTCCCTCCTGACTCACCAGCACTTGCCCATACCATGAACCCTCCCCCTTCTCCCTCTCCCATCTCCTGCACGTCCGAATGCCACAAGCCCTAGTAGGACCAGAAATGTTTATTTACTGTTTTTCTTTTGTCATTATTTACTCACCTGTCCCCTAACCACTTTGCCTTGTGGTGCCTGGAAACCCCATCTTGTTGTATAGACGCCTAACAAATGCTCAATAAATCAAATCAAATAAATCTAATCCCCTTGCTTGAGAAGTGAAATTACCTCCTGCAGCGTTGTAAGCCAGAATTTTTACGGCCTTGACATAAGTGTTTGCAGAGCGCACGTCTAATACAGGGTGCATGCTTACATCCTTTTTGGGGACAAGGAAGTATATAGAATAGATACCCTTGTTTATCCCTAGCAGCTCTATCGCTCCCTTCTGTAGAAGTGTCATTATTTCTGCTTGTAGAATCAAGTGATGCTCTTGCGCCATTCTATATGATCTCGGTGGCAAGGTGTTTCCAGGAATTTGATAAAATATTGTTTGACCACTGCTGATAACACCCATTAGTCTGAAGTTGTGCCCTCATGAGTGGGTGAAATGAGTAAAGCGACCCCCTCCTGGGGAAGCATGCGAGGGGACTTGTACTGGTATGTCATTTGCTGCAGGGGGCAGTGGAGCCTCTAGAGGCTGCACTTCTGCCCCAACCCTTGCCTCACCTAAAACCTCTTTGTTGTGCAGTTTGAAAAGAGGACCTTTGACTATAAGCGTACCACAGGGAGGAGGTTGACCCCCAAACCCTGACTTTCGCCTGGTATTAAACATCCAGTGTTGAACGTAGGATTTATTTGCAATCTGACCTAATTTTTAGCTGCTTATAACACGTCATCCACTGCTTTGCCAAAACAGCAGAGTCTTCTATAGGCATGTTGATGAGGGTGTCCTTTGTCAAGCTTGAAAACCGAATTGCGAAGCCAGGAATGCCATCATTCTGACTGCAGATCCAGGAGGAACCTAAGGCGTTTTTAAGGATATTCTGGGCTACCCGTTTCCCCTCTTGAACAATATTAAGTAATTGTAACTTAATTGGTTCAGGGAATGAATCTAAATGATTTTGCACCGAGTCCCATTGTGTACTGCTATAACTGGCGAGCAGCGTAGTATTGTTCGCTTTGCAAGTAGAGAAAGCTGCAGATGTAGTTTCTCATGCGAAGAGCTGAATCCTCTGACCCTCTTTATCAGGTGGTGCTTCAGCATTAGACAACGGGACGCCTGCCTGTTTTCTGGTGGTAGTACCTACCAGAGAGTCCGGGTTGACATTGCCCTAATATAAAGAGGGTCTGTTGAAGCGAGTTGAAATCTTTTTCCATCCTAAGATTAACCACACTTGTAAGGGATGGTGTAGTTAGTGGCGGTTGAATTTTATTTTAACGGACTGAAGCAATGATATAGACCGACTGACCGCTTTTGTCTCGTTTAAAATAGCATCCACTAAGTCTGTGTCCGCCACAGAATCTTGGGTTTGTATTTTAAAATGATTAGCTGCTTTTTTAAGCAGATCACTGAATAAAAGCTGATTGGCAATTGGAGACGTGGATCCCGGTTCAGTAGTGATTTCATTTGACTGTACAATAGTAACGACTGGGCCATAGTAGGTAGATTCACCATACCATGTTCCCTGGCCATTATCACCCTGATCTTGGTCATCATGATCATCTGGGTGATCTTGGAATACGTCATGATGTGGCTACTCAGTTACATCATTGACTCCTTGGGTGGGCAATGTGTGTAACCTAGGAAACTTTGCAGGTGTTTCTCCTACTAGTAGAGCCTTCTGTCTTAGGGGGTAGCGTTCAAGAACTGTTACAAAGGTGGAATCTTTGTCCGTTGTCTCCTCAAAACGCTGCCTGGACCATGAACCTGTTCTGGGACTTTCTGCAAGTGGAAAAATAATAGCTTCTGGATCAACACTCTGCTTCTTTTTCTGTAGAGACTGGGAAAAAAGAGAGGAGGCTTTAGTATACTCTGGTGGTTTGTGTGTAGAGGGTGATATTGAAGCGCTTGTAACAGGTATAGAAGCTAAGGGGTCTCTGGAGGGTTCCTGAGAAGTTCCTGTGTGTTTTCCTGTGTTACTTGCAGGTTTCTGTGTATTCTATGGTTGTTTCAAAGGACGCAAAACGTTCAGTTGAAGGTTTTTGCACAGCATTTTGGCACCTTTATTTTACTAGCATATGCTGGACACGAGAGCGGAACGACAGCAGGCTTATGACTCATGGAGTGCCTTCTGTTGCCATGTGGCCTTTATTCAACGGATCAGTCGAAGAATGGCTAGTGGTATGTGCATTTACGATGCTTGTGCCCTTCATGAAGAGTGTGCTTATCTGTGTGTCTGTCACCAGGTTTTGTCCACATAGCAGTGTGCTGGGCCCGCTTCCCAGGGCTGGGGACGGACACACAGGAGTTGGCTTACTCTCCTTCAATAATTTATCCGAAACTGAGCTATAGCTGCCTTTGTTTTTCTCATCTGATGCAAAGGCGCCAGTGGGGGTTCCAGACGCGGCCTGCATGGCGTAGTCCACCCACCGTTTAGTAGGTCTTTCTTTGAGCATCTTGGGCCGCAAAAGCGTACATGACGCACAACACCTCTGGATGGTTACACACTCAACGTGTGTCTTTCCACAGAAGGTTTCTATTGAACGACAGACAGATCTTTCCATAATTATATGTAAAAGTAAAGGCAGCCAGACTAATGTAGTAGAAAGTGGAAGTGAGAATATGCATCCTCTAAGAGAAATTAATGATGTTAATTTCCCCCCACTCTCCCTACTGCAAGGCGCAAGCCTGGTCAAAGCCAGTCGCGACATGGAAAGAAATGAAGTCTTCAGTCGATGGTATTGAATATCGTTTGTCGAAACGTGCGTCGAGGACGCTTCTGTCAAAAGACGCAAGAAAGTTAATAATTAACTTAATTAAAACTATCAAAGTCGCGAAAGCTACAGACTGCTTGTAAGAGTGACCGGCCATGATGGCGGAAAAAAACAATCTGAGGGACTTCAACCCATGAAGAACCATGGGTACCGTACATGTCAAACTAGGGATAGTAATAAAAACACGTCCAGTCGACGTCCCTTTTCGAACTTTGAAACTATGCAAAGCATGTAATTCCAAGCCGATCCGCTCAGAAACACACACACCAAACACCTCCCACCCCCCAACCCCATCGAGTTTACCTTGGAGCCAGTGTTTAAACGCTTTTAGACCATATAGTGTCTGACAGGAATTCCAAAAGATGCCGATTCTGTGGGAGGAATTAATTGATTAGATCTACATGTATAATTTAAGATTTGGCACAGGTCTTCATTAGTGACATTTAATACATGGACGACTAACTTCTGTAAGCTGTGGAACTATTCAAAACACAGCTCTCAGATAGACATCTCCCGCTGGTTATGGATCCTGTTAGGCCTACAGGGTGGTCAGTGTTTCCTATGTTCACTGAGGAATTGGTGTTAACGGCTATTCTTAAAATCAAATCTTGCTCCCCCTCAGATACTATCCCGCTAGCTGTGATGAAGCAAATGACTCCGGACCTTCTTACTGTTATCATAGCAGCGATTAATAATTCCTGCCAAACAGGGTTAGTACCTCAAGAATTAAAGGTGGCTAGAGTGATTTCGCTTCTGAAAAAAACCCTCCCTTGACCCTGGTACTTTGTCCAATTTCCACCTTATTTCTCTTCTACCTTTCTTGGCTAATCTGCTAGAATCACTGGTGTTACCTCTACTTTCTACATTTCTGGAATCTTCCTGCTTGCTCGATCCTGCTCAATCAGGGTTTCGCCCAGGCAGAGGCACGGAGAGTGTGCTGGTGGCCGTCCAGGATGATATGACCAGGCTGGTGGACGCAGGTGGAGTGGGAGCTCTGATACTATTAGATCTAATAGCAGCTTTCGACACGGTCGACCACTCCATCCTGCGGTCTCGCCTCGCCCAGCTGGGTATATCTGGGCAGGTGCTTGCCTGGTACATCCCTTTTCTGGCAGATCGTACCCAGACCCTCTCTATGCCCCCTTTTCGCTCTGTGCCTTGTCACCTCAGCTGTGGTGTCCCACAAGGCTCCTCTTTGTCTCCCATTCTGTTCAATATATACATCTGGGCCCTTGTGTGTCTCACCCGCTCTTATGGCATCAGATGTTACTCGTATGCAGACGACACTCAGATCCTGATCCGGTTGGATCTTGATCAAGCTGAGATGTCGTCTTGCCTGCGGGGATGTCTGGCGGCTGTGGGAGATTGGATGGACCACAATTGCCTCAAACTGAATGTGGACAAAACTGAGGTGATGGTGGTGGGTTGTCCTCCTGATTCCTCACTTTGGGTGTCTTCATTCTGGCTTCTCTCCCTAGGTCCCCTGCCCACCCCGGTAGACAAGGTGAAAAATCTTGGGGTTATACTATCTGCCTCATTATCTATGGACAAGCAAGTAACAGCCGTACGTCAAGCGGGTCATTTTCAACTCAAGATACTTAGAAAGGTACTCCCTAGGATACCTGCCCCTCTGCGTCCTCTGGTAGTGGTGGCATTGGTGATCTCAGGGCTGGATTATTGCAACTCCATCTACTTAGGTCAACCCAAGGGAGTCATCTGTCAGCTTCAACGGCTTCAAAACATGCCCGCCCGGGTTGCCACCGGCTCCCCTTATGGAGCCCATATATCTCCAGTACTTCGAGCCCTGCATTGGCTTCCGGTAAACCAACGCATCATGTTTAAGTCACTATGCATTGTGCACCGGGCATTACATGGCCAAGGAGCTGAATATATTCAGGAGAAATTCTCGCCATATGTACCTCTTCCGTCCCTCCGTTCTAACTCGGCTGACCTCCTAATGGTGCCCGGTTATAAAATGACCAGGGTTGGAGGAAGTGCCTTCTCTGTGGCTGCCGCAGTATTGTGGAATGGCCTCCTGATGACTATAAAGAAAATTCATAGCTACTTAGCGTTCAGGAAGGCCATTAAAACTCCTCTTCCAGGTCTCCGTGGCTTCATTAGGATCCTCTCACCCCAGCGCCATGATACCTTTGAGTGACTGCGCACTTTACAAGCTTGATTAACATAACATAACAGAGCCCTGGCACATTCATTAAGATGACTGAGGATACAAGTAAAAATATATCAAAAATAGGCATCTTCACAATTAAAAAAAACATTCAGCATGAGATCACACTTTCGGTTCCTCTCCTAACAAGTGGAACAGTATCTTAAGTGAATGGTATGGATTTGGAACAGTGGTAAACGGTACAGAATGGCTATATTAAGCACGTTATAAATAACCTATCATATCATAATTTGTAGGCTGGCAGTGTGTGTGCTTTTAAATAGGTATGTGCCATGAGGAATCGTAGAGCATCTATTCCCCTTGGATCTTCCTCTCAGGTGGCCAGGGAAAGGCCATCGTTTTTGGACAAAACTAAGAGAATGGCAATGCCCGGACAACATACTGGCCCCAATACAAGCCTTGCATCACAACGCCTCGTTGAGAGTGCGTCTGAGTCGCAAGGGAGAGCTATCTGACGAAATTCAAACTTCCCGTGGAGTGAAACAAGGCTGCCCTTTAGCGTCAGCCTTATTCTTAGCCTAAATAGGCGATCTCCAGATCCAAACAAGCAGCACACGGGCATTTCCGCCGAAAATGGGAAATTCTTCGATTGAACGGCTCCTATACGCAGACGATCTCACATTATTTGATCAGACCCGGTAGGCCTACAACGCCAGCTTAACGGCCTACAAGAATATGCAAGGACATTTTTTTTTAGAAATTAACAAAGGAAAAACTAAGGCAATGATTCTACAGAACACAAGGAAGAAAATCAGCAATTATAAGTGGTCTCTCGAAGACACTAAAATTGAAATTGTCCAAGACTTCAAGTACCTAGGAGTGCAGCTTGACAGCACCAAGACGGAAATATCTATGCAAACTGTCATGTTTAACAAGATCAAAAAGCTAGCAGCTCAAGCTAAGGTAATAGACCGCAAATTTGGGAAATTTTCATTAAAGCCTACAATCAATTTTTACAAAATGAAGGTTGTGCCTGCAACAACATATGGAGCAGAAGCCATGCCGACCATTCCACAAAACATCTGGCTCAAGCTCGAAGCCACATTTTGGAAATCCGTGCTCAAGTTACCGACCTCGACTTCGGGGGTCGCGATAAGACACGAGCTGAGCCTGCAGTCTATGCAATGCACAGTGTCCTGCAACACACTTATGCTCTACAGAAAATGCAGAATCAACGATTGCAACGGGGTATACAGCCTGATCAAGCGTGAGATTCAGGCAAATCCAAAATGCTATCAACTTGGCAAAAAGAGAACATCTGTCTTCTGGACTCTATTGCATCAGATGAAGACGAACTGATCCACAATCCATGTAGAATATTACAAAAACTTAAGGAAGCAGATTGGGCTAAAACAACGGAACAAGCCTCAGCTCAAAGGCTTGGCGCACACCTTCCTGGTAATACAAGAAAATTAAACGAACTACAAAACTACATAAAGATCTTCCCAAATAAATGGGCTCGGAACCTGATTTTAAGAGCACGTCTGAATCTTTTTCACACAAATGAAATCCTACACATACGAGGACTTTCCCCAACCGCAAACTGCCGTTTTTGCCACGACACAGAGCCACCGCCACATGAAACAATTCGGCACTTGTTAACGACCTGTCACACGACGAGTGCTTTGAGACAGAAGTTTTTCATGCATATAACAATAAAGGAGCAACTCATGGAAGAACCGACATGGTGGTGTCGACTCATTGGTGGCGAGAAAACCAGCTGGCAAATAATAACAGCCAAAATGCTTGAATACATCGTGACTGTTCTATTACAAGACAAGGACTCCTCCACAGAGTCAGAGTCCAACACAGTAAACAAACCACAGCTGACTTGAACTGATGTCCGAGAGACAATTAAGAGACATAATGAAACAGGAAAATATTGTAAAAATCTAAGTTTGATTAAAACAATAAAAAAATAAAAAAAAAAGAAGGAAGGAAGATCCAGTAAGGCACAGAAATCCATGTTGCATAATGTTTATTCCTTACCTTGCGAGTTCTCATGGGAGCAGCTTTGGTGAAGCAGATGCGCCTGCAGACTCAGCTGGTAATCAATGGCTGATTCAGCAGTTGTGGCACAACAGCATTCTACAGGGGAAGCAGAGAAAACATTCACACTAGACAGGGAAGCATTGAGAAATATCCAGACAACAGGGAATATTTACTGAAGTCCAAGATCTAATAATAACGAAATGGCAACTTAAACCAATGCCATAGCTAATACCTTAACCAAGCATGTCCAAGAATGGAGCAAGACGACTTGGGGTGGAGAGTGTCCAACTGAGTAAAATGCCCTATTGCCGTGCCATTAGCGGCGTGCAGTGATAACAAATGTATTGTTTACAGCCAGTGGCTTATGTCAACACCAATAGATGGCCTTAACTAAGATTCTGTTTGGAAATGCAAAAGCAATTGTGACTCTACTGTACAAAAGTAATCACCCCAGTTAAAACAAAGATTGTGATAACTTCAGACTTTGGATGGTATTTTGTATCATCTTCTCAGTTACAAACCTGCACTAAGACATGGGAGAGACATATGACCTTATACCACTTGTTAAAAAGAGAACTTATACCACTTGTTATTAGGAGATGGTATTGCAAGGAATATTTACCCCACAGAAATTGATGTATTTTATTTTTTACACATTTCTATATATGTTTTATGTATCACATTCAGTAAATATACTATGCAAATCCTATTCAGGTATGCATTTAAGAAAAATAGACTGTATACAAAATACTGATTGCGGCAAAGTCTTTCAGCGTAAGAAATAATGTCATAGGGCTTTATTACGAGTCCGGTGGTAGCCGTGCCGGAATAACCGGCAGGCTACCGCCGGACCCGTAATACCATTCCGCCTCCGTGATTGCCGGAATCACCGGGGCATTACAACACTGGTGACCCGGTAATTCCGGAGGCGGAATTCTGTAAATCCCCATTCCCATGGAGTCCCACAGGACTCCATGGGGATGGGGACCATGGAAACAGGTTCAGCCTATGACAGAGCCGGTGTTTCCATGTCTGCCTACAGGCCGGTGGTGTTAATCCAGCCAGGTCGGACCTGGCGGGAGTGATACCTCCCGCCTGCAGGACTCTGAATCAGCCGGTCCGGAAACAACGGTGACGGCGGTTTTACCGCCACTGTTGTTTCCGGACCGGCAGGGTCGTAATGAGGCCCATAGTGTCTGCTTGTGCACAGGAAATAAAGTGTCAGAAAATGTATGGGAATGTTGAAACAAGCAAATTTCGCTGGAGGCAGATGGCTCCTCACAAAAATCACTTTCTGTAAAAGTGAAAAATCTGTATAGCAATTGATTGAATAAATAGGAGGCAACCAAAACGGCAAAAATAAAATACAAAAAAAAAATGAAATAAGGTGCCCCAAATTCAATTCAGTCAAATGCTATCAATCATTTTAGGAAAAATCATTTACAAACAGAAATAAATTCAAAATTAACTGATGCAGTGATACTTGAGAACAGATGGAAAAATGCATGTTATTAATGTCTAATATTTCTATGATTAGCTGACGCCAAGAAAACTAAGTAACCCAGGGATTGAACTCCAACACACTGCAATGCTGGAGAAAATGTCGGATATGTGTGGACACCTGAAGACAGATCGAGCAAGAGGAAAGGTTAAAGTCCGGATGAAGACAGTGGGCAGCACAGAGGAAGAGAGCAGTACAGCAACCAAACTACCATATTGACGCTGAGAGGTACCAAATGAGAGAAGCGGGGAAGTAAAGGCAGAAGCTAGAAAGATTCAGATACGCCTGGGAGGTCCATGCCTGGTGTGTGCAAGAGCAAAAAGGTGAGACAGATGAAAACCAAGGAGCAGACCCACGATAGGAGAGAACCAAGGAATTAATTGGATAGGAGATTGAGTCACACCAAAGTCGGGAGGTCAACAAAGAGGAGAATCTCCAGTGGAGGGAAAGTCCCTAGAGCCTTTCAAGAGACTGACTGAAAGGGGAAACATTGCATACAGGATCATGGATGCAAAGTTCCTCAATCCATTTGAGAAAACAATAATACAAACAAGTGTTGAATGCTGGAACATGAAAGCAATGCTTTTAAAACCACTTGAGAAAAGATGCTGAGCCAAGAATTGAGATAACTCATTAGGTCTGGAAAATCATGTCAGAAAAAAGAACTTTTGCTGGAGACAAGAGTACGGACCAACTGACAAAGAATATTAAACAAAAAATATTTGAACACTATTTAATATAACCCTTTAATTTTAGTAGCTTACTTCAAAACACTTCTTAAAATTCAATAAAATATGGTTGATGCAAACATAATGCACATACAATATTTTTATCCAAATGTGGGAACCACCAGCAATGCACTGTGTCCGTTTCTGTCCCCTGTCCATATAGTGTGGTTACAAATTCAACTTCAGGAAGTATAACATGGAGAATCTAGCTTTTGTGATTGAAGCGTGCTTGTACGTTTGCTCAAGCAAGTGAGACGTGAAAGAGACATTTTATTTATAGTGTGCTTTTTGGTCACATTTTAATCAGCCAACTGTCATGGAGAGATTTAGGGCAGTGGACATGGCCATGGAAATTGGCACAATATCACACAGTGAGTAATACGCATCAAACAACATGCACTCAGGAACCAAGAAACATGCACGCTAATCCTACGAAGTACAATGTGATACAAATATATAAAAAGGGATGTGGGGGTAAGCACTTAGATGACTACAAAAAAGTCTGCAAGTTCCTCAACCACAATTTCTGTTACAGCTACCGTCAGCACTAAGCTCACATATAGGACAAGTAATGACAGTGTCTGCGAGCCAACACCCTCGATATTTGATAAGGTAACAAAAATACGAGAAACATCTGGAATGTCAGCGAAGCCCATGGACCCTGTTAAACAGGGATCCAGAAAGGATATAACAGCAAAAGATTATCTTAAGGATAGGATACATAAGACTTATGACAAGGGGCAAGTAGGAATAGCGCTTACAGAATGAGGAAAACAATTGACACAGGAGCTAGACCAAGCAGCAGACCACACCTAGCAATCAATAGGTAACAAAAAGAGAAGTGCAAGGGAAAAACAGACTCCCAAGAGAAAGTAAAGGAGCAGCGAAAACGAAATTACAAGTGCAAAACCCCCACCCTCTCCCCACCCAGAGAAGGAACAGAAAAGGGTGAAATATAGGAAATCTCTCAATAACGGGGTCTAAAGGAACAAGGTTACACTGCAGAACAGGGCCAAGTCAAAGGAATAAAGAACAGAGAAAGTGGGCTGCATAGGAAAAGGAAAGCCCTGGAAAGTGCGGACTGCAAAACAGAGGAAGCCCCAATAGGAAGCAGAAAATGCTAATAGGCACACTAAATTCAAGATGCAGGAACAAGAAATAAGAAACTAGACACTAAGCATTAGAACCACTGACAAGGGACGGGTCTTAAACGGGAACAATGACCAGCTCTGGATTGAAGCAAACAGGCTTTTAAAGCTGGCTAACAAGGACATGCCTCAGGTGTGCTGTTTGCTAGCACCTGCCGGCTAGAGGTGCTCCTTATCCTCAACCCAACATTATCCTTCAAGGGTGGAGATGAAGCAGTAGCCAGGCATTCTGGGAAGCATAGTCATTTGATTGAAGCAGCATGCTGGCTGCCAAAAACCTGAAATGATATATGATATGGCATTTATAACGCGCCTATACCCAAGTGCTTCAAGGCGCGACGAGGCAAGGGAGGGGGGGAACAGAGGGAAGACAGACAACGATCCTACTAGGCCAGGTGTCATTCAGATCGCGCAAGTGCATGGGAAGGTGGAAGGGGGGAAGTGCAGGGGGAAAGGGGGAGGGGAGAGTGCAGTACATGAGATAGTAGAATAAATAGTAAAGTACGGCCAGCAGGTGGCAAGGGTAAGGTAAGTGCAGGCATCAGGTGTTAAGTGCTAGTAGTGGGACTGTAGGATACAGAATACAGTTGCCAGGAGGGCAGTGCAGGTGTCCGACTGGCGGAGGAGGGGCCCTGGGCCCGAGCTCAGAGGGTGGCCAGGTAAACCAATGAAGTTTCATTATCAGCCAGGAAATCAGCAGGGGAGAGGAGGAGAAAAAGCAGAAGCAAAGAGAAAGGTTTTGAGGTGCTTCCGGAACCGGAGATGGTTCTATTCAAGTTTCAGGGGGCCGGGAGACTGTTCCAGAGGGAGACCCCAGCTGAAGAAAGTGATCTACCACCAACTCTTTGCTTGGAGAAGCGACTGACCCTGAGGGAGTTGGAGGCGGATGAGCCAAGAGCTTGAGAAGGAAGGGTTTTGAACTTCACCCCCGCAGCCACTGGGAGCCAGTGCAGAGATTTCAGTCCTGGAGAGATGCAATCCCTGGGCTTGAGGCCAAGAACAAGTCTTGCAGTCCGGTTCAGGATAAGTTGCAGAGGGCGAAGAGTAGAAGCAGGCAGATTTAGAAAGAGGCTGTTGCAATAGTCAAGCATAGAGAGAATCAGAGCTCTGGAAACAGTGAGCTTCTGCGGGAAGGAGAGGAAAGGCAGAATACCTCCGAGGATGTGGAGCTGGTAGTGTTACTTCTTAGAGATGTCGGAGATGTGAGGACATAAGAGAGTGTGGGGTCAAAGATGACCCTGAGGTTTTTTGCCTCAGGTGGGAGAGGGCCAGGAGAGGCTGGCTAGAGAGTGACAGGAAAGGAGGGTGTGGGTGTGCTGATGAGGAGAATCTAGGTCTTACTGGCAATTAAGGCAGAGATCGTTGGCGGCACACCACTCCTGGATGACGGACAGACAGTCGGAGATGAGGGAGAAGAGGTGGCTGAGGGTTGCCTGAAAATGAGCTGCATGTCATCCGCATAGCACTGGAAGTTGGCGCAGAACGCAGCAATGCGATGGGCAAGAACTAGCAGGTATTGGTTGTACAGCCAGGGAGAGAGGCTAGACCCCTGGGGAACACCACAGGTAGAGATGAAGGAGAGGAAGGACCAGAGTTGAACATGGGAGGGTCAATCGGAGAGAAAAGAAGTCAAAAGATGGATCTGAAAGGGAAGTGAAATGTAAGGTATGGATGCGCTTCCATATAAGCATAGTACTGTCTCATAAGGTTATGAACAAACGTTCAATAAGGAATAAACCTCAATCAGGACCCCCAGGTGGTGGGAACGGGAGCACATATTTCACATGCAAGGCGCTTCCTCATGCCTCGTAGCATTACCACGATTATCATATCATGTGGTGATTTTGAGTAAGAACCAGCATATTAGCCCGGGATTATAGCTAGGTATCTTGCTGTGCAGTTCAGATGGAGGCTTGAATTTTACGAAGGTTTATGGCCATCAACAAAATTACTTTAGTTGTACAATGTATGCCTCTCTCTTAAAATACTAGCCAATTCTTCCTCAATACGATGTGCCACATACTAAACAAGCCAAAACATACAATTCAAATGTACTTAGGAATTGTGACAGGGACAGAAACGTGTGTTAGACCCACCAGGATGCTATATGTGATGCAAAGGCCTGCTGAACGGCCACCAGTTAGGGAGAATTTACATTTCTGTGCCAATTCCCTTTAACTTTAGAGACACTCCACTGCTCTTTTGCTGGACTCAGGGCTTTTTAATTTTTACTCCCGAGGGAGTGGGAATTTTTCCCCCACTCCCTCGTGGTTTTTAGGATTATTGGTTTCTTACTGTTGAATGGAGTCTGGTAAACTCCATAGGCATCTTTTTGCATTGTGACACACAGCACATTTTGAGCAGTGCCACTGAGAAGTTTCTTGGACTTCTCATAATGTTTAAATACATTTGCTTGGGTGAACTACTGTTCCCAAGAATAACTACTACCAAGACATTTAGCCAATACCGATCTTGGGCAATTCAGAGGGCCTCCAGCACGGTGGACACTCAAATGCTAGGTCTGGAGTCAGGGGCGTTGCAAAGAGCGAGTTTACCAACTCCTTGACTATTCTCTCGAGATTCGCAGATGTCTCGTTGGGCGTTTCTTTGAGGCCTTGTATACAAATGTTAGCTCTTCTCTCCCTGTTTTCCAAATCATCAGCTTTGGCAGCCAAGTCAATTTTTTTCTATTCATGATCTTGTAAGTGGCTTTCCGTCCCCATTTCTATGAGGTCTGTGGATTGTTGTTAATTTTCAAGTGCTTCCACTTTGTCCTCTATTTTAAGGACCCTTTCCTGGAGGGCACTAACTGTTGAGGTCATGCTGCTGCGCAAGGATCTCATGTCATCTAGCAGAAGCCGTATGTCGGCCTTCATTGGGGTTTCATGATCTTCCCAGTGTATGAGAGGAGCCTCTTGTGTAGTCTGTGTTGCCATGTCAGGGTCTATTCGACGGTACTACTGAAGCCTCTGAACTGTTGCCTGAATGGTCCCCCTCACCATATGCCGCTTGGTGTACCTTAGGATAGGCCTCTGCTCACTCCGTGCTTGCGGTGTGGTCCCTTCAGGTCTCTCCTCTTAGTTTCCTTGCGGAGTCTGGGGTAGAGGCCTCCGCTTGAGGAACGTGTTTCTGGGCGGTTGCGCCCTTTTGGCGGCGCCCTATGCGGGCTCTAAGCTTGCTGCTTCCCTGGGGGGCCAGAGGCTCCCACTTCCAGCCGTGGTACTTACCTCTTGCGTGTTTCTCCTGGTTGGACTCTGCCGGCCTTTCTTCTTTTGCCTGGTCAGGAGTGCAGATTCCTGACCCTTCTGTAGCCCAATTTCTCCTTCTCCTCCTCCCCTGCTTATGCTGTACTTTGTTTCTCCCCCCGATCATCTTTCTCGGTAGACTCTGCCTGCTAGGGTCCTTGTGCCGCTAGGTGAGAGGAAGGGCGCAGTGGTCAAAGCTTGTTGTGCCCCCCCTCCTTTGGCTGCCTCTTAGGTTTTGGTCCGGCTGACCCCCCCTCTCTTGTGAGGGGGTCTGTGGCTGGTTTGAGTAAGGAACCAAATGCCTGCTGCACACAAATGCGCATTTTACTCTTCTCCCACTATGGATGTGATCAAGTCCAGCTCTGTGTTCACCGAGCAGCACTGGTGCTCAGGGACTAGCCCTCAGTCCGGGCCGCCCGTCTGGCTCTTTATTGCCCCTCCAGTAGGCTTGACACTGTGTTAAGCTAAGAGCGAGGCCGTGGGGGAGTGCTCTCTGTTCCGTGTCCTCCCCCTCTTCTTACCGCCGTAATGATGCTTCTACACTGGGCTTTCTAGAGCAGCATCTGCCTCCCTCGGTTCCTGCGACGCCGGCGGGATCAGCTGTGTGTTTTTCCCTCCTCGCGCGTCACAGGGTTTATGCTCTGGTACAGTGTACCAGCTCGGGGATGGCTTTCCTGCTTTGCCGCGGGCCGCTCAGCGCCTGTCCCTCACCACTGGGATGCTGTGGCTTCCAAGTGGCTGTGAGGTTTTGCACGGGCCCTCAAACCGACGGAGGAACATATCACACGGGAGCCAGGCGTTGGTTCAACTGCTCTTTTTTTAACACGGCAGGAACTGCCGAACTCACTCCCGGCCCCCACCCTAGCCCAACGTCACTTCCCCTCATTGGGGAAATAGGACCGCAACGGCGGTCCACCCACACAATGATGTGGGTGGGCTGTATGCCCTGAGGGACGACCTGACATCTCCCTCCTTTTTAACAAGCAAGACACTTGCCACTTTTCACTCCATCTCTTCTATGAGTCGGTGGGGTTTTATGCGGCTCCTCTGGGGTCGACCGCGGTTACACAGTGTCCTCTCTATCAGTCCATGTGACTTCAGATTGTCCTCGCTTTCTGATGCCTCACACTCTCCTCGGTAAGGGGTGTCTGGACTTAGGTCATCGTCACTGTACCCAGCTCTGTCCTGCACGTTCTCCATGTGGCTCCTCCTGGGCTTGAAGTACGATACATTCTGCGTGACGGAGGATTGGTCGGTTCTCTGGGCCGTGATCATCGTCCCTTTTCTTTGTGTGACAATCAACGGTTCTTGTGCGAACGTGGCGTCCTCCTTTCTTTGTTTGGGTTGCTGCAACCACACTTGATCTCCGGGTTCAATGTTTGACTCCTGTGGTTTCCTTTTGTGGTCCGTGGTCTCTTTCATTTTGGCCTTCGCTGTGTCATCTTTGTCTCTGGCCTCCTGTTCGAGTGGCGTTGCCTCTGCCGAGTGTCTCTTCCGGCAGTCGCGTCTGAATCGGTCTTCGGAACATCAGGTCGGCTGGGCATATGCCCGTCGTGCTGTGAGGTGTGTGTCGATACTCCCTGAGGAACTGATAGAGTGCTTGTTCGAAAGGTTTGTTGAGTATGGCCGCTATTTGTAATGTTCTTTTGATGTTGGCCATGAACCTCTCGACCATGCCATTTGCCTGTGGCCATCGGGGTGTTATTCTTCGGTGCTGGAACCCCATGTATTTCGAAAAGTTCTCAAAGTCCCTACTCATGAATGGTGCTCCATTGTCAGACTTTATGACCCGGGGTATTCTGTATGTAGACAGCATGCGGTCCAGTGCTGGGATGACTGGATGCTGGAGGCTGCAGTGCTGTCAATCATTTGTGCCTCTGGCAACCTGGAGTGCTCGTCTATTAACACCAACACGTACGTGCCATCTCTCAGGGGTCCAAAGAAGTCCAGCGCAAGTTCCTCCCACACATGTCCCGGTAGTGGTGACATGTGAAGTGGGTTTGGGTGTGGGGGTGGTGCTACTTGCGCGCATGTCGTGCATTTGCCCATCATCTCTTCTACCATCGCGTCCAGCCTGGGGAACCACACCTTTTGCCTTAGTAGTCGCTTGGTGGCGGCCGCTCCTCGGTGGCTTTCATGTGCTACTTGGATCGTTCTGGTGCATAGCGATTTCGGGAGGAGTACTTTGCACCCTTTTTGTATTACATGATCGTCGACTATGGGGAGTTCGTCTCAGACCAGGTCTATGTGTTTGATGTCTTCTTGAACCTCCTCCGGTTCCTGCCTCGCTTGTTGAAGCATGTGCGCTCTTCTGTCTTCTTGCATGCAGTGACGTACGATTCGTAGTGCCGGGTCCTGCTCCGAGTGTGTGATTATGTCCGCCCACCCCACGGGCAAGGGTTGCAGGTGGTGGACGACATAGTTGAGGTAGTCATCAGCGATGGAGGGTTGAGGGTTGGCAAAACCGGTTGGGTGGCGAGACAGATAGTCAGCTGGGTTGTCTTCTTTACCCGGGCGGTGCTTAATGATGAATTTGTAGTCCTGCAGACGCAGACCCCATCGACCTATCCTCGGTGGCATTCTTGATCGGGGGTCTCCGTAAATTGTGAGTAAGGCCTGGTGATCCGTTATGATGGTGAACTCCTTGCCGTATAAAAACAGGTGGAAGTACTCGCATGCCCATACCACCGCCAGGCTTTCCTTTTCGGCCTGGGAGTACGCTTTTCTGTGGGGGTTAGGCTCCTGCTGGCATACGCCACAACGTATACGTTCGTGGGTTCATGCGGATCAACTTGCGTTAGTATGGCGCCCAGGCCGACGGGGCTGGCGTCCACGATTACTTCAGTGTGTCGTTTGGCGTCGAAGTAGGCCATGTCCTCCGCTTTTGTGATGGCGTCACGTATCACCTCAAATGCCCTCTGGCAGTCTGTGGACCACATGTAAGGTTGGTCTTTACGCGTTAGTAGGCGCAAAGGGTTGCTGATTGTTGCGTAGTCCTTTAGGTACCTGGAAGAGTAGCTGGCCAGCCCTAGGAAAGACCGGAGCTCTGTCGTGGTTGTTGGGGGTCTGGCTGAGTTGAGTGCTGCCACTTCATCCGGGTCCGGTCGCATTCCTTTGCTGGAGAAAATGTGGCCGAAGAACCGTAATGAGCCTTTCCCAAACTCGCATTTTGACTTGTTCAGGGTTAATCCAGCCGCTTGTAACGCTTCGCACACTCTGTGGAGAGATGTTCCTGCTCTCCCTTAGTCTTTCCAAATACCAGGACATCATCTGAATAGTTCAGGCAATTTGGCACGTGCCTGATGACTCAATGTATTTCCTCTTGAAACATTTCGGCTGCGGAGGATATCCCGAAGCTGAGCCTCTTATATTGGAATAGGCCCAAGTGTGTGACGAACGTTGTGATGTACCTGGATTCGGGTGCGATCTCAATTTGATGAGCCTTTTGTGAGGTCCAATTTAGAGAAAACCTGCGCCCCGTGGAGGAGGTGGATCATATCAGTGATCTTGGGCGCCTGATGTCTCTCCCTTTCGATTGCGGCATTGGCTCTCCTCATGTCTACGCACAGGCGTATTGACCCGTCCGGTGACTTTTTGGGGACGGGGACAATAGGGGATACCCATGGGGTGGGCCCCGAGACAGGTTCGATGACATTGAGTTTGATGAGCTTGTCTAGTTCTTCTTCGACTTGGTGTTGTATGTTCACTGGTATCCCGCGATTGTGTTGAGCGATGGGCGGTATGTCGGGGTTTATGTGCAGCTGTACCTTCCTGTGTTTAAGTTTTCCCAGACCCTTGAACAGCTTTGGAAAGGTTTGTACTATTGCGTCCAGTCTGGTGAAGTATTTGTGGGCCATAAGTTGTTACAATATGTTCACCAAGCCCATCTCAACAGCGGTCTTAAAGCTGAGGATGCATCCACTGTTGGCTTCTGTCTTCAGAATATGCAGGGAATCTTTGCCGCGCGTGATTTGTGCACGCACCATGCAGAGATTGTCCCTTTGCAGGGTAGTGGGGTTGTGGCTCTGTATGGATATATGTCCACTGTTGCCTTTCGGATTTTTGGTGGGTTGGTGAGTGAGTCGTACGCTTGTTCGCTTATTATGTTAACTGTCACCCCTGTATCAATGAGAAACTCAAGGGGTGTGTTGTTGAATTGTAGTGCGAGCGTTGGACTATGTTGGGTGGCCGTGGCGTTGTTGAGTGCCCACACATACCCTCTTTTTCGTTGGTCGTCCTCTGATGACTGGGATTCGCTGCCTGATGGGGATCTCATTTCGATGTATCGGACGAATCTCCTCCTTTGAGATCGTCTAGAGCTGTCGGTTGGCTTCCGGTCATTCCTGGCATATGAGCTCCTCCGGGGTCTGTCTTCTCTCTGGGGTCCCATCTGCTCTTCTTCTCCTCTCCCGGCGGGTGGGCTGTGTTGCGAGCCTCTCCTTCTCTCCTGTTGTCTTGGTCTGCTGGGCCCGGGTGCATTCTTGCAGACTGCCCTGTAATGGTCCATTCCGCCGGAGGCGGCGCACTTTTGTCCAACTGCCGGACAGTCACCCACATGTGGATATTCGTACCCGCATCGGTAGCACATGGCGTCTGTGTGTTTCCTGCCTTGTGAGGGAGCAGCATATAGTTTGTTGATTGTGTCCGAGTTAGGTGTCTGATGTTGAATGGTGACCTTGCCTAGGCTGTCTAGCTGCGACTCAACTGCCGCTTCCATTCTGGCAAGAGCGAGGATTTCCTCGAGGGACCTTTGCTTTTGGAGCAGTTGTTTTCTGAACGGTTGTGATATGCAGCCAGCTATGACCTGGGATCTTAGTGCTTTCTCGTTGGAGTATTTGTGGAATTCACAGTATTTCAGCTTGATGCGTAGGCGCATCACAAAATTGTCTAGCATTCTCTTTTTCCTGTCTCGTAGTATGGAACATGTGGCGCTCGTAGTCGATGTTTGTGTGGGGTGTGAAGTATTCCGATAACTTCCCCTGAAGTTCTCCGTATGTGACAGTGTCTATATTCATCAGTTCGCCTGCTATGTTCCTGACAGCGGGGCCTACTGTCATGAATAGTGTGTTTTTCAGCATTGCGTCATTGGTTAAGCCGATTGCCCCCGTGTAAAATTTGAAGTCCCTGAGCCATATGACCCATCTGGGTCCCAGATTAGAGGTGTCTGACATCGAATGGGCCAGGTATGGTCAGGTTTTGGGAGGCGGTACCTGATCCTTATGCCTGTTGAGGATCATCCGCTGCGGCTCCCGGTCCGCCTGACGACGATGCTGCTGGGCTTGTTGGGCCAGACATGTCCGCGGTGGCGGGTGTACTCCAGTTGAGGCTTGTTGTGTCTGTGGAGCCTTACGTTGTTGCTGTGTTGCGAACTCACAGCATGTGCTGCTTCCACTTGGAGCTCGTGCTTTATGGTAGCCGCGAGGGCTGGCAGGCTGTGGTGTGCCCCTTATATCTTTATGAGGATTATCCACGGGTCTCCCGTATCCTGCGTTGCCTCCCGCGACCTGCAGGGTGGAGCGGGATGAGGGGGGGGGGGGGGGGGGCGGGGCCGCCGCCCGCGACAACTTGTGGCCCTGCTGGGCCCTCCTCGCGGTTCAGGAACGCACCCTACTGGTGTACAGGGAGGGCGGCCCGCATCTGCCGTGCTCGCTGTGCTGGATGGGTCTCCCTCTTGCGGCGGGTCCGCGCTCAGGAGAGGAGCGCCGACGCACCAAGCCGCTCGACCGCGGTCCTCTGCGTGCCTCCACAGCCTCAGGAGCGAAGGTGCGCCGACTCGCTGGAACCGCTCGACTGCGGGCCTCCTTCTGGCACGGGCGGGTATCGTGTACCCCTCGTCGCCAATTGTGAGGTTTTGCGCGGGCCCTCAAACCGACGGAGGATCATATCACACGGGAGCCAGTCATTGGTTCAACTGCCGAACTCACTCCAGGCCCCCACCCTAGCCCAACGTCACTTCCCCTCACTGGGGAAATAGGACCACAACGGGGGTCCACCCACACAACGATGTGGGCGGGCTGTATGCCCTGAGGGACGACCTGACAGTGGCATGTGTCTTTTCCGCTTTGGCTGCTATGCTAGTTGAGCCATAGCTCTCAACTCACACGCTTTTGGCGGGTGTCACCTGCCTTGTAAACAGCTGACTCACCCGCCAAGCCTCCTGCACGCCCATTCGTTTCAATGGGCCTCTCACACGCCAAAATTAAAATCGGGTGTTTTCACCCGCCTTTGTGACACAAATGGTTGAGAGCTATGGTTGAGCAGAGGGTGTTGGGGTGGCTCTCCTTTCAGCCTGGTTCTGGGGGAATTTGCGACCGATTTTCCTCGCGAATGGTTGTACTACATCACCACCAGTTGCCCCACATTTTCAGCAGCTTTGTTTGTCATGAGGGATGGGCAAGCATTATTACGCGGATGGTTTCTGCGGGCTCACGGAGCAGTGAACAGTAGGCTACCATTCCGCCCGTGCCCCCTGGTGGGCACCCCATTTCCCGTTTTTGTTTTTTAATCGCACGTGCGCCTTTCTTTGCTTTACAATTAGGGGGGTGGGGGGTTTCATTCCCCGAGCCCCCCTTTCCGCCTCCTCCCAAACACCCCCCTCCACTACCCCGCGCTATTACAATTAAATGTCGGGTACGCAAGTAATTTCGTTCAGTCGCGTTCACAATACAGGATCCAGCTGTCAAGCCGAAAATAGGCTTAATACAAGCGTGCATTCATTAAAAAGGGTAGGTGATGCGATAACACGTGGGGTTATGGGGCTTAAGAGGAGATTACATGTTGCTGTTTCACTGCGGGACTCCCGCTCGTCAGCATACACTTGCAGGCCTCTGCGCGCACTCCTGTGCAGCACGCCTGAAGTCCCTGTGTGTACTTGTGCGCGGCCGCCTGCAGGCCCTTGGTCTTGGAGCAGGAGCAAGGCTGATCGCTTTATATATACCGCTCGGCGGTCACAAAGCGGTATACCTTAAACGATCTTTTTTCTGTTCGCACATTTTTAAACTATATTTTGACCTAGGACCTAAGAGTTTACACAGGGGCTATTTGTCTCATTCTCTGGAGACGACAACCGGCTCACAACAATTGCCTTTCTTGCATCCATTTTTCTGTGATGTTCACTGGGACAGTTTCACAACTTAAAAATAAATGAGCACCTCGGAGTGCATGCCAGGATTTCAATAGTTATAATCCCTGCAGGGCTGGCCCTAGGATTTGCGAGACCCTGGGCAGCAAAAGATGTGTGGGCCTCCGTAATTTGCATAAATAATGACATCAGTGATATCACAGAATGAGTCTTAAATACACAAAGGTATCACTGAAAGTTAAATTAGAAACATGCTGCCATGCGTAAGGTAGACAAATACACTGACATTCCGTATATGAATTGTCAATATTAATATTTACCTATGTGGCAATATCCGGAGTGAGAAGCAGACAGCCGAATACCTTGTACGGACATCTAGTTTCTGCAGACAAGGCATAGTGTGATGAAAGGATTTGGAAGGGAGCACTCACTTTTGTTAAGTGAGGAAGCACGGATTTGATAGCAGCATGCATTTCAGGAACTTGAACACATCTCTTCCCAGATATACTTGATAGAAATACTTTTGCAAAAGATCTTTTTTAAACTTTGGATTGAAAACCTTTTCTGTCGAGAGATATTGCAAAAATATGGTTGTTGTGTTTTGCTAACTGAAACAAACTGCTGTTTCTGCCGAGGTTTCACAATTGTTTTTATTTTTATTGTGTGTATATTCGGACAATACTAGCGCCTAGATGCCTGCAGGCTTAGTGTGCTTTACAAATGTAAAAATAAATAAAAGATAACTAATGTCCAAATTAAAAATATGCTTTTGTTTCAGAAGCTACAGATGAGGAATATTTTGATTGTAAAAAAAAAACACTACCAAATAATGACTAGGTTTATCAAGTGCTGCTCATTACAAAATGAGAAGGTAGCCTCATTAATGTAACCTCTAAGTCTTGAATGGAGGGGGTGAGCAGGTCAAAACTGTATGCTGGGGCAGAGTAGCAGAAAGTTGCAAAGGCAACAGAGCGGGTTAGGAGACTGTCGCTGTGATGCTATACGTTTAGACCTTCCAGTAAAATCATGTCTTCTTTCCTATCCCTGCAGCAACATGTGCTGTCAAATGTGGTGTTTAGACATGGAGATGAATATGGCTCCCTCGCTTCACTCAGTGTGGGAACATTTGCCCCCATAGCGATTATCAAAAGCAGGCACCCAAGAATACACGCACAGTAAGTTAACTTATCTTAAAGTGAAAGATACGATTTAGTTCAATTGACATTTCCCCTTAGAACAAAGTGCACTAGACAAAAGAGCATTGGCCTTTCAAAAAAAAGTCATCAACAGAAAAATAAGCAAAGGACATTTTCCAATAAATACACTGGCGAAGTATAAAAGGTGTTCACCTTTTAAACCCAGCAATATGTAGTGTAATATTCCCTGGAAAACAAAATCCCAATACTTGCATGTGCGTTGATGATAATTGTATGTTTCTGCACTAGAAACATGACAACTTGGGTGAAATCCTGTTGGCAAAATGCTTGAGGAAGCTTGCCGACCTCCAAAACACTACAGAGGGTTGTGTCTGACAACTCTGAAAAATGTCACTGTCCAGCCACATGTATCCTTTACTTGTTCCCTGAAAGGCAGCAGATGCCCACAATCCGGGAAAAAAAACCACCAGTCATTCTCCAGGATTGCAACCTCTTGCCACATCCTGGGCAAATATTCAGGATTCACTTGCCCTCTCAGCATTTCCCCTCCTCAAACCCCATGTCCGGCTTTCAACAATACTCTGCTTTATGAAGATGTCTTGAAAGGTACACATACTATAGCAAGGTACCCACTCAAATATATAAATCTTGACTGAAATATGTTAAGCAAAAAGTGTACAATTGTGGCATTATTCACCCATCTTGACTGGGAGACTACCAAATACCAGAATGCAATCCAGCTAAAGGCAAAAAAATAAATGGCCTTTGTATTTTCAAGACGTATAAATGCATGTAATGTGTGGAAAGCTTACCAGTTTGTGTTTCGATGTTTGAGAAATGCAGGGTTCATATATGATGGAATGAAAATATCCCATTTGACCTAAAATAAAACGCGTTTTAGTGCGTTAAATATTAACATCTGAAAATAATGTAGCTAATTTAAAACTGATTAATTGTAATTGACCTGGAGGAGAGCGTAGATTTGGCCAGCTAACTGGTGCTTTGTGTGTGCTTTCAGAATGAAAATAATAAAAGAAAGTGATAAGTAGTCATTAAGGGGCCTGCAGCCTCTAATGGGCCGCTGGGAGTGGGTGTTCTCTAAAGAGCCACAGGTGGTCGGAAAGCGACAGTGTGGCCTCATGTGAGCTTAGTACTTGGCAGCCGAACAACCCCCCTTAAAACAATATTCTCGGTATAGTTGAGGCAGCCACTGGTGCCCACAGGGCCCCCTCTGACAGCGGGGCCCTGGGCCACCGCACAGACTGCCCATGCCTCAGGCCGGCTCTGGTGGGCAGCATTACCCAATGGGCCTATAACTTGGGTCCTGGGCTATTACCAGGCTCTAATGCCACCTTCCCTCACCTCAGGATTTACAGCTTAAAGAAGCCTTGAAGGAAGTCATTTTTTTGCAAAAATAAAGCATCTCCGCCCTGCTCGTAGTATTGCCTTTCCCTCCCCCAGAGGGTGTTATAAGCATCAATATCCTGGTAACTGTTTTCTAACAAAAATTTGCTTTGTTTTTACCTTTATTCAGTGTCATGGAAGACTGTAGATGTGGTTGTTACAGAGCACACCAAAATCCCACTGATTTATTAAGTCCTGTTAAAAACAAGCATTAGCAAAACAAACAGTTTTGGCTTGTGTATAGGTATTAAATAAGCATTTGCCAGGCACTGCTATCATATTACTGAGGTTTTGCACCATTTTCAACCTACTACCATTAATGGGCAGTTGGTACCATTACAGCAATGCCTGG
This sequence comes from Ambystoma mexicanum, assembly GCF_040938575.1. Lineage (NCBI taxonomy): Eukaryota > Metazoa > Chordata > Amphibia > Caudata > Ambystomatidae > Ambystoma > Ambystoma mexicanum. The sequence goes on from NC_090923.1 coordinate 1,170,550,959, forward strand.
CAAATACCTCTCCCATATCTACACAAAAGCAAAAACTGTTGGCATTGCCAATGCTAGTTTAAAATTTGTATTAATTTGTACTTTATAAAATGTTTTTATTTGCATTTTGCGAAAGATATACATTTATAAACCTGCACAACACTGTACAAAGGATTTTATAACACATTTCATATACAGAAGGCACTTTCAGGTAAATCAATTCATTGTGTAGGCCAATCATGGTTATAGTTCTCCCATTGTGCCCATCCCTAGTTCAGCATTCTCTCCAAGTATCACACACACAACGTTGATCTCCTTAGGGGAGTGTCCGCTCCCCAATCAATTGCTATCTCTTGTAGCAATGACAAAGACAGTATTCAGAAAGATCTTGGTGCATCTCTTCGTGTTAGATTATCCTCATAACAACATTAACCTCTGGTCTGTCTTGCCTGTTCATCACACAACTTGTTAGAGCGACCAGTGATCCCTGTCCCCATATTTCTTTATTTCAGAGCATCCCCATATACTGTGGAAAAAAGTCATCTTTGTTGTTGTTTTACGTTTTGTACGGCCATCGTCTCCAATTTCTCACTTTAAGAGCCTCTTTTGAATAGAATATACCCTATGGGAGCACCTTTACCGGATAAGGGACAACGTTACTCCTTTTGCTAATTCTCCTCAAGATTACATGCCCTCCATCTAATAGTCACAGGAGGACTCCTCCATATCAAATGTAGAAGGAACTAGTTACTAAACTGTAACTCCTGTTCTCCAGATTGGTACCTTTAATAGATTCACATGCTTTGAAGACTCCCAATCATTAGGCGGGTAATCATCAGTAAAAGAGCAGATTAATTTAAACTGAAAACTTCAGTCACGTTAGTGCTCTATTATCATCATTTTTGGGTCATACTGCCCACATCCAATGGAAAGGTCTCCCTTAGCGCCACCGCTGGATGCCATCTTCAGTTTTTACTCCGGCGCACGTAAAGTGGCATTATGAACCAAGAAGAGCCATAAAGAGCCATAGGGAGGATTGCATGCGCATCTATGAAAGATAAGAGTTACAGGTAAGTAACTGGTTCCTTCTCCAGCATTGGATCTTTCACAGATTCACATGCTGAGATTACAAGGCAGTACCATATAACCATAAACAGGCTGAGGTAAGCTCCTTGCAGCAAACACTCACCACAGGAAACACTAACCTCATGCAAACAAGTTACAGAGTACCGCCTGGCCGGTTTTAGACTCTGCGGCAGAATCTTGTAGACGCAGTTAAACATTGTGAACGTGTGCACCAACCTCCACGTCGCTGCTCTGCAGATGTCAAGAAGTGGGACGCCAGGAAGGAGTGCCTTAGTAGTGGCCCCTGATCTGGTGGAGTGAGCCCTGGGACTGTCTGCCTACTGATGGCAGAAGGAGATGCAGGATGAAATCCACCTGGCGATGGAAGGTTTTGACAGTGCTTTTCTGCTTCCAGACAGGCCAAATGTCACAAAAAGCTATGAAAACTACCACAAGGGCTTTGCGCAGGAAACCTAGTATTTTGAAGCTTGCACAACCCCTAAAGTGTGCAAAGAGCACTCTGCCAGGGAACCCGGCGATGCCAAGAACGCTGGCAGCACCATAGGCTCATTTAGATGAAATGTGAATGGCACTTTGGGCAAAATGACGGATTGGTACGTAGAACCACCTTGGATTTGTGGAACGTCAGTCAGGTAGGGTGGTCTGCAAGAACATGCTTGTATTTCGCCTACATGCCTGGAAGAGGTGATGGCAACCACGAAAGCGGTTCGTCAAGACAGGAATTTCAATGGGGCCTTGTGCATGGGCTCAAACAGTGGCTGCATTAGGCTGGACTACGTTTAGCTCACATGCTGGAACTGGCCGCTTGAATGGAAGGAATGAAAAATAGACCTTTGAGGAACTCCTTGATCAAGATTTGGGACCAAAGTGAAGGTGACGCCAGAGAACGGGTATACCTAGAGATAGCTGCTAAAGGCACCTTAATAGAAGAGTTAGCCAAACTGGCCTGTGTCAAAGACAAAAGGTAAGGCAGCAAAGCTTCTTGTTGAATGGTCAAAGGGATTTGCTTCTTGGTTTTTCACCATCTTTGAGCCTTCTCCATTTGCTGCTGTAACAAAAGCAAGTGTCGAGGGAGCGCAGGCCTGCGCTAGAACGTCTCTGCAGTTTTTTGAGGTAGCGGGATGGCGCTGAATTCTAGGAACACAGGAGCCAGTCTGTCAGGTTGAGGTAGTCAGGATCGTGGTGGAGAATATCTCCCTTGTTCCTGGACAGCAGATCATGATGAGGATAAAGTCTCATTGGGTTGGCCAATGAGTTCTAGGAGGTTGGAGTACCAGAACTGCCTCAGCCATGCAGGAGCCACCAAGATCAGTCTGCACCGATGTTGTCTGAAGATACTTAGGACCCCGAGATAACAGGGGAATCAGAGGGAAAGCATAGAGGGATTTCCCTGTCCACGAGAAGGCATCCCCAGGGTCTCAGGTTGGGAAAACCTACTGGTGAAAGCGGTGCACAGTTTGTTGTGGTAGGTGGCAAATAGGTCTATGTCCTGAGTTCCCCACAAGTAGAAAACCAGCTGGAGCCGATTTTCCTGCAACTCCCACTCGTGACAAGAGCGAAGCTCCCTGCTTAAGGAATCCACCATGGTATTCTGTAGTCCTGGTAGGTCAAGGGGTACAAGGAACATGATATGGCATTTATAATGCGCCTATTCACAGGTGTTTCAAGGGGTGAAATGTGATGTTTCAATGCCCAGTGCTGCAGGGGCTGCTCCTCCATGGATAGGGTGGGAGGTCCTACAACCCCCTGCTTACGCATGTAGAACATTGTGGGTGTGTTGTCTGTAAAGATTCACACCACCTTTCCGGTGACTCAAGGAAGGAACAACTTAAGTGCCCAAAAGACGGCACGTACCTCCAGGAGATGGATATGCAGAGCCTTCTCCTCCTTTGTTCAAAGTCCCCAGGCATGCAGGTTTCCAGAGTATGCGCCCCAGTCATCTAGGGAAGCATCTGTGCTGACCATGACTTGGTGGAAGGCGAACCGAAAGGGGGCGCCTTGAACTAGAGATACCTTAATGGACCACCAGTGTAGGGGCTCCCTGAAGCGGTGGTTTAGCGTGATCTGTAATTGTCAAGACCCTGAGATTTGCTTCCAGCGAGTGTTGAGGAACTCCTGCAAGGGCTGCATGCAGAGCTTGCAGTGAGGTATCGATGGGATGCAGGAGGACATCATGCCCAGCAAGGACTTGTAGCTGTGGACAGATACTCTTGGTGATACCAAGAGGTATTGCACCTTTGCTAAGAGGGCATTTGCCCTTTCCTTTGATGGGGTAACTTTTCAAGACATTGGGCCTCATTAAGAGACCAGCAGTAGCCGTGCCGGAAAAACCGGCAGGCTGCTGCCGGACCGGTAATTCCATTCTGCCTCTGTGATTGCCGGAATCACTGGGGCACTAAAACCCCGGTGACCCGGTAATTACGGAGGCGGAATTCCGTAAAGCCCCATTCCCATGGAGTCCTACAGCACTCCATGGGGATGGGGACCATGGAAACACTGGTTCCGTCTATGACAGAGCCGGTGTTTCCATGTCCGCCTGCAGGCGGATGGCGTTACTTCCGCCAGGTCAGATCTGGCAGGAGTGACACCTCCCACCTGCAGGACCCTGAATGAGCCGGTCCGGAAACAACGGTGGCAGCAGATTTACCGCCACCGTTGTTTCAGGACCGGCTGACTTGTAATGAGGCCCATTGTGTCTAGATTTGTACACAGCTATTGCGCCTGTTAAGAGGGAATGAAATGGAATTTTGAGTAGTTTATGGAAACCCCAGTGACTGTAGACAGCAAATGGTTTGAGCCGTGCTGTGAGCTGCCTTGGCATATAATGTTGCTCTCACTAACCAGTCATCGAGATACGGATACATATGCTACAACTGGCACGAGGCATTTAGTGAATACTCATGGTGCCCACTGAAGTCCAAAAGGTAGGGCTTTGAACTGATAATGTTTGCCTGCTACTACAAAATGCAGGTAGTGGCAGTGTGTCCATGAATAGGGATGTAAAAGTAGGTGTCCTGTAGATCTAGAGACGCCAGGAAATCTTTGTGCTACAGCTGCGACAGCACTTGCTGTAAGTGACCATATGGAACATCTGAGCTTTTAGATATTTGTTCAGCAATACGAGATGTAAAATAAGTCTCCAACCCCCAGTCTTTTTTCTTACCAGGATGTATCTGCAGTAAACTCCTCAACCTCGCTGTGAATGACGACTCTCTGTATGGCTGCTTATGCCAGCAACGACCAGACTCTCCTTTGAAGCAGAGGATTGCTTTTTTCTGCCTTCTTTAGTGGGGGGAGGGTTGGTGGTGTTTTGACAAATTCCAGCGTATGCCACTGCTCAATGAGGGATAGCACTCATTCATCAGTGGTGATGTTTCCCCACTAGAGGACAAATTCCAACAGTCTTCCTCCCACTGGGGTGCTGAAGAGTGAGGGAATAATCTTGGGCATGTCAGGGCTGCTTGGATGACTGGCCCCTGGAATGGGAAGAGCCACATCAGCGTTTATTTCCTCTGTATAATTGGGATTTCTGCCTGTAAGTATCTGATGAGGTGTAGGCAGTAGCTTTGTAAGATGTTGACTGTTAGGCGGGGTGGTATTCCTGCAAAGATATGGAGAAGTTAGATTTCCCTGTACGAAAGGACTGACTCCTCCTTTGCAAGGTCTCTAGGGAGCGTGATGTGTCAGTATGCATCTTGATGGTTAGCAGGGTTTCGCCTGCTTTCTTCCCAAAGAGATTCACTCCATTGAAAGGAATATCGACAACTTTAGTTTGGACTTCAGGGTGGAATTTGGTTGCAATAAACCATGCCTGTCGACATAGGACATCCCAATTTCCCAGTTGCTGAATCCCGGTGTCTGCAAGGTCCACCGAGACCGAGATGGCGTGATCAGATGCTGCTTCACCTTTGTGGAGTATCTCCAACGCCTCCTGCCTTTTATCTTCCGAAAGGCACTCGAGAATTGGCCTGAGCTTGAACCACAATTCCCGGTCATACCTGGCTAGAATGGCCATGGCATTTGCCGCCTTGATGTTAATGGCGGCTGTAGTAAGGACTCTCTTACCGAAAGTATTGAGGTGCTTACCTTCATCGGATGGGACAGAGCAGGAAGAGGAAGGATTAGCAGATCGCTTGCGTGCCGCAGCAGATACCATAGAGTCTGGTGTTGGCAGCTCTTGCAGGCAGGTAGGTGCTGAGTCAGTAACTCCATACCTTTTGTCAAACCTTTGCTTTTTGGGAGGCGTTGATGAAGGGTTGGTCATGGTGAGAAGACCATCCTCCCATATGTAATCCAGGAGAGGTACTGCTAGGACAGACTTCCTATGCAGTTTGCGTCGTTGGTAAAGAAGGCGTTCCTTTTCCTGCTCCTCTGGCATTAAACCGAACATCTTGACTCTAATTTCGTCTGGGGGAGAATCCCTGGTGTGTATTCCCTCCAGTTTGCCATCTGCTGGATTAGATCATTGAACTTGTCAGACGTGTCTGTGGCGAGGACGGATTGTTGCTGGTCATCAGGGTTGTGCGCAGATTCTGTGTCTGTTAAGTGGAGTGGCCTCTGTAGACATTGTTCATCTGTTGAGAGACGAGGAGCAGCAGGAACCCCCCGGGCCCTAGTTGAGGGACCCCGATTTCTTGGAGTGGTGGGATTGTAGGTGTAGTTGGTAACCTCTGGTGAATCTCCGATACAAGAGCTTTCAGGGTGTCAATGATGTCCATAGAGATGTCCCTAGGGGCAGGCGGTGTAGGTAGGGGAGCCAATTGGAATCAGAGCCTCCTGGTGTGGTGGCTCTTGGAGTGGCACTGTTTTTTGAGGAGGCATGTCCGGTACTGGGCTGGAACGGCTGAACTCTGAAGAAAGAAAGTGGTTCGTCAAGTACTTCCTCCATTATGCCTAAAGGCCGGAAGGCAGGTTCTGAGTTGCTTCGAAGGCCTAGAGGGTAAGCTGGGCATGGAAGTGCATGCAAAGCTGATGCTTTTAGTGTTGACAGCAAGTTGGATGTTGTCTTTGCTGCAGTCCACGAGGTTGTCACAGACGTGGATTTGGTTGTCGCCGACGAGGATGTAGACGCGATGGCACGCAATTCCATCAGTGGCAGTGCTACAGTCGACTATATTTTTGAAGTTGACAATGAGGACTTTGCCATCATTGATGACAGAGCCTTTTTAGTCAATGGTGCGGTTGACAAGGTCTTTTTGGTCGTCTATGCCGCCAACAAGGTTTTTGTCGTTGGCAATGTTGCGGATGACGAGGTCTTAGTGGCTGTGGACGGCGTGGGTCTGGTTGCCGTCAACAATGGTGTCGATGACCTAGGTGCCCTCGACACGTGTATTCCCTTTGCCCATTACAGATACAGAAGCTGTCCCACAGTGTGCGTGTGGCGTGGACAAAGTAGGAGATTTCTCCAATGTCCTGGTGGGTGTCTTTGTCGTCTCCAACTGGGAAGTTGCAGGGGGTGCTCCAAGCGCCCTTTTTCTGCTTGTTGATGGTGCGTCGTGTGACCTTGACCTCTTAGTAGAGGTGCATCGCTGGGTAGACCTACCATGCCTTAGAAAAGCAAGACACCGTGCGGAAGCGGAGTCAGAGAACCCCTCAACTACCACCTCAAAAAACGTTAATTTAGATTAAGAAATAACTTCAATGAAGAGGGAGAGAGAGAGAGAGAGATGGATGGATATTGAGGACTCCCAACAGAAATATGCAGTAATAATTCTGAAGATGTCCTCCATTGGCTGTGGGCAGTATGACCCAAAAATGATAATGGAGCACTAAAGTGACAGAGGATTCCCACCCTAAACATGGGTAATATTCACAGCGTGTGAATCTATGAATGATCCAATGCTGGAGAAAGCAACATATTTAATGAGCTATCTACCACACGTTGAAGGCTGGTCATTGCAGCCATTAGAAATTCTTTCATATCCATGACAGCATCAGTAAGCAGATTTGGTAGGATGTATATATTAAGTAATCATTCGCATATTCTCTTAGAGCATCAAATAACTGCCTCTTGGTGTATGCGTGTGGTCACAATCGGCAATGGTAGAGATATTCTCAACATGGGGTAAACCGGGGTGCTAAAAAAAAGAAATAAAATAATTTAAAAATAAAAATGTTTTCATTCATTGAACGGTGCACTGCGTGTGTCCCGTTGAATGGATGAAAATACTTCTCCAATGGTCTATCACCATGGTGGCCGTAAAAGTGAGGAGAGTAGCTGCTTTATCGGCGGTTGGTGCCACTGCCGCAACAATCGGGTATAACAATCTCCTTCCCACAGAAGCTCACTGTCTCTAGAGCTCTGCTTTTCTCTAGGCTGGACTACTGCAACAGTCTCTTTCTACATCTGCCTGATTCTACTGTCCGCCCTCTGCAACTCCTCCAGAACAAGACTGCAAGACTTGTCCTTGGCCTCAAGCCCAGGGATCGTATCTGTCCAGATCGGAAATCTCTGCCTGGACACCCAGTGGCTGCAAGGATTAGGTTCAAGACCCTCTGCATTGTCCACAAGGCCCTCTGGGGCCTGGGTCCTCAATACCTCCAACTCTCTCTCCGCAACTACCTTCCTACTCGAGCTCTTCTTGAGCAGCTCCAACTCCCTCAGGGTCAGTCGCTTTTCCAAGCAACGAGTTGGTGGTAGATCTCTTTCTTCGGCTGGGGCCTCCCTCTAGAACAGCATCGCTGCCTCTCTAAAACTTAAGGAGAACCATCTGCGGTTCAGGAAGCGCCTCAAGATCTTCCTCTTTGCTTCTGCCTTCTCTCTTCCTCTCCCCTGTTGATTTCCTGTCTGATACTGCACTGGTCACCTGGCTACCCTCTGATACAGGGCCAGTTCCCTGACCGTCCAGTTGCACAACCGCACTGCCTCCCGGCAACCTTGCACTTGGGTCTGTATCTATAACCCTACAGTCCCCCTACCTGCACTTTTGGATACATAGTGTCAGCACTTACCCTTGCACCTGCCAGCTGCTGGCCGCACTTCTTGTTATTGTTTTGATCCCATATACAGCACTGCCCCCTGCCCTTTCCCCTGGCACTTGTTCCCTCCCCCCTCCCCTGCACTTGCGTGATCTCAATGTCACTTGGCCTAGTAAGATTGTTGTCTCTATCCTCGCTCTGTTCCCCTTCCTTGCCTCGTCGCGCCTTGAAACACTTCTGTATAGGCGCATTACAATCAATAACTCTTAGACCTTAGTCCCCTTTTCCTCCATACTGCATGGGCGTCCCTTGCTAGGTAGGGGAGACAGAACGTTTTTCACCAGAATAAACCTTCTTCCCCTTTAAATTTAGAGGCACGCGGGGGTGCGGCCCTGGGAGCATGCGCTACCCTGACACTGCCCACCAGCGCCACACCTCAATCCCCATTGACGCGTCAACACTATTTAACATTGCCTAATGACATCAGTATTATTAGGGGGAGTATGTATTATTACATCCTGTCCCCTTTCCTCCATACTGCATGGGCGATTACAACTGAATGTAGCCTGTCCGAAGGCTGCATCTGACCTAGAGCCGGCGTCCAAACAGTAATGCTTGCAACAAAAAAAAAAAAAAGGGGTGGCCCGGGTGGCCACCCTGTTGATGACTGCTGATGACTTGCCACGGAACCTGCTGTTGGAATGCAATGGCCGTGGCCTTGGCTCCGACAGCGTGGGCGTGAATGTTAGCTGGGAGCGGCTTGTGCTGCCCCTCGTAGGCCTCCTTGATGGAAGAAACCATTCACTCTGCAATGGAGGCCTTGGATGCTTGATACCCAGGCATGGACCACCCGAAGGTGACTAACAGGGCGTCTGACTTGCGGAAGTCCTTGGTCCTGTCCAGATAGAATTTCAGAGCGTGTCTGACATCCAGACAGTGCAAGACTCTCTGCGCCTCGTCCTTGGGATCAGCAAAAAAACATAGGTAAGACTATTTCTTTGTTTAGATGGAAAGCAAAGGGTACTTTTGGTAGGAACTTGGGGTGTGTCCGCAGGACCACCTTATCCCTGTGAAAGGTGTTATAGGGTTCTGAGGCCACCAGAACCCGTATCTCGCCGACTCTGCAACCAGAGGTGAGGCCCACAAACAAAGCTGTCTTAATGGTGACCAGGCGGATGTCCGTGGACACCATTAGCTCGAAGGGTTTGTGTGCCAAGGCGCCCAACACCACATTGAGGTCCCACATGGGGTGTGGCTTCTTGATGGGCAGGTAGAGCCTGAACAGGCCCGCCAAATGTCTCGTGACTATCGGGTTGGAAGAGAAGACCACCTTCTCCGAATTTCTGTAGGTCCCTATGGCTGCCAGATAAGTGCAGCATGTGTCCACCTGTATGCCTCAGTGCGCAAGGTGTGCTGAGAAGAGCACATCACCCAACGTGCACGTAAGGGGAATCGATCACATTAAAGAGTCCGCCCAATGACAGAACCAAGTCCATTTACTCTTGTATTGGCTCCTGGTAGCTCTGCTCCTGGCACCCTGAATGATTTCCAAGTTAGCCTGTGATAGGCTAAGGTGCTCGAGTGCAACCTGCTCAGGAACCATGCTGCGAGGGCCAACTTCTGCGGGTGGGGGGGGGGGGGGATGACCCTGCCCCCCTGCTGGGCCAGGAGATGGGCTGGCCCTGTCGGAAGATGAATGGGAGGTCTGTCAGCGAGGCAGAGCAGTTCGGAGAAGCACGGTCTCGCAGGCCACCATGGAGCTATCAGAATGATGCGGAGGTGACAAGATTCCTTTATCTTGCAGATCACCCTGTGGACCAGGGGCGTGGGAGGCAGAGACAGACTCTCGTTTCCATAAGCAGTCCACTCTTTGGGGAATGTGAATCAACCTCCACCCCTGCCCCATCCCCACAACCAATGGAATCCATGCAGGTCCTCACGATAATACAGGTGACTATTTAACTTCTAGTGGGGATGGGGAAATGCTTGTACTTGAACAATCCTCTCTTCCTCCTACAGATTCAGGTCCTCCTGATCTACTAGACCTCAGGGGGTGTCTCACATAAGGCTCCTGCCTTATAGGAATCCCTCCACTGGGTGTTATAAACCTCAGTGAGCGGTACTCTTTAGGGTCTTGAGTGTGCCTTTTCTAGGTTCCTGAGAGCCTCATATTGTCATGATTTAAAATCTGACACCTGCAGATTTGCTTTGATGTATAGAACCCCTCTACACTTGGCCTCTTTTAGCTAGCAGTGGTGGCACAGAAGGAATGCACCATGTAACCAAGTATATATGTAGCAGAAAAGTAGATTGCTGTTCCAAGTATGGGCCTCTGCTTGCAGATGGGTAAGTGTTGCAATGGAGAGCATCAAATGGAAAATCTGGGTTGAGATGGAGAATAAAGCAGAGGAGTAGACTATAAGTGCAAGGCAAAATTCCGCTCAGTTGAAAGCTTGTGCTGCCAGATCTGAGCGCCTGCTGCTGGTGTGCAACAAATAACCTACCCACCAGCAACTAAACAAGAGGCTAGTCTCGTAGAATACTGTTAAACTGTGTGCCAGACCTCCAAAACTTTACCCACCATGAGTTGGCCAAAAGAAAAAAATAGAAGAAAAAAAACCAAGATTTGGGGAAATTATTTGCCAATAACGCCAAATGAGACAATTTTAAATTTTTCTTATTGGACTCAAACAAAGATATATTAAATAAGTTCAATGTGCTACATTCAAAACATGATTTTCTTAATCTCTGCTCTTTGGATACTGGAAATGCATTCTTTTATTGATTTATATATATCTTAGTCCTTAGTTTCTCTGATACATTTTCTTGAATTATACAGGATGCATATTCAGTCAATTTGTCATCAGTTGATCTTCATATACTTCTCTATTAATCCTCTAATTCATCATCTTTAATTGCCTTAGTTACTTTTTTCACTTAAATAAAACAGTTCATCTGCTCAATTAATCCTCTAAATTAGTGTGCTAGACCAACAAAACTTTACCCACCATGAGTTGAGTTACAAAGGCAAGCACAGACTACTCATCAACTGTACTTAACGGGAAAGAGTGTGGCCTCTTTTCAAGAAGTTAAAGAAACAACAATTGGCAATACAACACTTTCTACTTTCAATGAATTGTATAATGAGAAAAAGGTGTCAGTGACAATAGAAAATCCTCAAACTGATTCCAACAGACCAAGGAAAAGGCTTCAAGCATTACTTAAACATTAACAATAATATGAAGGACCCAACCTCTGATGCTGTGAAGATGTGCAAGACTAGAAAGAGTGTCTAGAAAGATATGTTTGGTAGTACAGAGAGGAGGAACAACATACCAGTCTCAACAATGCCGTTGTTTGTGTGCGATATGACTTGGGTGCGGCTGCGCAGCTTGTTCTTCAGGGAACGAGGGCGCCGGGGCGATATGGGCTGCGATGAAAGCCCTGTTGCCTCCGGCTTAGTCTCCCTCATGGAACGCAGACGATTGTACAGATCCTGCAGCTCGCGATTCTGCTGTGCCTGAAGTGTCACCACCTCCTGGATATGCCTGTGAGGAAGAAGAAAAAAGTCTGCATGAAATATGCAAACTAAATAGTACATACCACAGACACAGCAAAAAACAATTGATGCATATGTGAAATGTTAAAAGCCTTCAGTTTGCTCTATTTACACCAGGTAATAGTCTTTTGGGTGGATACGATATAGCTTCCCACAAATTCCTCATCTTTGAAATCCTCTTCAGATGCCTGCTGTACCATAGAATGTTTCAGCTCCCCACCGGGAAGCACTGTGTGGTTCCTGGGGAGTTCTCTCAGATTTGTGTTACCCATTTATGCCAACTGTCATGTCAACTGCATAAACAATCAGGGACACTGGAACCCTTTGGTTAGTTTCACCCCTCTTTCACCAGCTACAGCAACTGATGGTAGAACTGCCACTCTTAGAAAATTGAAAAATGTTTGCAAATATTCCATTTAGAATGTTAATATTCTTAAAAAGGTTAGGTGAGAGGGGTTATTAGGAATCTGTGGGAGGAATTATTGTATGCACCAGAAACAACATTAGTAATTTCCTCTTCCAGACAATATATTCATACAACAGATTCTTCATCTTTGAAAGACTACCAAAACCATTCAGCTCGTACTGTGCTCTTTTGCTCCACCTCTTATGCCTGTGGGGAAAAGGAAGAGCTGTTAGGTGTGTGTGATTTTGGTTAATTTCCTGACTTCCCCCGACCCCTGGGTCACGACATGTCAGGTAAACAGTTTTTGCATTTATCTGGTGTTTGTCAAAAATAAAGAAGTGTTTGGGTCAGAAAACTAGGAAGGTAGAGTTTCAAGGTATCCTACAGGGTTGGAAGGGAAAGAGGTGTTAAATGGAATTATATATTAGGGTTTGTGGTGATCTCGGAAGGGTAGGAATTGTGAAATGAGTGTGAGGGTTTGTGGAAATTGAAGTCGTCGAGCACATTGGCTGAGTGTTTGGAACATTATAAGAGTAACAGGATTGGTGGGGTTTGTGGGGTAAACGGGAATAGCTGGGACCGTGAAACAAACAAGAGGGCTTGTGGTAACTAGTGTTTTATCTGAGCTGGTTGGGAGTGCAGAAAATAATCAGAGGGACGTGGAGAAGGTGGTCTGGGAATGTTCGTGCAGGACGCAGGAAAACAGGGATTCTGGGATAAATAATCTTTGGGTACAAGCAGGTTGGGGATCTAAGGCAGTTGGTTCTGGGGTCATTGGATCTGGGTAGGAAAGATTTAATGGTAGGAGGCGAAGTAGATGTATTGTAGCCTACAAAGGCCTCAGGGATTCCATCCTCCTCTTTTCCCTCTGTATAGTACCAAGTCTCACCTGGGGCATTTCCCTGAGCATAATCCTGTGTTCCCTTATCCAGGTGATCCTCCTCTGTTCGTCGACCCCTCAGTTTGGACTTTGAGAGAGCCGGTTCTTTCTTGGCCACCAGAATAAGGGATTCCCGAAACATACATGGGGGAAAAACCCTCAGGTTTTTCACACCATTCTCTTCCCTTCCTATGGCCAGAGAAGCTGACAATAAGTTGATCCAGACTGTAGACCTTCGTTCGGAAAACATAAAACTTGAGTGCACTCCTGGCATCTAATCTGTGAAGCGTTTCCTCTGCATTAGAGGGATGAGGTGGCAAAAAGAACGGATCTATGGGATTACATCGAAACCATTCCAATTCGTTTTTATCCAATTTCTGGCACTTTTCATCGCAAATTAATGCAGGGAAGACCTCTCGCAGACCCCCACAGCTCACCACCTCATTACTCAACCCCCCTCTTTATTGTGTAAAATCTGCACACAGAAAGTTCAATGACATCGAATTTGCAGTAATGGCCTGCAATTTAATTGTAGGATACTGAAAGAACACCAGAAGATGCATCTTCTGCTTAAGTGAAATTATGATGCCACATTTTGTAGGGATAATGGCTTGTCCCAAAAGGCAGACTTCTCGGTAGAAAACTGGATAAAAAGAGGTGAGAGTGCTTACAACTCTGAAACCCTCAGAGCTTGTGTAATGGTTTTCGGAAAGGCAACTTTAAGTGAAAGCAACTAATAAGAATGCAGAGCCTCAAACAGGGTTTCCATAAGGAGCGTGAGCACCAACTTAAAGTCTCAAAGCATTACCATGAACATTATTGGTGGAACAGGATTGCTTAGACTGTGAAAAACAACACAATAGGCACAGAGAAATAGGACCCTAGTTCTGCTGTCCTTTTGAAAATAGACATCAAACGGTGATACCTATATTCAAACTTGACTTTGCAAGAAAAAAAAAGTCTGCAACTAGGCCAGTGGGGCATGCCATTGGATTATCAACCCTATCATGGCACCAAACTTGAGTGAGAACTTGCACTTGCGACAAGCACAGATGGTCATAGGGGATTTGGTCACATAGAAGAGAACATCAAACCAAGATACTCTTCAGTGAGATCCTAATCTCTGAACCTCAACCTCTCAATAGCCAGACATGAACCTTAGGGTGTCAAGTTATTGTGTGGAAGAACACTGCGGCAAGTGCTAGTCAGCAGATCCTCCCTCCAAGGGATTCTCTAAGGAGGACACAGCAGCATAGCATGACTAAGAACTTTTTCCGGAGAGATCAATATCATGAGTGTGCCGCTCTACTTCACCTTTCTCAGTACCAAAGGAATCAGGAGGAACAAGTACATTAGGTTGAACTCTCAGATAATCAGTAGTGCATCCCCCACAGACTCCCTCCAACTCCACCACCTTCCTGGAGAGTGTGGCGTCACTTCCTTTTAGAGCTGGGAGCAAATGGGCAGATCTGGGGAAGCCCCTACAGGGACGAAATCTCCACAAGCTCCCACTCCTATACACTATTTCAAAAAGCTGTCTGCTTGACTATTCAGGTGGCTGGCAAGGTTATTGTTACTTAAATGCAAAGAAGCATGGTCTCTTTCCATAGCCTGGATGACTCAATTGATAACTCGGACATAGGAGACGGACAAGAGGACAGGTTTCGTACAGATGTTTATTAAATAAATTGAGAAAATATTTTCTAGTTCCTACCTCTATGATGGATTCTCTATGCTAGCAAATTAAACCGTGCTCATTACAAATACTATTAAGAGAATCGCTGTCTCGGAATTAGTTCATTAAGAACTAATAAATAATTTGGGTAAAAGTACCCATGCACAATGCTGGAAGTCACACAGCCAACACGTTTGGACCTTCTGGGTCTTTTTCTAGGCTGTATACATATAATTGGAGCATTAGCACATATATGTACATTGTCAAACCAAACATTGATTTTTTTTTATAGCTTAGATGTTCATTGACATTTCTTAGGAAACAATTCACAAAATGAAGGCACAAATTCGTGTCAAACTTCCTTGGAAAAAATCCCCCCCATTCCTCCCCACTCTGGTGAGTTACTCACAGTGACCTTTCTAGCAGAACAAACAGTAGTCCTGTTACAATAGGCAAGTAAGCCACACTCATTGGCTGCACTGGACCATTGATTTGCTCATTATGTCTCCTTCAGGTGTTGGCATGGTCAGCACGATCATTCTGTAGAGGTCAGAGTTTTGGTTTATCACTACCCCATTTTACCATAGATGTCCCCCATTCAATATGAAATGATTCCCAACAGTCATTCACCACAGCAGACAGTTTCTCATACGTGAATATGTCCCATAGTTTGTTCAACTAATCGTTTTTTGAGGATAAGGAGACGCACTTCCATTTCTGGGTTAGAGCAACTCTCCCCGCTCTCAGCATAGATTCAATACGTTTCGGGAATGTTAGTTCATTTCTATCCTCGTCTGGGACACACAGGAGCAGTTGGAGAGGTTCCAGATCAGGGGTTATTCCCACTGTGTCTTTGATCCAACTGAGGACTTCAGACCAGTAAACCTTTACCTTTGGGCAGGACCACCACATGTGGAACCATGAACCAGTCTGATCACAGAGTCTGGGGCAGCGCGGGAGGATCCCAGTAACATCTTGGAAAGTCTAAAGGAGGGAAGGGGAGGTGCCAACAGTGTAGTATTTTGAAGGTGTGCTCCATTGCTGAGGTGTAAAGATTGCCAGAAAACATTAGCTTGTAAATTTTCCCCCCGGATTCTTTTGGAATTTTCTGCACCGACTGTTCGGCCCGAAACTGCTTGAAATTCTGTTTCATTCCAAGTCGGATGTAATCATTACTTTGAGTTTCTCAAAGGGAGAGAGGGGTCTAGAAATCTTGGGGAGCCATCTCGAGTCAGGCAGGATACCCTTGCGGCGGACACAATACCGTTGAGGCAAAGGTACTGAAAAAGGGAGTGAATTCAATAAATTGGTCTTCTGGGAATAGTTGACCAGCTCTCTCTAGACCGTTGTCGGACTATTTTTGTGAGTGGCGAAAGCAACTCACCCCAATCTCCAGCAGGGACCCCCACACTGAACTCGACGGAGATGGCCAGGAAGAGAGGAGGTTATTACTTCTACCCTTTTTTCCTTAAACTCCACAAGACGGCAAGAGTGGGATGCTTCCTAATGTGGTCAGGGATGGCTTTTGTTCGAGACCATAGTAAGTCCCCGACAATCTTTAGGCGAGTGTATAGGTCTTCAATGCAAGTCCAGTATGTGCACAAGTCGTCTCTAAGGTGTTCTAACATGACTCGAAGTTGGGCCGCCTTGTAGTACAACCAAAAGTTGGGGAGCCCGAAATCTCTATGAAGGGTTGTTATTGTCGTCATTTTAATTCTAGGCCTCTTCCCATTCCATATGAATTTGTATATAATCGTCTTTAGTTTGGCAAAAAAGAGTTCAGGGAGAGAGGCTGGGAGGGAAGTAAATAGGTACAGCAGCAGGGAAAGTACATTCATCTTAACTGCCACCATTCTCCCAAACCAAGAGAGTGCTGGGGGGCATAGCAAGTTAAATCTGATTTTATCTTCATCAACATTGGAGAAAAACTATGGTCTACCAGAGTTGCGAGGTCCCTGGGGATTTTAATTCCCAAGTATGGGGCAGCTATGTTCTCAATTCTCATCCCACCAATGGTTCGCTTGTCTCTAGTTGCAGAGTCGTCGGTTCCAATGGGCATTATACTAGACTTCGGAATATTCATTTTCAGGCCTGAGAAACGACCAAACAGGTTTATTTGAGAGAGCAGTTCAGGCAGAGACTTTTCTACGTTTGTCAAATAGCATAGGATATCGTCAGCAAACAAGGATAGTTTAAAGTCTAAAATACCACAGCAAATTCCTGCGATTTTTTGTTTTCCCTAATTGCAATGGCCAGGGGCTCCATCGTAAGGGCATATAACAAAGGGGAAATGGGGCAGCTTTGTCTAGTAAGGTGGAAGGTGAACCCATAGACCTAGGGCCCAATACTTCGAGATGGATGGGGATGCAGAATTTACTCAAGCATCAATAATCAAACTACTCAGGAAGTTGGCAAAACTTGGTGCTGTTTTATTTGCAATTATCTAAAATGGCGAGTTACAACGGACATCAACGACGTTCGCTCGATTTTCTCTCAACACATGTTATGAAAAAAACAGAAATTTTATTGTAAAAACACGCCATCAGTGACAAACTACAAAAACCTACTTGGTGATGTGATAGGCTTACAAGGAACATCTACGTATACGTTCCTTACTGATGGGGGAAGTGATTGGGTATCTACTGTCAGGTAAATTCTTCCAAAGTGCAAGTCATCTTCTGCGTCATACTAATGCCCAACACTTCATTGGTTACACAAACTATAGGGCTCTTTGATACATGGCCCTCTACATTTGGTTTGGCACCCTTGTACTCTTCTGAAATATTCCACGTGCTAGCAGCATGCAGGCTACCACTCCAGGTGCAGGGAGGGTCGGCGTGATCATGCCTCCCCCCCCCAATGAGTCCAACATCTATCATCACCCTTGCAGTCTGCCAGTCAATTAAGGCTTTGAACTTGGCCTTGCAGAAGCTACCCGTGCCCGAGAATAAAAGGGATTATATTCTTGGTTTCAGTAAAGCTCGACCCAATGTCTATTTTGATCTGACCATGTGACTGGAGATCGCGTTTGAGCCATTTGCTGCATTTAATACTATTAAATGATGAACTCTTGATGCCTTCAGTGTTTTTCCATTCCACCTCAAAACAGAAGTTAGTTTCTTTCCCACGTTCATGTAACTACTGGATGGACAAGCAGGCTCATGGTGGCCTCGTCTTCTTGGTGCTGGGCCAGCCAAGTCTTTCTCCTCCGCCATCAGTTATTTTCCAACTGCAGCGCATTGAAAACCCTTTCCATTCACAGAGTTTCAAGCCTTGCTAAAGTGCATTGTGAAACATCCAGATTCTATACATTCCTATGTATATACATTGGTGAATCAGTGAAAACTATTCTTAATGTAGCCAGCCTTATGATCACTGTCTACTTGTGTTACTGCATCTGTACAAGTGTAACTGATTTTGCATTTTCTTCAGCATTTCTGTAGTATGAGCATCTTCATCTCGAGCCCGAAATGTTGCTCATCTTGAACACCTCCTGCCACAGATGCTGTTGGGACTACGACGGATGGGAGATTTAAGCGGGCAGACTGGGGGTCAAGCATGTGTTCGAGTATGACGCCGCTTACAGGAGGGACGTCACTGGAGGACTGTGCAGACTGATCAACTGTGGCAATGATGATAATTGACAGGGCAAACTATATTCGCAGTGCTGGTGGTCGACATCACACCAGGGTGTGTCAAAGGGAGGGGGCAGGGGGTGTTGGGGTTGGGTAGGGCAAAGTGCTGGTTGTATGTTATAAAAATGTATAAAAACAAAGTTAAAAAAATAATGTTTATGTTCTTTTGCCTCATGCATCTTTTCTGGGTGCGTCAACTCTGCTCCTCATTACGTCACCAGTCTTCTTTCTCACTCATTTTCATACTTCATCCAGAAGAACATAATTTAATTGTGCATGCATAAAGGGCTTTCTCAGTGGATACCTTGTTTAAAGAATTCTCTGCGGTACAGGCATTCTCAATGGTACTGCATGTGTCGAAATCTCCAGCTCCAAACATATAGGCAACATGGGGACAGAGGTTTTGGTGGGGGTACTTGACTCCTTTACAAAGTGGGCTGAAGTAGTGCCGTTAACCCCCACACTAGCTGCCGGGTCATTTTAAAGGGCCAAGATCCAATGCCTAAAGTTGTTACCAAACCCCATCATTTGCAGGACCTTCCCAATTATAACTCCATTCTACTCTATCAAAGGCTTTCTCTGAATCTATTGAGACCAAGCAAGCACGCATCCCCTTATTTTGCACCTCGTACATTAAGTTGATTGATTTCCTTACATTATCTGAACCCTCGCGGCACGGGATAAACACTACTTCGTCCCCATGGACCAGAGAGGATATTGCGTGGTGGCGTCTATTGGCTAAGACTTTTGCCATGATCTTTACTTAGGTATTCAACAAAGAAATGGGGCGGTAGGATTGGCATAGTGATGGGTCGGATCTACGTGATTTGTCTGCGGTTAAATTACCTGCAACGGAAATGTTTGCATGGGAAATGTACGCAATACAAAATGTTCATACATTTGCCATGCAAACATTTCCTTTACAAATCACACAGATTCAAAACGCACCCCCCTAATTACATTTCCTTCAGATGCGCAGTGTCCCTGCGGCGGCGGTTCCCTTTCACTTCTGTGACAGGGAACCGGCGCTGCAGGGTCTTTTTTTCTTTTTTTACTTTTGCTCGGGTGACCTGCGGGTGTGTCCCCCACAACCCACAGCATTTTTGTTTTCTTTTTTTGGTCTGTTGAGCTGCAGGGGTGTCCCCCGCAACACCCGCTCACTATACTGGATACTATAGTGATCAGGGTGTTGCGGGAGACACCCCCGCAGCCTCTGCTTTTTTTTGTTCTGGTGGGGGCATCCCCCACAACCCCCGCTCATGAGCGGGGTGTTGTGGGTGCCCCCCCACCCCACAAAGCGTTTAAAAATAAATGTCATATTGGACCCACCAAAACAACTTCACACATACCACGAAAAGTTCAAACTTTTGGTAGTTAGAACTTTTCGTGGTGTGTGTTTTAGGTCTTTTGGTGGGGTCGGTAATTTTTATTCAGACATTGCGTCCTATTCCGATGGGTCTTTGCCGTCCTTTGGGATAACAACTATGAGGGATGAGAGCATGGATCTCGGGAAGGATCAAGATACAAGGCCGTATTTGAACTGTTTGGTGATGAAGGGGGCCAGAGTAGGGTGGAACATTTTAAAGAATCAAAACGTGAAGCCATCTTCCCCAGGCGCCATGCCCCCCTTCATTTGACCTATTGTATCAAGAACCTCCTTCTCGGTAAATGGCGCTTCCAAAGTGCTACTTTGTCTGGAGACAGCGTTTAAAAATTGGTCGCTGTGGGAACCTTCCTCATTATATTTGGTCGTATAGAGAGTTACATAATATTTATGAAATTCCTCTGCTATCTGGTCGTCTAGAAATGTTTTGACCTCTCGCTAGTTGCATTTTGTTTCTCTGCTCCCTTAACCTCCAAGTCAAGATTATAT
This sequence comes from Ambystoma mexicanum, assembly GCF_040938575.1. NCBI lineage: Eukaryota > Metazoa > Chordata > Amphibia > Caudata > Ambystomatidae > Ambystoma > Ambystoma mexicanum. Next base: position 1,170,570,970 of record NC_090923.1, read on the forward strand.
CAGCTCGCTCCCCCTTCTCCATGTATTTTTGTTTTAGGCATATCAATTTACGTTCCGTTTGGTTGTTCAGGAGGACCTTCAGTTCAGCTCTATGTTTCTGGGGTTTCTCCTGGTCTCTAGGAAGCATTTGGGACCTCCGTTTCCCCCGGTTGCAGTTTTTCTATCTTACCCCTAAATGTTGACTCCTGTGCTGCTCTCTCTCTCTTTTCTTTTTGGCTCCCATTCCTATTAAGACTCCTTGGATAGTCGCCTTGAATGCCTCCCACACTCCCGGAACCTCCACCTCGCCATTGAACTCTTTCCTCTCTGATCGACCCTTTCAGTCCAACTTTCGGTCCTTCCTCTGCTCTATCTCCATCTCCATCTCTACCTCTGGTGTTCCCCACTGGTCTAACCTTTCTCCTTGGCTGTTCAATCAATACCTGGCACTTCTTGCCCACTGCATTGCTGTTCTCTGCCAAAACTTTCAGTGCTATGCAGATGACTCAGCTAATTTTTAGGCTTCCTTCAGCCACCTCTTCTCCTTCTCTCATCTCTGACTGTCTGTATGCTATCCAGGAGTGGTGTGCCGCCAATGATCTCTACCTTAATGCCAGTAAGATTGAGATTCTCCTCATCGGCATACCCGCTCGCTCCTTTCCAATCAGTCTCTGGCCGGCCTCTCTTGGCCCTCTTCCTGCTCCCACCTTCGAGGCTAAAAACATTGGGGTCATCTTCGACTCCACACTCTCCTTCTCGCCACACATCTCTGACATCTCTAAGAAGTCACACTACCAGCTGCACCTCCTCAGAGGTATTCTTCCTTTCCTCTCCTTCCCCCAGAAGCTCACTGTCTCCAGAGCTCTGGTTCTCTCTAGGCTGGACTATTGCAACAGCCTCTTTCTAAATCTGCCTGCTTCTAATCTCCGCCCTCTGAAACTCATCCAGAACAGGACTGCGAGACGTGTCCTTGGTCTCAAGCTCAGGGATTGCATCTCTTCAGCGTAAACTGATGTGGGAAAGGTAGAAAGGATCTGAGTGCGACAACATCCAATTGAATAATGATATTTGTAAAATATCTGTTAATGAGGCCTGTCACAGTGCATGTAGGCAAGAGTTAACCCACTTGACTCTCGTTTTGAAAGTAAAAGAAATTATGCCACCACGCGTTCTGGGCCAGTTAACTTTTATAAGTTTGATCACTGTCTTATGAACAATTTGTTCTAGTGAATGTCCAATAAACTAGTAAATGTCCAGTAAACAACACATGTTTCAGCCGATGGCTTTCTTCAGAACTGGACAATATGTAAATATTCAGTCTCCTTTCAATACATTAAACATAAGGTCCTGTTGGGTTTAGAAGTCACCACTTGTTTTAGTTAGTAGGATCATTGTATTGGTGTTCAATCACCATGACTAGTCCTTGGAGCTCCGTTCTCCCTGTCCACGTTCTATGAAAATGTCTCTCCAGGACTGAAATCTCTGCACTGGCTCCCAGTGGCTGCGAGGATTACGTTCAAAACCCTCTGCATTGTCCACAAGGCCTTCTGGGGCTTGGGGCCTTAATACTTTCAACTCTCTCTTCCTAAATATCTTCCTTCTCTAGATCTTCGCTCATCCGCATACAACTCCCTCAGAGTCAGTCGCTTCTCCAAGCAACGAGTTGGTGGTATATCTTTCTCTTCGGCTGGGGCCTCCCTCTGGAACAACCCCCCCCTCCTCCCTGAAACTTGAGGAGAACCATCTCCGGTTCCGGAAGCACCTCAAAACCTCCCCCTTTGCTTCTGCTTTCTCTCCTCCCCCCTGCTGAACTCCTGGCTGAAGCTGAAACTGAAACTGCACCGATTACCTGGCCAACCTCTGATCTCGGGCCCAGATCCCTGCCAGTTGCACACCTGCACTGCCTCCCTGGCAACCCCCGCAATTGGGACTGTTTTCTGTATCCCTAAAGTCCCCTACCAGCACGACACCTGATGTCTGCACTTACCCTTGCACTTGCCACCAGCTGGCCGCACTTTTACTTATTGCTTTTATTTCTTCTATTTATGCCATGTACTGCACTGTCCCCTCCCCCTTACCCCTGCACTTTTCCCCTTTCCCTTCACTTTACTTGCACGAACTGAATGACACCTGGCTTAGTAAGATCGTTGCATCGGTCTTCTCTCTGTTCACCCTCCCTTGCCTCGTCGTGCCTTGGAACACTTGTGTATAGGTGCGCTATAAGTGCCATATCATTGTCATGGAATTTAAAGAATTATTTGATGGATTTCAACAGCGTTTGGCCCATCTCCTTATCTTTTAACAGGTTGTTGCATCACCATTTAGTACTGTGTTCATCTGAGAACCATTCTCCTATTCTGATTCTGACCATGTCGGGGTCTGACCACGGTATGGTCAGAATCAGAATTGGTTGATTCCAGTGATGTTAAGTGGGCTTTCTATTAGGAGGTAGTCTATCCTTGAGAATGTGTTGTGCACTTTAGAGTAGTAAGTGAACGGGGGATCCCGCCCACTCACTTGGGAGAAAGAATCCACCACCCCCAATTCTACATTGGTCTGTTGAAAGCAGAGAGATTTTTTGTACTGTGCACGGGAGGTCATGTGTGTGGCCACCCTTTTACTGTCTAGGTCAGGGTCCAGGACCATGTTAAAGTCACCACCAATAATTATGAATCTTCAATGAATGATTAAATCCTACCCTTCAGTGAGTCCCAGTCGTTGGGACAGTACACTGAGACAAGAGGAACGTCATTGCCTTTAATCTCCTCCTTGACCATTACGTAGTGACCACAGGGATCTTTTGACTCTGACGTAGGGACAAAGTTTAGCTTGGTAGCCACCACAATTGCAACCCCCTTCTTTTTAGACTGGTTGGACATGCAAAAGACCATACATATATATTTGGCTCTAAGGGCCAGCTCCCTTCCTCTCTGTCAGTGTGTTTACTGCAGAAACACGATGTCTAACTAAGATTAGTGGAATTTGCATATTGTTAGGGATTTTCCTAACAACTTAGTTTATGGCTTTAATTATGTCCCCTTGCGTTTCTGCATCCCTTTCTGTAAAACCAAAAAAACACAGGTTGCACCAGCGTTCTTGGTTTTTGAAATCGTCCATTTTCAAGGCAGACTAGTCCTCCCTCCTTTCCAGTTCCGAGATTCTCATGTCAATCTGGGTCTCCAGGATGTTGATTGCGGATTGGTTTGACTCAAGGCCCTGGATTCGGTCGTCCATATTGTCCACCTTCTTTAAAGCCCATCAAGCCTTTTACCAATGTCCGAGGGTTAAGCCCTGAGGCATAAGGGCTGAGGAGACACTGTTTGGCTGTGGCGAGTGACTGCAGTATCCAGCAGAGAAACCAGCAGAGGAGAGAGATCCCAGGAGCAGCTAAACAGTGGCCTGAGAGGTGCGTGTGCCTGTGCCTTTTAGACTTTTACCCAGTCATCAGTCACCTGACTGGGTCTCAAGGCATAAAAGGCTGCCTCCCCCGCCCTTGTGGCGTTAAGCCCTGAAGCATAAGGGCTGAGGAGACGCTGTTTGGCTGTGGCGAGTTAGGCGATGGATCCATCAATTCTGGCTGCCTCAACAACATTAAGGACTCGAGCTCAACTCAAGCGTGTGGCCCCGCTTGAACCTCCAGAGCCCCCGGCGAAAAAATGCCGTCAGAAGCAGGTGAGCCAATATTTTTCATGTAACTCGCCTACAGACAATTTTGGTCACGCGAGAGAATTCATTCCCCATTCACATGACAATGACAATGTGTTCATCGGCCCAGCCGAAGCAAAGTCATATTTGAAGTCCCCTGGATCCAATTCCAACTCAGACCCTGATGTTACGTTGGGTATTACGCAGGTTGCACATCATACACCCAAATCGGCTCAGAAAAGATCCAAGACTCGCCGTATGTCGAGCCACGAACTACTACCGACGTGTGATTCGCTTGAAAAATGCAACCACGCCACGAGGGACTTAACGGTGGGATCGGATCCCTCCCTTGTAGGCTGCGATGGGATGAGCGTGTCCCTCCGGGAGTCGCGGGGTCCAGTGGTGGAGCTGATGCAAGGCGTCCCCTCCCTGGATGTGTGCTCGCGGGCGCCGGCGGTTGCTTCCGGCGAGTTCGCCGTGGATGGGGGGCGGTGCTGTTCGATGGCTCCGGAGGAGGAAATAGAGGATGTCGGGGACCGTGACTCCCTAGCGGAGGCTGTGGATACTGCACAGCGACTGGTTGATCTAGCGGAGGCGAGTCCCGGCAGTCGTGTTGTTGCGGACCCTAGCAAGTGTTCGAACTGCTTCAATGAAGGCGAAAGACTTTCTGTCGCGGAGGCACTTCGCGGTAATGACGTGTTGGTGCTTACTCATGAAGGCATATTGCCCATAAAGCCTAACCAACTACAAATGAATACACCAACACTTTCGTTAATACCCCCTCCCGCAATCAATCTGACTGATGTTCAAGCTTTGACTGATGACGTTCTATCAGGTGACAAACTATGGGTCGGTGAATTGGTGTCTGCCACCTCAGACAGGAGAAACTCGCTGGAGGTGGTATCCACAGTGTTAAAGAACCTGATATTAATGAACAAATCGTACTCAAATAAACATTCTGTCACATCCACTCCGAAGTTTGTTGCAATGCCGGAGACTCCTCAGGAAAGGAGTCGTCCGAACATCACGACTTTAAATAGTCGCAGTTGTGAGTATGGCAAGAGTATGAATCACAAAGTCCTTGACCATGTAACCCCAGATGAGTCAGTCTCGCCTATGCAAAATATAATGGCAGACTCACAAAAAAGACTCCCGATGTATGGTGGATCAAATCTTAATCCCAGACAGAACTCCCAGCTACAAATCACAAACGAGTCAAATAATGAAGGTTCTGTGAATGATTCGACCACAAAAGACTCCTCATTTATCGAACGTCCGTTTCCGAAAATTAGACGGGATAGGAATCGCCATGGACACGTAAAACGTAACATACAAGGAAAAGGCAGGGAGAATCAACCAGCTCCATGCGTGCATGTACCAGCAAATGAGCTTTTAATTGCCCTAACTTCGGCAATGGCGATTTCCTTAACACCCTTCACAAAGTTATACGAATCACTAAATGAAAATATAAAAGATATTTCGACCCTAACAGCCATGCTGAACTCAAAAGTGATGCACTTGGAGTCATTACAGTCCGCCCAAAAATCTAAATATGAGGAACAAAATCACACCATATTAGCGGGACTAAAGTCCTTAAATGAAGTCAAACTAAATGACAAAATCGATAAAAAACTCTTTGCAGAAGTTGCAAGGGAAGCCTTGTCTCTCTTTCGAAAACCGGAAAGTGAACAAACTTGGGAAGTGCAAATTCCGGGAAGTGAAATAACACAATCAACAAAGTCAAAGGAAAGCTCCCGGGAAAAGGAGAAATTCAATTGTGACAAGTTATCCAAAAAGCCGACTTCTAAAAGGCAAGACTCCGAAAGCCAAGCAGAAGGATCTGGAGATAAAGAGAAAACAGCCTTGCCCCCTTTGCTTGATGTAGGTTGTTTCCTAGTGGAACCGTTGGTTGGGCCCCTAGCCAACTGCATTACATCGACAAGGGATAAGCCGGATGATGCTAATACCCTCTATATCTCCTTTAACACTGCTTTTCTACAATCTAAAAATAGTACGAATCCTGCGTTACTGGACGCCCAACAAGCTTCAAGTTCCATGCAGCCCGCGTCGGAGGGGTCACAAGCCAGTGAGCCACGTAATTCAACCTTCGTCCGTTGTGATGCCGGGTGCGCTCTTTTCCAATTTTTGGGAGTCAGGATGCAGAATCGAACTTGAAATCCTATGTGACCGCAAAAAAACCACAAGCTTGTTTGAAGCAAAAACAGAAGAATTTGCCGGCACGGAAAAAAGGGCAACAAAAGGGTGCTCGCAAATTCCTACGTAACCTAAACATGTTCCAACTTGTGGATAAGGCTATTACCTCAAGCTTGAAATTAGCCGATACGATTAACGAGAAGGTACCCGTACGCTCAATCGAAACGGTAAAGGAACCTGGTACAATTGAAAGCTTATCATGCCAAGAGGACCACTCAATCCAGATTGAGTTATTGGATCTTTCCATATATGAGGAGACTGATCCAACAAGTGACTCCGGTCCAAGTGAGCAGCCCGGCATTGAAGTTCCACAGAAAGAAAGTATCACTGGCTTAACGATTGCTCCAAAATGTGACGCTCCTCATCGACAGAATGATACTCGAATTCCGCACAAAAGTTGCGTTGTTCCTGCGAGCAATAACCCGCTGTCGTGTCCAATTGACCTCTCCAAACTGAGGCGATGCAAGATTATTCCCAACACAATTGGAGATGGGGTAAGGGCCAGTGTACCCAGGAGTCCGGTCTTTAAAACACTTCAAGAGAGACGGGAAGGTCAGCGTATGAATAAACCGCAGAACACGTTCGTGCCCAGCAAAATCAACCGCATTGGCACGAATGGAGTTAACCAAATGGAAAGAAGCGGTGTCTCCCTTTCTACTTTCGCCACAGAATTCCGATGTCCTCAACTGGAAATGTCCTTCGATCACCTTCCATTGCCAAAAAAAAGCGATTCTATGGCTGAACAAAGGCAAGAAAAAATGGGTGAGAAAAAATCATCGATTATAGTCAAACTAACGTTGGAAAGTCTATCTAGAGGAGATAACTTAATTTTGAATAGATCTAACGTATTAAAATTATTACATCATATTCCCTGTCTTCGCTCGCCTGAGTCAAAGGACATACAAACGGTAGAATTTCCAGATGAGACCCGTACAGACCTAGTGATCCTTCATTTAAATTCCCACATAATAGCGAACGTAATTTTGGAGGCTGAAGAAGACCTGCTATCGATGGGTTTTGATTCATATAAGGTGGAGGACGTTGAAAGCGGTGTTAATGAACAGAGATTGAAAGGTCCCCGAGATGCACGGGCCCCTCAGACAGACACACAACGGCCCAGTCCTATAGTACGAAATACAAAGGTATCTAATTACTCTCAACTGCTGCCGCAGAAGCAAAACGAAAAACTGCAGCCGCAGAGGCAAAATGAAGAACTCCGAAATGTTTGTCACAAGGAAGTCATAAACCTGAACGACGAGCTCCTCGAGGAGGGTGAGCCAATGAGAATGACCCCGATGGAGAAAATTAAAATAACAATAGCAAACAGAACTCCGGTATCTGGGGTGATGGCCCAGAATACAAATAACCAGGTAGAAAATGAGGCCCCACAGGAATGGTCTTGGTTAGCTTCAGCCCTGCATATCAAAAAGAGCAGCTAACGTTCGATCCTGAACCAGGCTCAAGAATGTTCGTTTGCATCTTGGAACACTTGCGGCTTTTTACATCTGTTTAACACCCCATGGACTGACGACCTACAGGTGATATGCCTGCAAGAAACTTGGTTGCGCGAATCTCCATTGCTACCTGATTTTGAAGTTGCACTGAATCCAGCCGTGAAGGGTGAAAAAGGGCGCCCGGTAGCTGGGTTATTAACCCTGATCAAACGATCGTCCGGTTACCGCCTAATTAAATCAACAAATCACACGCCCTACATCCAAGTATGCGAGATAAAGAAACCCACTGACAATCCTTCGTCAGATGACACATTAAATATAATTAATATTTATTGGAATCATCAAGCGGCGGGGACTCACTCTTTTATCGATCAAGTTTCCGTAATAATCGACAACTTGCGGGAATCTTCAAGTGGTTCAGGCACTATGCTCTGCGGTGACTTAAACATCGACTTTTTCACACCGCAGAGCGAAGCTAAAAGACACCTCGCACAATCTTGGTTGGAAGAACTGAATATAAGAGGGTTGGCGATGTTAAACGGTCACATTCAGGGAGATACGCCACCAAAAGCCACGTGGCAAAATGGACCTCAACGTTCAATCATCGATTACATTTTTGTCTCTGATAAATTTCAGGAACGATTAAAATCTTTGAATGTCTGTAAAATGATGAATAGTGACCATGACATGTTGGTAACAAAATTCGACAACAAACTTGCAACACAAAGACTAAAATGGGGATTTAACACCTTAGTCGAACCGAACAGACTACGCTTAAGACTAGAAGAACAGGACGTCGCTAAGATTTATACTCAGTTCAAATCGCAACCAACAGACATCGAATACGCTCCGATTTTGATGCAATTCAAATCTAAGATCAATGGAATGAAAAACCGCAGTTTCCAAAGAAATCACTCCTTTGATTTAGCAGTGTTATTACGAAAGAGAACAATGCGAGCAGAAATCAGGAAGAACAATAAAGGTCCAGCAGAAGAAAAATTGCTAAAAAACAAGGCAACTAGACAGCGCTACAAAAACTGGATTAAATCCCACCGAGCTATTTTATATCAAAATGACGCTGAGGCAATGTTACGTACGTTATCATCCAAGAACAGCGGGGATTTCTGGCGAGTAATAAACGAATTGGAAGCACCACAGAATGCGATAGTTACATGTCAAGTAACGGAAGACGACTGGATCAAGCATTTCACCATGTTATATGACAAACCTCGCACTCCAGAAAGGCAGTCATTATCCACGCTATCAAAGTGGAACCTGACTTTCTCAAAAGCTGAAATCCGGGAAGTCATAATGAACTCAAAAAATTCAAGAGCACCGGGGCCCGATGGGCTGACGAATCTTATGATTAAACAGTTTCCTGACCAATGGACGGATTTGTGCTCTGACTTGTTTACACGAATAAATCTAGAGAAACGAGTGCCGACTTCCTGGAAAACTAGTACCATAGTACCTATATTCAAGAAGGGGAACAGAGCGTTACCAAACAACTATCGCCCTGTGGCACTGCTCGATGTGTTAGGTAAAATCTACGCATCGTTATTGCAAAAGAAATTGATTAAATGGGCTCAATCGGCGCAAAAAGTCGATGAGACAAGCGGGGTTTGTGAAACAAGTAGGGTGCTCATTGAATTTGTTGATCTTGAATCTGCTAAAGATGGAAGCTCTGAGGACAAACACAAGTGTCTACGTGGCCTTTGTTGATTTCTCGATGGCGTTCGATATGATTGATCGCAAAGTGCTGTGGCAAAAATTGGAAACCTGGGAGTGTCCAGAAGATCTTCTCGCAGCGATCAAAGAACTTCATACTGACACTTCGATCGCCATTCGCCTTGATCAAAAAGGTGCTTTATCGCCCAACATCAACACCTATAAAGGAGTCAAACAAGGTTGCCCATTAGCAGCAGCAATCTTTAGTTTATTTATTTTTGATATAGGTGAGGCAATCCAATCTGTTAGAGCTTTTTCACCCAAACTTAACTCAGCTCCAGTAAGCTGGTTATTGTATGCCGACGACCTTGTTCTTCTGGATGGTACACCGATCGGGCTTCAACGTAAATTGGACGTGGTCCAACAATACGTAGACAAGAACCGTTTAAAAATCAACCCGTCAAAAACAGAAATTCTGGTGTTTGAAAATCTACGATCTAGTCGGAATCAAAAAAGACTAAAATATCGGTGGAGCTTAAATCAGGTCAAGCTAGAGTCATCGACCTCCGTAAAATATCTGGGAATGATCCTTAACTCTAGCATTTGTGATGACCCGTGGGTAATTGACTCCAAGAGGAAATGCGGGCAGCTGGCATGTCAAGCACTAGTAATTCACAAAAAATATGGCCGCTTCTCCATACGTCCAGTGAGGAATTTTTACGAACAAAAAGTGGTCCCCATCTTGTCTTACGGTGCAGAAAATGCCTTTGGCTGCCCTCCATCTCATTGGGCCTCTTTAGAACACATGTTCTGGTCAAAAGCACTGAGTCTGCCAATAGGCATTTCTACATCGTGCATAAGATACGAACTTGCTCTCGTGTCACTACACGCACGGATCTGTTGGAACCAACTGGTGTTGTTACGGAAATCTAAACCCGAAGTTGGAATTCTCCAATTTAAGATCTTACATAATGCAAGCGATGGTGATACCGACATATGGTCGCAATGGACAAAACGAGGTGAAGACTTGTTGTCTGGGATTAACATCAATGCCCAATCTCTCTGCGTAAATCCAGTTGGTGCCAAAGTAAAGATTTGGCGCGCAGATTGGATAACAACAAGTAACGAGCGCCTTTCCGCAAGTGCGATGAAAGATGCGCCGGCGGAAGCCAGAAGTTATAATTCGTTGCTACCCTACATAAGTCTATTCCCAAATCCAAATGCACGAAGACTTTATATTCTATTTAGGCTGAATGCCTTCTTAACGAAGGATCAAATCAAACTGAAAGCAGGAGAAACTGACTTAAATGTGATCTGTCGTATCTGCGGTAAAGATGTGGAATCCCTGAAACACCGTCTTATTCTGTTCGGCTCTAAAAAACGAAAGATCCATTCATCTGGGAGAATGGGCTTCAAATCATCAAGCATTGAGTGCCGAAGATTGGTGGCAGAAAATGTGGAATGGAAAGGACCGGAAATGAATCATGCCCCAGACCTCATTTTTGACAGTAATCGAAGAGTCGCTAAACAAATGGAGACCAAAAATGTAAAATGAATTTGTGTGATTTTTGAGATTTGTGATTAGTAAGAAAAAACGATTTGTCATTTAAGGCAGAGAAAAGACGGAGAAACGGACGAAGGCTACAGGGGCATTTTTAAGTAAAACCGTGGTAATTGTAATAGTATGAATGTGGAATCGTTGTGAAAACATTTTAAAGGTTTGATTTTCAAACCAATAAAAAATTTTTTAAAAAAATGTCCGATCTGAAGCCCCTTATTTCCTCGAGCAGAGCTGCCATGTCCTTCCTCAAAGACTGGGAGTCCTCCATGCTTGGTGACGGCAAGGGGTGGGGGGCGGGGGTGCAGTCACCTGTGGCTGCCTGGGTTCTGCTTCGTAGTGGAATTAACATTGACATTTTGTGTGTAAAAAGAATTGATATACATACATGAATAAAACATGTTTCAAATGAAGCATGATAGCAAAAAATAAGAAAATGAGAACCAACCATTCGCATCATATGCTAAATCATCATGAATATATAAAAACAAAACAAAAGACTAGAATAAACACAAATAAGAATACATTAGTAAGTTAAAGTTACTCACTGTAGTGAGTCATAGTTCCCCTTTCCTCCATCCTTGTGGGTGTCCCCCAACATAGGGACGGTACTGGGACCTTTGGCAGCGAAAAATCTAGTATCCCCTTTAAATTTAGTATAGCGCGTGTGTGCCCTCCACACCACCCCTGGCACCTCACCTCAGCCCCCCTTGAACACATCGGACACTTAGATATCTGGATACTCTTAGTACATAGTAGCCCTTAGCATACTAGCAGGGGGAAGGCGGGTGGGACGTATGAAGGAAAGGGGACTATGAGTACTCTAGTCACTTTGGTGAGTAACTTTAAATAAATACTCATACGTCCTGTCCCCTTCCATCCATCCTTGTGGGTGATTACAACGAACAAGAACATAGCGTGGAGTTGTGATAACCTGCCTCATATCTAGGACAAAGCAGAAAGACTCTTCAGAGCCGCCTGACCAAACTCTGAATTGCGCCTAGAGCTGGTGTCCGGTGAGTAGTGCTTACAGAAGGCCAACGGAGTGGACCAAGTAGTCGCCTAGCGGATGACATCCCAAGAAGCATTTCTCTGAAACGCGACGGACGTAGCCTTGGCTCAGACTGCATGGGCATGAATCCCCCCAGGAACAGGTTTGCCTATGGTCGTATACGCCTCCGAGAGGGCCTGATCCATCCAATGGGCGATGGAAACCTTGGAAGCCTGAGAGCAGGGTGAGGAGCCCCCAAACGTCATGGCCAATGCCTCGGAATTCCTGACGGATTTCGGCCGAGAGATAAAACTGAGGACCCTCTTGAGGTCTGAAGAATGCAGGGCCTTTTCTGTCTCCGACTGACAGTTCAGGGAAGAACACCGAAAGGCAGATCTCTTGATTCAAATGAAATGGAGAAACCGCATTGGGCAAGAAGTTTGGGTGAGTGCGCAGGGTGACCTTGTCATTGTGAATCATGGTGAAATGCTTGCACAAGGACAACGCCTGCAGCTCACTAACCCTGCGTGCAAAGGTGAGAGCCACCAGTAAAACAGTCTTCAGTGTCACCAAGCTGATGTCCACACAGGCTATCGGCTTGAAAGACATGCACTGCAAAGCTGCAAGAACCGTATTGATATCCCAGACCGGATGCAGACTATGCACCAGGGCAGAAAAAGCCTAGACACCGCCTAAAGGTGAGCCTTAACCACCGGGTTGGCCACAGAAACATGCTAAGGGGAATTCTTGTAAGCCCCAATGGCCATCAAATAAGTGGGGCATGTATCCACCTGAACTCAAGACCGAGCCAGGTGTGCTGAAAAGGCCAGTACGTTATCCAGAGGACAAGCGTCAGGGTCCAGATCCTTGTCATGAGCCCGATGGCAGAACCAAGTCTATTTACTCTTACACTGGGACCGAGTCGAGGGCCTCCTGGCCTGCTGAATGATGTCCCAGTTGTCATCTGAAAATTGAGCATGCAGAAGCCTCAGTAGATCAGGAACCATGTTCCACCACCCCGCCCTGCTGCGTCATGAGTACCTTACTGGGGATCGTAAGGTGGATGGGACCCTCGGAGCGCAACCGCAGCAGATCCGAAAACCAGGGTAGCAAAGGACAGTGTGGGCAATCAGGATGTGGCTGCAACCCACCGAAGCCCGAAACTTGCAGAGGGTCCATTGTAGCAGAGGCAGGAATGCTAACACCTGCGGCGGTGCCATCAGCTCTGGAAGGCCCCAGAGACACCCGACCTACGCATGAAGCAAACTGGGGGCACTTTGAATTCAGAGGGGATGCAAACAAATCCAGGTCTGCAAACCCCCAACGCTGGAACAGGGGCAACAAGGAGTCTGTGTGCAACTTCCACTCTTAGATGTTGTAACCCAGGCAGCTCAGCTGATCCGCTTCTGCATTGCTGTCCCGGGAAGGTTGACTGCTGAAATCCAATCAGGGCCCATTCCCAGATCGATATCGCCTCAAAGCAAATAGCGGGTCTGGAGGGAGGGGGAACGAGTGCTGCTTGTTCAGGTGAAACTATCGATGGGTTGCCCGGAGGATTTGGTCAAGGTCCTCCAGATAATCCATGAACATACATCGGCTTGTTTATCAGATTCGGGGAACAGGGACAGTGCACAGCCTTTTTGAGACCTTTTTGGGCGTCCACCCGGGCTGTGTTGTGGCCCCGGTATTGTTTGCCCTTTACATAAATGGTGTCTACCAGGCATTGGTTAACTCCCATAGCGACTATATCACGGTGGGTGGCGTCCCTCTCGCAGTCTTAGGTTATGCCGATGATATGGTTTTAATTGCCCGTACCCCCAGAGCCTTACAATGCCTGGTGGATATCTACACCCAATTTATGGCTTCCCATAAACTTTCTGAATTCAGAAAAATCAGCAGTCATGACATGTAAGAGTTGGGGTGTTAGACATCTCAAGATGCGCACGATATGGAGTGGAGGCAAATCTATCCCGAGGGTCACCAGCTTTGATTATCTGGGAATTTGTTTTACGGAGAATTGGCGAGAGTTTGGCCATGTTGATAAGCAATTTATGAGGATGAGACAGGCGCTTGGGGGTTTGTCCCACTTTCAACATAACTGCGTGGGGCACCCAATCAAATTAATTCTCGAAGTATACAGGGCTCAAACAAAAACTGTCACCAATTATGGGGGCACCACTGTGGGGTATGGAAAGGATTCCAAAAGTCGAAAATGTGGAGAACTACTTTCTTAAAAAACTTCTTGGGCTACCACAGTCTGCTCCCAACTATGGGACACATTTAGAATTGGTATTTCCACAAATTGCCGATGAGTGGCTATTGGCTCCAGTCTCGCATTGGCTGGCACTATGGGCTAACCAGAAAGCCACTCTTTCACATAAAATCATAAGAGCCCTGGTGAGTAGCTCAGCTGTAAAGAAAAGCCCCTGGCTTATGTACATCCAGAAATGCATTAGACAGTTAAACTCTGCTAATCATGTCTGCCCCTCAATCTTATTGACCCCATGTGCGGTCAGGGCATACAAACAAATGTTTAATTCCATCTTGGTGGCAAATAGGGAGTCCGCTGCCTGGGGCATTCTTGCAAACAGAAGGCATATTGTGTTAACATCTGCAGACGCTATTCAGCCGTATTTGCTCCACAGTGATAATCCTGCAGATCGCTGGGCCTTGACCCGAGCCCAGTTTGATTGCTTATGGCTAGGGGCACAAACAAAAAGCTGGACTCATAATGTGCAACCTAAAGCTTGCCCCTGCCGTCAGTGGCCGTTGCAGGACCTTCTACACTTTGTGTTGTTTTGCCCACAATACACAGACCTAAGACGAAAAACACTTCTGCCACTACTTAGGTCCGCTGGCATGTCTCAGGCCAGGCCTGCTTTATGTTATTTGCTTTCAGCCGCTACGACGCCAGTGGCCTGCGGCATGGTGGACCACTTGAGAAGGGCCTGGTATCGGAGAACTAAATTCATTGTCCAAAATATGATAGAACCCTGTTATTGAATGGTTTGGAGGCTTCCTGTGGATTTTATCTTGATTTACACACATTTTAATCTTTTTTTTTTTTTTAGATATATATGTAATGTTTGTAAGTTTATACCGTGGACTTTAAAAAAAAAATGTTGAATTGGATTTTGTATTACTATGCAGTTCTATTTTGTGTATGGTTTATGGATAATTTGCTTCCGAATAAACTTAACATGAATGAATGTAAAACTATCGTAGAATTGTCCGTCCTGACCAGAACCAACATATCGCTGATGAGGGGCAAAAACACTGCCACTGCCCTGAGCAAGAGCAGATTGATACGCAGGAGGGTGGCTGTCCTGGACAAGGCTCCATGAATCGCATATCCCTCCAGCTCGAAAGAAAGGAGTCTGTCACCACCAGGGTAGAATCCAGTCGGGTGAAGGGGGCATCCACTGAAACATTGCCGTCCATCAGCCACCAGCAAAGATCAGGCAGTAGGAGCTGTGGTATAGGGATCCTGTCCGATTCAGACCCCATCTACTGATCCCAATTGGCCGACAGGTGGAGCTGGAGGCACCTCATCTTGAGGCGAGCGTGCTGTATAGTGAGCACGCAGGAGGCCATCAATCCCAGAATGTGCTGGAACCACCATGCCGAGGTGGTCATGTTGACCAGAAAGTGCCCCAGCGACCTGCGTGGGGACAGAGACAGAAGCCTCTCCAACGCACCCCTAGGACAACCAGTTCTTGAAATGGGCACAATTGCGACTTACTCTGGTTGAGGGAGAATCCCAGCTGATGAAGGATATCCGCCAATCTCTGGCAGGAGAGCACCTCGCCTTTGGGTGACCTCGTGCTCACCAGCCAGTCATCCAAATAAGGGTACATATGATGGCCCTCCAAGCGGAGAAGGCCAGCCGCTGCGTCCACAAACTTCATGAAGACACAAGAAGCGGAGTTCAGGCCGAAGGGCAGCAATTTGTACTGAAAGTGGTACTACATAATCATGAAGCACAGAAACTTCTGATGCGGTTGGCAGATGTGAACAAGCAGGTACGCATCCTTGAGGTCTAGGGAAAACATCCAGTCCCCTACACACACACAGACTCGGCTATGTGCATGGGAGTAATCATCCTGAAGCGTTCCAGAGGTAAAGAGGTTCAGAAATGACAGGTCTAGGAAAACCCTCAGGCCAGCCTCGTTCTTGGGTACCGCAAAAATCCTGGAATAGTACCAGGAGCCCCTGTCAACAAGAGAAACCGGTTCTATCGCCTGCATCTCCAAGAGCGAAAGGACCTCGAGTAAAAAAGCTGAGACCCTGATCTGACAAAGAGGAGGAGAGGATGGTAGAGGAAGACTGAAGCCTGTGGAGACTGATGGGATCCACGGGTTGCTGAAGAGATGCTTCCAGGTGTCCTGGAATAGAGCCAAATGGCTCTGCACAGGCGAGCTGTGTTCACAGACCTTGACGTCACTGCTTCTGGTTGTCAGAGGCGGGGCCATCTAAAAATAAAACCCGGGCAACATTCTCTGCTGCTTCCTCCTGTTGTTGCTGGGTGACATGTCTGGCCTCCGTGTACCGCGGTCCTGGAACCCCTTGAAGCCAGAGGAGGCACGGGGCTTGAACTCAGTCCTGCCCTGGGACTGAAGAAAGGATTTCTGACCTGGTTTTGTCAGGATGGCCAAAGACGTGGCAGTATGAGTGGAGGTTTTCTTCTTTGTCAACTTGTCATCAGTGGACAAATAAAAAAGGTCGACGCCCTCAAAGGGCAGATCCAGGATCTGTTCTTGCATGTCAAAAGAAAACTTCTGCCGTCATCCTCATCTCAACCCCAAGGCACAGCCCTCTGCTAGCTGTGTCGATGTGGGAGACCGAAGACTCCATGACATCCTCTGCAATGGTCCTTGCTTGTCCGAAGGGAGGTCGGCAGAAATTTCCTGAGCTCCCGCCAAAGCTTTTGAACAGGGAACAAGCAATTTTGTATACCTGTACGCGTGCCAATTGACTTTCGATACATTCTCTTAGATTCCTTCCCGCACAGTCGGCCCTTAATTGCATCACAGTTTAGCAGGTAACATTTGAATAGGTATTTTCTTTCCTTAAGCCTGGCTTTTTTCGAAAGTCTTTTCCTTACAGCAATTCCTTTGCCTTTAGGCCTGCAAGAACGCTGGTCTTTCGCTTCTGGTTAGAGACATTTTCATTGTGCCCAAACCATTTTAGGGCATCTGTCAATGCACAACATAGTAAAGGCATTTCTTATTTTAATTAGGGCTACTTCTTGGGCATAGTTGTTGCCTTTTTTACAAGGCTTGCCCTCACTCATGGTTGTCATACTTTTACAGCAGATTGATTCGCTCTGAGGAGATCAGGGCACTCTGCATCGCCCCTCTTTAGAAATTGCACCTATTTGTATACTTATGTTATGTATTGTGGTCAGAGAGACCCATGATGGTGACTGATGTTGCCTATATGTGTGCTAGAATGAACTCGCCACCCATTGCCATAATGCTTTTCCTGAGACCACCACAATATTGAAAACTTTTCTCAATTTCTTGTGTGATCGGTGTTAGACAGCACAGTATTGCATCACATTTTGCAATATTTGTCAGAGCATGATTCTCTCAGAGAAATACTCACACCATTTTTTCACATAGCAGCAACTGGCGATTCCCAATGGTTGATCACTGGCTCTGGCATGTTCCCTTGGCATTTTGGGCGTTTTTATGATCAAACCAATGGTCTTGCCACTTCTCTTGCATGTGTTCCATCCTTGTGTCTAGATATGTTTACTAATGTATTCTTATTTGTGTTTTTTCTGGTCTTTTTTTTGTTTTATTTCTACATATTCATGACGACTTAACTTATGGTCCCAATGGTTGGTTCTCATCTTATTTTTTGCTTTCATGCTTTTTTAAAAATCAATATTTTATTCATTTATGCTTATCAATTATTTTGTGCACTTAAAATGTTAATGTTTTGGTTTGACAATGTACATACACATTCTAATGCTCCAATTATATGTATACAGCCTAAAAAAAGACCCCGACGGTCGAAACCCTTGTTGGCTTTGTGACTTCCAGCATTGTGCATGGGTACCTTTACCCAAATCATTTATTAGTACTTGATATATGGCATTTATAACATGCCTATACACAAGTGTTACAAGACACGACAAGGCAAGTGAAGGGGAACAGAGGAAGAGGACAGAGACAACAATCTTACTAGGCCAAGTGACATTGAGATCGCGCAAGTGCAGGGAAGAGGGGAGGGGGGAAAAACTGCTGTGGGGGGGCCCTTCCGTGCTGAACATGGGATAAAACAATAACAAGAGGTGCGGCCAGCAGGTGCAAGGGTAGGTGCAGACAGGGGGTGTCGAATAAGTGGAGGTAGGGGGACTGTAGGGTTACAGATACAGACCCAAGTGCAAGGGTTGCCAGAAGGCAGTACGGGTATGCAAATAGGAGGGCCTGGACCGGGGCCCGAAATCAGAGGGTAACCAGGTGACCAGTGCAGTTTCAGACAGGAGATCAGCAGGGGGGAGGAAGAGAGAAGGCAGAAGCAAAGAGGAAGGTCTTGAGGTGCTCCAGAACCAGATCTGGTTCTCCTCAAGTTTCAGAGAGGCAGGGAGGCTGTTACAGAGGGAGGCCCCAGCCGAATAAAGATCTACCCCAGCGTGTTGCTTGGAGAAGCGTCTGACCCTGAGGGAGTTGGAGGAGCTAAGAGCTCGAGTAGGAAGGCATTTACAAAGAGAGAGTTGGAGGTATTGAGGACCCAGGCCCCAAAAGGCCTTGTGGACAATGCATAGGGTCTTGAACTTAATCCTTGCAGCCAATGAAGAGATTTCAGTGCTGGAGAGATACGATCCCGGGCTTGAGGCCAAGGACAAGTCTTGCAGTCCTGTTCTGGATGAGTTGCAGAGGGTGGAGAGTAGAAGCAGGCACATTTAGAAAGAGGCTTTTGTAGTAGTCCAGCCTAGAGAGAACCAGAGCTCTAGAGACAGTGAGCTTCTGAGGGAAGGAGAGGAAAGGAAGAATACCTCTGAGGCGGTGCAGTTGGTAGTTAGACGACTTAGAGACGTCAGAGATGTGAGAGGCGAGAAGGAGAGTGTGGAGTCGAAGATGACCCCTGAGGCCCTTAGCCTCACAGTTGGGAGCAGGAAGAGGGCCAAGGGAGGCCGGCCAGAGAGTGACAGGAAAGGAGGGTGCAGGTGTGCCGATGAGGAGAATCTCTGTCTTACTGGCATTAAGGTAGAGATCATTGGCGGCACACCACTCCTGGATAGACTAATTACAAGACAGCGCTGTGAGACAGTGCTTCTCTTATTAGTGTTTGCTTTCTGAGTCCGGCTGGGCACCAGAACTCCCCTAGACACAGTCACCTGCAGCAGTCTTTCATCGAATTTATGATTACGGTTCCACTTCGATGCTGTGTTAGCAATGGGGATTCAGCTTCTAAGTGCCCAACCCGTAACAAATAAACTTGGTGGTCCTGCCAAAACTATGCTAACCTACTGTCTAACCGACTACTAGGAAAAGAAAGAATAACATATTACTTACACCTGATAATGTTCTTTCGACTGGATGTTACTCCCATGCATTATTTATATATGGTATACATTACTCACCGTAATCATATTTCTGATGCTTGTATCTGCTTAGATTCACATGCTTTGCATAGGCCAACATCTAGTGGAAGCTGCAGAGTATTACAGATGTTGTTTTCGAAATTCAAAAAGAGACGTTGACAGGGCGTGCCAGTAATACTATCCCTAGTGTGACTTCTACTGTACCCATGGTCCTTCATGTGTCGAGGTCCCTCTGTTTTGTTCTGACACGAGGTTGCATGAAGTGTAATGTGAGTAGAGTTGTATCTAAACAGATATAGACAGAAAGCTCATAACATCTATGCACCTTCTCCCAGGGGAGGAAGGGTGGGAGCATGTGAATCTAAGCAGATACAAGCATCAAAAATACAATAATGGTGAGTAATGTATCCCTTCTGAGGCTTGTGGAATCTGCTTAGATCACATGCTATGCATAGATTAGCGAGCAGTGTTATGAGAAGGTGGTGGGTTGTGAGAAGGAGCAGTGGAAAATAGACGTTTTAGAACTGCTTGTCCCACCTGTGTATCTACTTTGGAATGTGCGTCAATGCAGTAATGCTGAGTGAAAGTATGTACTGAGCTCCCTGTAGCTGCTTTGCAAATGCTACTTGTGGTGTGAGCTCTTAGATTAAAAAGCAGTGTTTAGTTAGATAATGAATAGCATAATTGAATACATCTTACTATCCATCTGGAGATGGCATTCTTCGAGATGCGGTCTACTTCTCTGCCTGGTGCTATGGAGACAAACAGTTGATCTGTTTTCCTAAGCTGTCTGGTCTTGTTTACATAGTAAAGGACCACCCTCCTCACATCTGGAGTGTGGAGTTTTACTTCATCTGCGCTAGTTGGTTTCTGAAAGAAAGCTGGAAGCTCAATGGATTGTTTCAAGTGGAATTTAGAAATGAATTTAGGGGAGAACCTAGGATGAGTACCTAAAACCAATTTATCTTTATGTATGATAAAGAAAGGGTCCTGCACTGACAACGCTTGCAATTCACTAACTCTTCTTATGGAAGTAATAGCCACTAAGACGGCAGTTTTATATGTTGGGTGTTTACAGCTTGACTTATGCATAGGCTCGAATGGGGGCCCCATGAGCTTTGCTAACACTACAATGAGATCCCGTCCTGGTGGTGGGTTTGAAATAGGAGAGTGGAGTCTTTTGACTCCCTCCATGAATGTTTTAATGACTGGAATCTTCCACCACAATAACTTGCTTTGACAAGTGGTATAAGCTGATAAAGCCGCCAGGTGGACCTTTGTAGAGTTGAATACCAACCCTGAGTCTAACAAGTGGAGCATATGGTTGAGAATGTGAGAAGGAGTACATTCTATGGGGTTTATTTGTTTGGACTGGCACCAAATTACGAATATCTTCCACTTGTCGAAATAACAGTGTCTAGTTTTGGGTTTTCTTGCCTTCTTGAGGATGTCCTTACATCACTGTGATATTTTAAGGTGTCCGAAATCTATGACTTCAGGATTCATGCTGCCAAGTTCATTGAGTGTGGTAGAGGGTGTACCTTTGTTCCTCCATGTTGGGTTAACAGGTTGGTAAGGTACGGGAGCTTGATGGGATAGCACAAATCGCCAGTTGGCGCAGATGCTGATCCCATGGTTGTCTTGCACACATAGGAGCAACTAGGACGAACGTCTTCTGTTCTCTGTGTATTTTGTTCACAATCCTGCTCATGTCGAGTTTCGGTATTGGTCCTTTGACGTTCGGCGATCGGGATGGTGTTCTGCCGCGTCTTTCGACGTTCGGTAGACTAGGATTTATGGGCGGCGTCTTTAGTCTTTTGGGGCCTGTCATGAGGCGACCGACTCTTGGAGTGCCCAGAGGACAGCAAATTCGCAGATCTACCCCTAGACACAATCTCGGCGTGTGCTTGACACATTGCCATGGGTTATGTGTTTAGTGTGGGGAGATGGGGTGCTCTTGCCGCCGGATGTAGTCCCAACAACAGAGCCGCCGGCCTGTCTTCCAGGGTCGGGGGCTAGCACTGGAGAACTTGGAAGTTCCCGTTACCCTCGCCATCCGAAAAGGACGACGTCGCTGCCATCGCTGGAGGCTCCCTCCACATCCATGGCGGCCTCGGCCTGCGTGGCGTGATGGGCCCAGCATTTTGTCCTACAAGGGTCTTGGGTCGAAAGAGCTTGCAAGCTCGACAGTGCCCTGCGTCGTGGTCCCGATTAAGACACAGGTTACACACTTGGTGCTTATCGATCCACAGAAATGTTTTGTTACAGGATGGCCAAAATTTGAAAGGTGTCCTATTCATGGTTGGGGCAGGCAGCAGGGCAACAAAGGGAAGGGGAAAAGAAATACATTGTGATATGACCTATCCCCCACTCTCCCTATTGTAAAGGCCTAGGCCCATTGGGCCTTCCAAGGCCGAAGGAATCTGTCCAAGTTTCTTCTTCTGATGGTTTGTCCTGTCCTTCGATTGTTGATTGTTTCACCGCGTTGAGACACGGCAGTCGAAAAAGGACAGGAAGAGTAACTATTTTTAAAATTTGATAAAGTAAATGGTGTTAACCGAAATTGCACTCCGCGATAAGCAACCGCTCACGATGGAGGGAAAAAAAAAATCTGAGGGACTTCGACGCGTGAAGGACCATGGGTAAAGTGGACGTCACACTGGGGATAGTATTACTGGCTGTTAGGGAGAATTCTCTGTTTAGGCTGAATTTCCTAACCTAGTGAGTCCCCCAGCAGCTTTGCTGGATTTCTGGGGTTTGTTTTTTCCATCCTGCCAAGAGTGTGACCCTTTTCCTCTCACTCTTGGACATGTATGTGTGGAATTCCTTTGAGGTGTCAATGTGTTCGATGGGCTATGGGGTCTTTTACTCCATAGGGTCTCATAAGTTTTTCTATGTGTGTCACTCTGCACCCTACGTGTCGTGACACGGGGGCGCCCTAGCAGGTCCCCCCACCATAGACTCCATACCCGGGGACTGACTACTGTCTCCCCGGGCATGTAAAGTCACCATTGGCTTTACTAGACCTAAATTTACTAACAGAACTAGTACCAACCATCTTATTGTGGACGTGCTAGTAGGGGTAATACGATTACTCCTGGATCTGTTACTCGAGGGGGCACTGTCCCGTCCCCCCTCGTCGAGTTTTGGCTGGTGGCAGTGGAAACTACTTGTTATGTTCGGCCCCGAGCATAACCCTATGGGATTCGTCCCATTGTTGAAGATTGATACTGTTTTTCGTTAATCTCCAACGTACCACCGATCTACTTATCTTAAATAAGTTTATCGAGTGGTATTTTCTGCCAGAACTCGGGTTGTAAAATGGCGTCTGTGTTTTTCTCTGTGACTCCGAAACCAAAGGTTGAGCCCTTTGTTCCACTTTTGGCGGGCCTCTGGACAGAGACCCGCGAAGGTGGCGCCATTCTGTCTGGGTTACCTCAGGGGTGTCGGAGGGGGTTTAGACACCCTGGACCGAGTTGCCTTGCCAACTCAGGTCGCACTCTGGAGTGATTGGCCCAGGTGGTGAGCCTTCCCGCTCACCACTTAGCATGTGTTGATTGACAAGCTAGGCTGAATGAATGGGGGACGTCTGCATAAAAGCAGGGCCTTTGGGACTGGATCTTCAGGAAGTCGCCACTGGACCTAAAGAATCCGACGAGGGTAACGCTGAGCCGACCTGCACGACAAAACCTCCGGTGGAGCCCTGCGGAATCGTCTCACAATCTCCCGACGACAGAAGAGATCTCCCTGCCGGAGAGGCTCTTTCCCTGGCTGGTGGGAACAACCAGTCTTCTTCTTCTTTGCGCTTTTTGGTCGCCCAGGACGCAGTGGTCGAATTGCCCGTGCAGAGCACCCGGCAACCGGATAGCCACTACTCCTGCATCGTGATCGAAAGGTGGTGCCTTGTGACGAAGCACTCCGCGGCTGGTTTCTTCCCTGGTGGTGCACCGGACATCTTCTCTTCGACGACGAGAGCATCTCTTCTCTTGGCCAAGACCCGTCGTGCATCCACCACCAGGAACAACTGCCCCCGTCGGAGCTGTCTTCCCCCACAAGGTACCGTAAACCGCCTGGCTTCCCTTTTCGATCGGTTCGTGTGAGGTATCTGATTCCTCTCCGTTCCGTTGGGTTGCCTCCAAGCTTTATTCACTCTTTGTTCTGAACTGGTTCAACCTGTCGCTAAACAATTTGCTAAACAAGACTTGAGTGCATCATCCGTAGAGACTTTCCAGGACATCGTGCCTTGCCTCTCACCGAGTGGGCCTGGCCGCCGAACTGTATGATCTAGTGTGATTAATGCTTTCTTGCCTTGCATTTTTACCCGCTTCAGTACGAACCGTGTTGACTTCGTTACCTGCCTTTCTCTTCTCTCACTTCCTCACTAAAAATATTCGAGTGTTATCTGGGTTTAGGTATACACCTCTGTCTGAAAATAAGTGGTGCCGTAGAACCTAGAGTTGTCGATATAGTGTTTCGGGGGGTTGAGCTTTATTCCATCCTGCAGAGTAATTGTATTTTGATTTGTTTGCCGTGGTTCACTTTAGTATTTTTCGTAGACATTCTGTTATTAATAAATAACTTACTATCTTTATACTAAAGCCTGGTTGCGTGTTTACTCGTTTTGCTGCGAAGAATTACCCTATCTTGTATACTCCCTATACTGACCAACTTTTCTTGAGAGAAGTCTGACTGCTCAGCCACAGCTACCAATTGGATCTGTGTGGTACAGACTGCTACCAAGCGGGTTCATCGCAACACCTGTAGTCCTAAATCTTTTGCAGTGGTCCCAGAGGGAACTGCACAGGTTTCCGCCTAACACTGGTGTACAGCGGTGGGATTAGTATCGAGTATACAGTTTAGAGTGTTTTTCGACGCTGTAGGACGACTAACCACAAAACGTTACAAAAGCAACTTTCAAAAAACATGTCTACAATGGAAATGTACAGCCAAGAGTCTTTGTCGGATAAAAATACTGAGAGTCTGCGAGCTCTCTGTAGACAAGAGAATCTTCCTGTAAAAGGCAAGAAGTTAGAACTGATAGAGAGATTGCTGGCGAACCAAAGTCTGGGTACTGGTTCAGAGGAACCAAACTCTCCAGCAACTGTAGATAACAGTAATGGTGTTGATCTGAATCGTAATTCTGATGATAGCGATGAAGAGGCTGACGAGGACGGCGAGGCTAACGAAACTGTCTCACCTGTTCCTCTACCTGCCTTACCAACTGTGCCTACGGGGCCAATACCAGGTCCCACAAGTAACCCTGCTTATTTTGAACTTGAAAAAATGAAGCTCGAATTAGAATATAAACGGTTCTTGGCTCAATCTGAACGAAACCAAGAGCTCGAGTTCAGACGAATGAATGCCCAGGCTGAGCAGAAACAAGCTGAGTTAAGACTCAGGGAAATAGAGCTTAATCATGAGTTACAAATGAAAAAGTTGTCTATGGAAAATGCTTCTCTCTCCTCTGGTTCCTCTAGGAGCTCCAGTCCCAAAAGACCCCGGATGCCGAAGGAATTAGTGGGTATGTACGAACCGAGATTGGATGTGTTGGATTGGTTGAAACTGTTTGAATACAATCATGGGCTCCAGGACATCACCAGGAATGCGTTGCTTCCCTGGTTGTTCTCTAGGCTTCCTCCTGTTGCGACTGATGTGGTAATGGAATTGGGGGAGGTGGATAAGACGGATTACGAAAGTGTGAAACTAGCTTTGATAGCTAGATTCGGGAAGACCCCTTCCCAGTATCTTAAGAGGTTTAGAACCCTCAAAAAGCATGATGGTACCCCTTGGGCTACCTGGGTGAGTGAAGGGTTGAAAAACTTAGAGGGATGGATTAAGGGTTACAAAGTTGACACTTACGAGGGTATGCGAAATCTTTTTATGTTGGAGTCGATTTATGATGCCTGTTCTCTCCTGAGCTCAGACAGCACTTGGCTGATTCGAAGGAATTAGATTCCAGGGCTCTAGCTAAGGCTGCTGACTTGTGGGTTGCCAACAGGGCTACTCACAAGGATTCTGGGGTAACTCAGAAAAAGGACGAGGGAAAACAGCCTAAAAAAGACTCAAAGGAGAATTCGAATAACTTACCTTCGAAAGAGGGCCCCAAACAAAACCAGAAGGGTAAGCCACCGGGAAAACCACAGCAGAATAGTGTGTCTTCTGGTGCCAAACCGGAAGGAGGTCAGAACAAGCCACCATTCCAGAAAGCATTCGGGAAATGCTTTGTTTGTGGCTCGACTGATCACGTGAAAGGAGATCCCAGATGTAAGGGTAAACCTTCAGGGGTCCAGCTTGTCTCCTTAGCCTTCGCTCCAGAGGAGGAAGTCCAAATGGCAAGTGGAAACTTTCTACTGCTAGCTGACGAACCCATTGGAGTCTCAGCCAGCGTTTCTTTAGTATCTCTGGGGTTGTGGGAACAACAGAATTTAGACGTCTATAATTCTATCCCCGATAATACTAAAGAGTATTATAAGGACAGTGTCCAGGTGAATGGTCAGGAGACGCCTGCCATTAGGGACACTGGGGCCAGCATAACTGTGGTGGATAAATCGTTTTTTCCGGCTGAGGATGTTGCTAAGGCACCCAAACGCCTCACCAAGTTAGCTGGAGGGCCTGTGCAGATGCTTCCCCAATTACCAGTTCTCATCCAGTGTAACGACATGACTGTAAAGATACCTGTCAGCATACAGAGTGAGGTACCAGGACGCGTACTGTTGGGTAACGATTTGAAAACTCTCGGAGTTGTATCGCATACTCCCAGACCTCCTAGTAAACGGTTACAGGAGCTAACCAGACCTGCAAGAGAGAGGACCCTGCGCGGTACTCTCGGGGAGATGATGAAGAAAGAAATCACTCCTGCTCCATTGGAAATGGCGCCCGCTGTCTCTAGGAACACAGAAGTCAAAGGGAAACCTAAAACTTCTAAACCGAAACCAACAGCCCACATTCCGATGCAGCCGACACGGACTTCCCCGCGGTTGTCCAATGTCACACCCGTAACTCCACCTCCAGCTGAGGCTGAGGGGGAAGTACAACCCTGTATGGTAGAATTAGACTCTGAAGAAGAGCTAATGGAAGGCCCGGAACTCATTGGAGATCTGGAACCTGTTGACCATCCTAAGCTGCAGTCGTTACTGGCAGAAGGTGGACCCAGCAGGGCAGACTTCAGTAAGGGACAGAGAGAATGTCCAACTCTGGAAGGTCTTCGCCGTCAGGCAGAAACTCAGGCTGAAGGGCAAGAGCCTGGGAAACATAGGTTGCACTGGGAAGATGGCCTCTTCTATAGTGAACCGACCGAGTCTGCACCTGGAGACTACAAACGCCTTGTAGTACCCCAAGAGAACAGACCACAGTTCTTGCAGTTAGCCCACGAGATTCCTTTGGCTGGTCACTTGAGTTTCAAGAAGACTAAGGAAAGGCTCTCACTCTACTTCTATTGGCCAAAAATGGGGGCCGAAGTAGAAAAGCACTGCAGAAGCTGCCATACCTGCCAGATCTCTGGTAAGGTTGGGTCCAAGAATGTGGCACCGTTAGTGCCTCTTCCCGTTGTGGGAGTCCCATTTGAGAGAGTAGGGATTGATATCGTTGGTCCCCTTGATCCTCCAACCTCCGAGCCTAGCGATTCTCTTTATGTTCAAATTTGAAACTCGTCACATTCTATCTTCCACCAATCCCTTCCGCTATTCTATAACCAAATGGAAGAGATATATCGATGACATCATATTTATTTGGACAGGCACTAAAGCCGAGCTAATACTCTTCTTTGATTGGTTGAATAACGTTGATCCTAATATCAAGTTCACCATGGAGTCTAGCAATATTCAGATCCCTTTTCTAGACTTAATAATTAAAGATGATTTTGGAAAATTGAAGTGTTCGCTTTTCCGTAAAACCACAGCCCGTAATACTCTCCTACATTACTCCAGCAATCACCCTCGGCATATTAGGGATAATCTACCCTATGGCCAGTTTCTCCGGATCCGGCGAAACTGTTCCGAGTTATTTGATTATTATGAACAAGCAGATAAGCTTAGTAGTCGCCTTAGAGACAGAGGTTATCCTAAACGATTGATCACACAAGCGTACAAAAGGGCTCGGTTTACTGACCGTGACAATTTGCTCACGCCCAAACAAAATTCCAATTCAGTACTGGATAAGAACAATTCACAGATGACATGTGTATTGACCCATGGGCCTCAGACCTTCGAGATTAAAAAACTCATCTCGAAATACTGGCCCATTGTCAAAATAAATCTGCCAGACACACCTCCTCCCCGCTTTGCTTTCAAGAGGGGCAGCAATATTCGTGACAAACTTGTGCACTCTTCCCTTAAGAAAGCCGCCCCCAGAATAGGTCTGTGGGACCTGAGGACCACCACAGGGCATTTCCCTTGTGGATCTTGCTCTGTCTGTCAATTCACCAGGAAAATGAAGGAGTTCAAAATTGGGCCAAAAACATGGACATTTACCACTATGACAAACTGCAAAACCGCACATGTGGTATACTGCATCCAATGCCCGTGTGGCCTTCGGTATGTTGGTCAAACTTCACGACCGGTACATATTAGAATATCAGAACATCGATCTAGAATCAGGTGTAAAACACTTACCGCACCCCTAGTAAGTCACTACATTGAGCTACAGCACTCTGCTAATGACATATTATGGTGGATTCTGGATGTGGTCAAAAATACGCCCAACATAACCCACTGCCTCCTACAGAAGGAGGCTCGATGGATCCATCGTTTATCCACTCACATTAATGGACTTAATGAGGATTTCAGTCCAATTTAACATGTTTTGGCTTCCATCCCACACCTGGGTTTTGCCTTGCGGGCGGCTGCCTCGTTCCAGCAGCATGTGTTCTGCTCCCCAGCCGGACGCTTCTCCGCAGGCTTCTGTCTGCTTTCCGGCGCGGCAGCTTCTCTTAGTTGACGTTACAGAGGCCGCTGTCATGGCGCCCTTTTGTATCCACCCAAGTGAGTGACATGCAGGTGGGGCAGCTCTCAGCCTATCCACACATCTTGTTTTTAGGCCCAATGAAATGGCGAGTTAGGCCTCCTGCCCTCTTTAGGCTATATGAACATTCGTGCTCGCTTTGCAGAGTGTTGCGAGAGGGTTTCAAGAAAGGCTGTTCCCCTCGTACATCTGCATTATACTTTGGTCAAGTCGTTATAGGTAAGACGCGATTTTTTCGTGGGTTCTTTCTTAAACACAGTTTAGTGTTTACTGTATATATCCGTCCATTCTTCTAACACGATTTCTCGTGGGTTCTTTCTTAAACACAGTTTAGTGTTTACAGTATATATCTGTCCATTCTTCTAACACTATTCATCATTTTCTATTTTTCAGAGGCTGTACACCTTCTATGCCAGTGATATGGGACCACACTAGGCTACCCGACGCATGTGCTCTCCGCACTATATACTCCACAGACTGCACCTTTCAACTGTGCATGCTATCTAGTTACAGGATTTAATCCACATGTGAGTACATACCTCTACACTCCTCTCCCCATTTGGATAACCTCTATTTGTACTTTTCTTCACTTTTATTCTGATAAGTTCCCCCTTCCATTTCAGTTGTTGTTTTTTTCCAATGTGAGTCCTAACTCGATGCAGTTACACCAAGGGCCCTGTTGGTTCCACTCTTCAGGCATTACTGTTGTGGGCCCCTGAGCCCGTTTTCACGCCTGTTTTTCTTATCCACAGCCTACAAAATTGAGGTAATTTATTTCCTAATTTATTCTCTTTTAAACAACAAGGGCAACTTTACTCAAATTTTGGAGTTCGCTCCCATTATGCTTTTAAATTTAATTTCATTTTCTTTCATGTCTGCTTCCCCACAGGGTTAAACTGTTGTGAGGTTCTTTCGCCCTGAGGAAGGCAACTTTCAACTATGTAAAGAAACTATGGCCAGACAGGCGGCATTTCAGCCGAAACGTTGTTGTGATGATGTCAACCTTGATTTTTCTTGAAATATTTTTTTGACACCTACACGTAGGCAGACCTGTCATTAGGAATATTGGAGTTAGAGTTTGAGAGGATACGGTTGTTCTGTGTAGAGAAGGAAGAACTGTTTACCTTAAGAACCGTCCATATATCTTCTCTCCACTAGTACTCCATTCCTTTTTTACTTCTTCTTTGTGACTTTACAACAAAGAAGAACCTATTTTAAAAAATATTTTTTTCTGCTTCTCAAAAAAAGAATAATTGATTGTTTTCTGTTCTTTAAACAAAATTGTGAATTACAACTGAGTGTTTTAACAATTTCTGTTATACTTCTTTGTTATTACAACCTTTATGCTCATCAGGATTTTCTTTGTCTAAATAATAAACTTTTCAAATAACTTTCTAGAAATTTGCCCTTTTTGTTTTCAGAGAATTTCATAAAAATGCATGATACCAGAGTTTGGTACTTTTTTGAACAATTTAATCATGTTGATTTTGATACATAGCAGTAAGGGATCTACGGTGTTATTTTCCTCCAACCTCCTCAGGCAACAGGTTTATACTTGTTGTAGTAGACCATGCTACTAGGTATCCTGAGGCAATTCCTATGAGGACTGTTACAGCTCCGGCTGTGGCTAAGGCCCTCCTTGGTATTTTTACTAGGGTCGGATTTCCTAAGGAAGTTATCTCTGACAGGGGGTCAAATTTTATGTCCCACTACATGAAAGCCATGTGGAAAACCTGCGGAGTAACTTACAAGTTCTCAACGGCTTACCACCCACAAACCAATGGGTTGGTAGAACGGTTCAACCGAACCATGAAGAGCATGATAGGTGCTCTAGAAGAACCCCTTAAGCGTAAGTGGGACCTTCTATTGCCATGCCTTCTTTTTGCTTATAGAGAAGTCCCTCAGGAGGGAGTAGGCTACTCTCCCTTCGAACTGCTCTATGGTCATCCCGTCAGAGGTCCATTGGCCCTGATTAAGGAGGGGTTGGAGAGTGCTCCTTCCCCCAAGCCAGTCAGAGTGACTGACTACGTGATAGGTCTCCGGAGGAGAATGTCGCACCTGATGACAGAAGCAAGCGATAACTTGAAAGCTGGACAAGCATTGGTCAAGCACTGGCACGATCAAAAGGCTAACATGGTTGAGTTCGCTCAAAACCAGCTTGTTCTTGTTATGATCCCCACAAGGCAGAGGGCCTTGCAAGATAAATGGATGGGACCCTACCGAGTAGTGGGTAAGCTCGGTGAGGTTAACTATCTGGTGGACTTGGGCAACCCCAAGGAGGCTCCGACAGTCTTTCACACCAACCGACTTAAAGCGTATGTCTCACGACCTGACGTAGGAGCGTTGCTTCTAGCATCGGTCGAGGAAGAAGAAGAGAGTGAAGCTCTTCCAGATCTCCTCAGAGGCTTACCGTTAGATGAAAAAATTGAAGGAGTAAATCTCTCCTCCAATCTGACACCCGAGCAACAAGAAGAGTGCAAGTCTATGTTGAATCAGTTTGCCTCCCTGTTCTCGCTCTCACCAGGCTTGACCCCTTGGGGCCAACACGAGATACTCACTGGTGACTGTCTGCCTGTCAAAAGCAGAGGATATCGCATGTCAGAAAACGTAAGAACCCACATCAAAGGTGAGGTCAGCAAGATGCTTGATCTCGGGGTAATAGAGCCCTCTACTAGTCCATGGTCTAGCCCAGTTGTGTTAGTACCAAAGGCCGGATCTAAAGAACTTAGATTCTGTGTGGATTATAGAGCTCTTAACGCAGTCACCACGACTGATGCCCATCCTTTGCCAAGAACAGATGAGTTGGTGGATAAACTTGGCGCCGCCAAGTTCCTCAGCACATTTGACTTGACGTCAGGCTATTGGCAAATAGCCCTGACCAACCATGCCAAGGAGAAAACTGCATTTTCTACCCCCGTTGGTTTATACCAGTTTACGGTAATGCCTTTCGGACTAAAAAATGCACCTGCTACGTTTCAACGGATGGTAAACCAGGTTCTAACCGGGATGGAGGACTTCTGCATGGCATACTTGGATGACATCGCAGTGTTCAGCAATTCCTGGGACGAACATGTAACCCACCTGAGAGATGTTTTGCAGGCTCTTGGACGAGCCAATCTGACCATAAAGGCGAGTAAATGCCAAATTGGACAGAGTAAGGTAGTCTACCTTGGGCATGAGGTAGGCGGTGGAGAAATAAGGCCTTTGCTCAGTAAGATTGAAGCTGTGCAAAATTGGACAACACCGACTACTCAGACTCAGGTGAGAGCCTTCCTAGGCCTCACCGGGTATTACAGGAATTTCATAGAGAACTATGGGACCATAGCTTCTCCACTGAATGTCATCTCCTCGCCCAAATTCCCTAAAAAGGTTAAATGGAACGAGGAGTGCAATCAGGCGTTTGAAAACCTGAAAAAGGCTCTTTGCCAAGCCCCAGTACTCAGAGCTCCTGATTACCGCCAACACTTCATTGTGCAGACAGACGCTTCCAATGTAGGGATAGGTGCCGTACTCAGTCAACTGGATGGGAAAGGTAGGGAGCACCCCGTTTGCTACATCAGCCGTAAGCTGAAGGATCCTGAAACAAGGTGGGCAACAATCGAAAGAGAATGCTTTGCTATCGTGTGGGCTCTGAAGAAGTTTAGGCCGTACTTGTATGGTTCTACTTTTGTTATTCAGACTGACCACCAACCCTTGAGATGGTTAATGCAAATGAAAGGGGAAAACCCAAAACTACTGAGATGGTCGATCTGCCTGCAAGGGTTCGATTTCACCATTGAGCACAGGTCAGGGTGTCACCACCAAAATGCTGATGGTCTCTCTAGGATGTATATCATCGACTAGAGGTATGAGATTCATCCAGGAGTGGATTAAATCCTCCTGTCCCTTAGTCTGGGGGGGGCGAGTGTTAGGGAGAATTCTCTGTTTAGGCTGAATTTCCTAACCTAGTGAGTCCCCCAGCAGCTTTGCTGGATTTCTGGGGTTTGTTTTTTCCATCCTGCCAAGAGTGTGACCCTTTTCCTCTCACTCTTGGACATGTATGTGTGGAATTCCTTTGAGGTGTCAATGTGTTCGATGGGCTATGGGGTCTTTTACTCCATAGGGTCTCATAAGTTTTTCTATGTGTGTCACTCTGCACCCTACGTGTCGTGACACGGGGGCGCCCTAGCAGGTCCCCCCACCATAGACTCCATACCCGGGGACTGACTACTGTCTCCCCGGGCATGTAAAGTCACCATTGGCTTTACTAGACCTAAATTTACTAACAGAACTAGTACCAACCATCTTATTGTGGACGTGCTAGTAGGGGTAATACGATTACTCCTGGATCTGTTACTCGAGGGGGCACTGTCCCGTCCCCCCTCGTCGAGTTTTGGCTGGTGGCAGTGGAAACTACTTGTTATGTTCGGCCCCGAGCATAACCCTATGGGATTCGTCCCATTGTTGAAGATTGATACTGTTTTTCGTTAATCTCCAACGTACCACCGATCTACTTATCTTAAATAAGTTTATCGAGTGGTATTTTCTGCCAGAACTCGGGTTGTAAAATGGCGTCTGTGTTTTTCTCTGTGACTCCGAAACCAAAGGTTGAGCCCTTTGTTCCACTTTTGGCGGGCCTCTGGACAGAGACCCGCGAAGGTGGCGCCATTCTGTCTGGGTTACCTCAGGGGTGTGGGAGGGGGTTTAGACACCCTGGACCGAGTTGCCTTGCCAACTCAGGTCGCACTCTGGAGCGATTGGCCCAGGTGGTGAGCCTTCCCGCTCACCACTTAGCATGTGTTGATTGACAAGCTAGGCTGAATGAATGGGGGACGTCTGCATAAAAGCAGGGCCTTTGGGACTGGATCTTCAGGAAGTCGCCACTGGACCTAAAGAATCCGACGAGGGTAACGCTGAACCGACCTGCACGACAAAACCTCCGGTGGAGCCCTGCGGAATCGTCTCACAATCTCCCGACGACAGAAGAGATCTCCCTGCCGGAGAGGCTCTTTCCCTGGCTGGTGGGAACAACCAGTCTTCTTCTTCTTTGCGCTTTTTGGTCGCCCAGGACGCAGTGGTCGAATTGCCCGTGCAGAGCACCCGGCAACCGGATAGCCACTACTCCTGCATCGTGATCGAAAGGTGGTGCCTTGTGACGAAGCACTCCGCGGCTGCTTTCTTCCCTGGTGGTGCACCGGACATCTTCTCTTCGACAACGAGAGCATCTCTTCTCTTGGCCAAGACCCGTCGTGCATCCACCACCAGGAACAACTGCCCCCGTCGTAGCTGTCTTCCCCCACAAGGTACCGTAAACCGCCTGGCTTCCCTTTTCGATCGGTTCGTGTGAGGTATCTGATTCCTCTCCGTTCCGTTGGGTTGCCTCCAAGCTTTATTCACTCTTTGTTCTGAACTGGTTCAACCTGTCGCTAAACAATTTGCTAAACAAGACTTGAGTGCATCATCCGTAGAGACTTTCCAGGACATCGTGCCTTGCCTCTCACCGAGTGGGCCTGGCCGCCGAACTGTATGATCTAGTGTGATTAATGCTTTCTTGCCTTGCATTTTTACCCGCTTCAGTACGAACCGTGTTGACTTCGTTACCTGCCTTTCTCTTCTCTCACTTCCTCACTAAAAATATTCGAG
The DNA here is from genome assembly GCF_040938575.1 of Ambystoma mexicanum. Lineage (NCBI taxonomy): Eukaryota > Metazoa > Chordata > Amphibia > Caudata > Ambystomatidae > Ambystoma > Ambystoma mexicanum. Next base: position 1,170,604,614 of record NC_090923.1, read on the forward strand.
TGTTATCTGGGTTTAGGTATACACCTCTGTCTGAAAATAAGTGGTGCCGTAGAACCTAGAGTTGTCGATATAGTGTTTCGGGGGGTTGAGCTTTATTCCATCCTGCAGAGTAATTGTATTTTGATTTGTTTGCCGTGGTTCACTTTAGTATTTTTCGTAGACATTCTGTTATTAATAAATAACTTACTATCTTTATACTAAAGCCTGGTTGCGTGTTTACTCGTTTTGCTGCGAAGAATTACCCTATCTTGTATACTCCCTATACTGACCAACTTTTCTTGAGAGAAGTCTGACTGCTCAGCCACAGCTACCAATTGGATCTGTGTGGTACAGACTGCTACCAAGCGGGTTCATCGCAACACCTGTAGTCCTAAATCTTTTGCAGTGGTCCCAGAGGGAACTGCACAGGTTTCCGCCTAACACTGGCATGCACTGTCGACGCCCCTTTTCAAATTTTGAAAACAACTGTAATACTCTGCAGCTTCCACTAGATGTCAGCCTATGCATAGCATGGGATCTAAGCAGATTCCACAAGCCTCAAATATATATATATTGCAGCTTTGGACTTTTTTTTCATAGTATCGGGTGCTGTGTGTTGTCAAGCCATGGTCTTCGAAGGCCTCCGTCCTGTCCTTGGCCGTGACATTGACGCTGGTATAGGTAGCTCGCGCAGCGACTGTTGCCTCATTTCTAGTTTTGTTTCTCCCTATGCTCAGCTGCCTTGAAGCTATGACCCAGACGTTGAAGGGAAGGAAGGAGAACAATACAGAAGTTCTCGCTAAGAAAGAGGGGTAGGTTGGGAGAGGGATGAGGAATACGTGTGAAGAAAATTACCAGAGGTAATTTATTCTTTGAATGGATTGTGTTCTCCCACGTATGCCTCATCTTTGACAGACTCCCAAAGCAGTATGTTGAAAGAGGTGGGAATGGAGAATGTACTGCTGATTAATGCTGTGAAGCACAGCCTTGCCAAATGTAGCCTCCTGACCAGACATAGCACCCAGGCAATAGAAATTGCTTAAAGTGTGTAAAGAAGACAAAGTTGCCACACTACAAATGTCTTTTACGGGCACCCCTCTTCTCAGGAGCCCAAGAAGTAGCCACTCCTCGGGTGGAATGCACTCTTGGAACATCTGGTGGATCTTTGCCAGCAAAGGTATAGCATTCCGAGGTGCATCAAATTATTCAGCGAGAGATGGTTTGTTTGGTGATGGCTTGTCCCAATTTGTGACCCAAATAGCCCATGAAGAGCTGGTCGCCTGGCCCGATTCTGTCCAGTCTAGAAATATAGAAGCTTAGGGCCCTCTTTGGGTCTAAAAGATCTAAACCTCTCCTCCTACTTCAAGAGATGAAGAGGTGGATACAAAGCAGGCAACACAATCTTTTGAGCCAAATGGGCACCCTCAGAACCACCTTATCCATAAAAAAGGTAGTAAAGGGTGGTTCAGCGGAAAGAGCCTGAAACTCGCTGACTCTACAGGCTGATGTAATCGCTGTCAGAAAAACCAGTCTTAATGGTTAACATCCTGAGTGGACAAGAATGTAAGGATTGAAAAGGTGCTCCCATTAAAAACCTTAACACCAAATTCAAGTCCTATAACGGTAAAATAAAAGCGATTGGGGCAAAGATGTTAGTCAATCCTTTCAAGAACGGAATCACTATAGGGACCTCAAAATAGGAACCCCGATCTAGCGATTGCTTAAAAATAGAAAGCACTGCCAAATAACCCTTTAACGTGGAAACCTGAGGCCCCAGATGGGCCAGATGAAGAATGACAATACAGAATAAGTTGTGCATGTTTAAGAAACCTGAAGGCACCCCTGACAACCTCTCCCCAAGGAACTTCTGCTCAGGTGGCCAGGGAAGGGCCATTGCTTTTGAATCCCGACCCTGGTGCTGTACAAGCGAGGGAGGGTCACTTGGGTGGAGGGTCCTTGAGGATTGGGGAGAGGGTGCCAGATGGCAAAACATGGTATCTCCACTTCCCTAATATTGGCTTGCCTTCCCTTCCCCCAGCCTGCATGGGCTACTTTCATTTATGCCCTTTTTTTCCCTTGTAACTACCCACCAAGTACTGAGAAGAGGAAGAAGCAACTAGGAGTAGTGTACACTTCCTATTATAAACACCACTCTAGTACTGGGACTAAGAAGAGGGCTATGAAGGTATCCAATACTGAAGGTCAGGTATGTCCCATTGATTGGGTTCATTATGGCCAAGCAAGACAGGGCAACGATTCACGCATGATGCCTCGTTAGGCAGAATTATACGCAGTACCCTTTGGGAACACCACACACAATTAAGACTACAAGTGACAGTACAAATTCACCTTTGGTACAAGCCTGTACTACACAGTGAAAGTGGTAGCGATGGCTGAGCAGCCAGACTTATCTCAATAGTAAGTGAGCAGTACAAGATAGTTACACAAAGGGCAGCAATTACTATGATTCAGGCAAACACTGACTCAAGGTTTTCAAGTAAAAGAATATACATTTATTTCACTCTTCAGTTGTATAACATTACACTATTATAAGCAGTTTAAAAATCACACTCTTAATACACCACACCACTTCCCTTAAATTCCAGACAAGTTAAGCTCACAAAATGAAGTGGGAGCAAAATGGAACTCCAGCAATTTAAAAGGGAGGGAAAGACCAAGTTATTAGAAATTAAATCAAACCAACAGGTAAGTACTCAGGGCAATTGAACAATAGGAATTACAATGATAAAATTAGATAGAAAAAGCTTAGGGCCAAAGTCAATGGGTCAAAAGTCTTTTGCTCAAGATAATACAGTTCAGGGTAGTTCGCGGTAACGTTCGTGGCACGGTTACCAGACGAGGTTGGTTGATAGAAAAGTTAGTTCAAAGAGAAGAGAAGGAAAAGCCCTCAGATTGGAGAAAAATTTCAAACACTTTCACTGCGGTTGAACGAAACGAGCAACCGGATTTGCACAGTACCTTAAAACGGAGAGGAAGCTGCAGCTGAGGTGGACGTTCCTGGTAGTTCCTGCAGGCTCACGGTTCCTGAAGAGACTGTTGGACTGACAAAAAGTAGGAAGACTGGAGGGTCCTGCACTACCCAGGGAAGAAACCAGCAGCAGCGCAAAGCAACGAATAAAAGGTGCACTCCTTAAAACCCAAGCAGGGTTCGACCTTCCTGGCTATCTGGCCCACTGTAGCTCTGTACATTGAATTCGATCAGAGGAGGGGTCCTGGCTTGCAGTTTGGGTGAACTGGTTGGTCCCACCAGCTCAAGGGAAGAAGTTTCCTGGAGGATCTTCTCTGTCGTCTGATTATGAAGATTCGGACCTGCAGCAGGGCTTCACCGGGCGGTTCAGTCGTTGTAGGGGCCCTCTTCCATCAGCTCCTCGTTGGTTCTTTCGTTCCAGTGGTGACTGCCTTTCCAGTTCCAGAGACCTGCTTTTTATGCAGTTTTCCCTGATTCATACAGCCTGGCTGTCAATCACAAAGCAGGGTGGCTGTCCAGGCAAGGACAGTCCCCTCAGCCAATCATACAGCAGTGCAACTTGGGTTACCAAGGGAACCCATTGCAGGGGTCCGAAGATCCCTCCCTCACATCCTGCCTGCCTAGACTTTCAGGTGCCTTAAGGAGGGCTTCTGTGCAGAAGCCCACAAAAAGACGGCGAACAAAGTAATCATCCCCGGTTTGGCGCGCAGAGAAAAACAAGAGAAAGACTTTAACAAAAAAAAAGATTTGGCATATAAACCTAGCCGGAGCCAAAATAAAATGTATTTGGTCAAGCGGGTTTATGTTCGAGGCTAATATAATAGCCTGAGACAATACCATGGTTATATAAGATAACAGCGGTAGAAAAGTTAGGGTAGTTACCACTGCCACCAGCCAAGTCTTGATGTAAAGGGAGCGAAACAAGGCTCCAAGAGACACAGACAAAAAGGGATATGAATTAACCTTTTCAAATACTCCATGTAAGATGGGGTGTACTGGGTCTGTGGTTTAAAGTGACTAAAATAAAGTTAATGGCAACTTTACCTTTTCTGGGGGATAGTAGTCAGCCCCAGAAAATGGAGTCAGTGGGAAGTCTCAAAGACAACCCTGTGTCACTGCACTGAAGGTGCTGTGTAACGCACATGAGAAATATGAGGCCATGGAGTAGGTGAGGCTCCAGTGCTCAAGATCACACAAAAAGTGAAAACACACACAGCAAACACATGTAAGAGTGGGAAAAAGGCTTACACTCTTACCAGGTGAAAAAAATAAATCCTAGAAATCCAGCAAAGCTGCTGAGGAACTCATTAGGTAAGGGAAATCAGCCATTTATGACAATTCTCCCTAACAGGCCCCTTAATAGGGCTCAAGTGTATAAAGGGAGAAAACACTAGCAAGTGAGTGCGGGATAGTCGCTGTGATGGAATAAGACTACGAGGTCTGAATTGAATGCCGACAACGATTGGACCCAGAGCGAGCGAGTCGCATGGGAGTTACAGGACTGGGGGTCTTCGAATAAGAAGGCAGGCAGCTGGAGCTGCCAAACAGCTGAGAAGAAGGGGGGACCCAGTCCGCATCCATTTAGGGCACTGGCGTGTGCAGAGAAGTGTCCGGCAAGTAAGAGCCGCCCAGGCAGCCTGCTTCCTGGCTACAGAGAAGGAGAGTGGGAATAGCAGGAACCGTCGCTGTGGAGACGCAAGAGCCGCTGAGTGTCAGAGGACACGGGAAGACAGGAGCGCTCCTAGGGGAGCACAGGCAAGTAACGGTCCATGAACCTAAATGAATATGAACTATATTGAATACCAAACAATGGAAATTGCGGTTTGAATGAAACTATGTTAAATTGAATACTGAACTGTATGGAAAGTGCTATTTGAATAAGATCATAGCATATTGAATACCTAAAATCATTTTGAAGTTAAACCAACATATTGAATGTCAGACTGTATGTAAGCAGCACTGAGCAGAATTAAAGAATTTGGACAATTGAGCAATCACTTGAGTATTGCAACAACCAATGTGAGAAAGAACCATACGTCTGTGGCAAGGCAAAGAACTGATGCTGAAGAGTGTTATACTAAATTAATAGTTACTCACCGTAGTGACTAACGTACTCTTAGTTCATAGTCCCCTTTCCTCTATACTGTATGGGCGGCCCTCGTGAGGTATGGGAGCTGGAACCTTTCACCAGAAAAACCTTCTTCCCCTTTAAATTTAGAGGCGCGCAGGGGCATGGCCCTGGGAGCAGGCGCTCGCCTGACTCCACCCACAGGCGCCACTCCTCAGTCCCATTTGATGCATCGACAATATGCAAATTGCCTAATGACACCAGTATTATTTAGGAGGGAGGATGGTGGGACGTATGAAGGAAAGGGGATTATGGACTAAGAGTACATTAGTCACTACGGTGAGTAACTAATAATTACTTTTATCTCCCGTACCCTTTCACCCATACTGTATGGGCGATTACAACTGAGTGTAGCCCTAGGGTGGAGAGGAGACCCTCCTTAAGCAAATCGGTTTATCAAAACCACATGACCGAAAGCCACTTCTGACCTAGAGGCGACATCCAGACAGTAGGGCTTGTAAAAAGCCGAGGGGGTGGCCGCCCTACTGATGACCTGCCACGGAACATGGCGTTGGAACGCAATAGCTGTGCTCTTGGCCCTGATAGCATGAGCACGCAAATTAGCCGGGACTGGCTTGTGCTGTCCCTCATAGGCCTACTTGATGGCCGGGACCATCCACCTAGAGATGGAGGCCTTGGAAGCCTGATACCCTGGCTTTGCACCTCCAAAAGTGGCAAAAAGGGCATCTGATTTACAGAAATCCTTGGTCTTGTCGAAGTAATACTTCAGAGCGCATCTGACATCGAGGCGATGCAACACTCTGAGGTTCATCCTTGGGATCGGATAAGAAAGTAGGTAGAACAATCTCCTTGTTAAGGTGGAAGGTTGGGACTTCTTCCACTGCCTGGCTCTCGACGAGCGATGAACTTCTGCCAACAGAGTTGCTGTCCCAATCTGTGGGAGAGGGGAGGAGGGAGGAGAGAGAGGGAGGGAGGGATCGGTAGGCGGTACCCTGTAGAGGTTACAGATAGGAACCAGGGGTCCAAAAAATGTTGGCGCCAAAATTGCACGCGAGAGGCAAGCCTGCCACCCACCGGAGACACGTGGACACGAAGGGGCGTGTCATGCCTTTGTTCGGTTCGAGTCTGCTGAGGAGGAAGGGCATTGGAAAAAACCCTTGTTTTTTCCCCCCCAGCACCCTTTTGACGTTTCCTCCGATGCTGACTCAGGGAACGGTCAGGTTGCCTGGATCTCCGCCCCTGGAAGCCTTGGAACCCTCCAGGCACACCCCCCCCTTGTTGGAGGTTGGGTTGGACTGGGTGTAAGAATAAAGACTTAGCAGTCTGTGAGCTGTTCTTTTTATCTAATTCTTAATCCGTGGAGGATTGAAAGAGGTCAGTACCCTCGAATGGAAGGTCCAATATGCGTTCCTGGACGTCTGGGTTGAACTTCGCAGCCCGGAGCAAGGCCATCTTTCTCATGTCCGTGGCGATGCAGATGGCCCGGCCAGAGGTATCGATATGGGCCACTGATGACTCCATGTCGTCGGACGCTACCAGCCTGGCTTCTCCTAGTCCCGCTTTGAAGCGAGCCTGGCTTTGGGGCGGGAGTTCCGGGTTAGCAGTTGCCAGCATGGCATCGTTTTTGGCTTGACGAAGGTGCAGGGAGGCGGAGTACAGCTTTTACCCGTACGCCTTCAAGATCTTCTCCTTTCCTAGCAGCACTGAGGACGAGGTGGCCGAGGACAACTGAGGCTTACAATAGAGCGACGCTGCAGCGATCACCGAGGAGTGCAGCTGCGGATGCGACGAAAGGGTTGGGTGCGGCTTGAGCCACCCCTTCTTGGCCAGGGCAACAACATCCGTCTGCATCGGGATCCCAGTCTTGGAGGGGGGCCTTAGCGTGAGGACTCCTACCAGGAGCCCACTCCTCGGGGCTGCTCAACCTCCGGCTGAGGAAGCCCCAAATATTCTGCCAGAGCCGCAAGGCGCTCGTGGAAGGCCTTTGCGGACGATGGTGGGTCGGGGTCCTCCTCCTCGTCTGTGTCCACCTGCGTACTCGGAGGATCCAGAACCGGTGGAGGAGTACTGGGTGCCGTAGGCTGCGGTGTGGGAACCAGAGCCTGTAGAACCGCCTGTATTGCCGGTGGTGCGGGGGCCAGAGCAGGAGCCAGCGCGGGAAGGCTGGGGCCTGAGGCACCGGAGCCATTGGAGGAATGACTAAAGCTACCGATGGGGTGACCTGAGGGAGCATGTCCCTGATAGCATCCCAAAGGATATATCCCATTTGGGGCGTTCGCATCAGCGCCAGAAACCTTTCGAAGAACCTGTCTGCGGAGGCTGAGGAGGTGGTAGGAGATATTGGAGTGGCCACGGGCTACTGGTGCCAGGGCGCACCGTCTGGAATTCTGGGGTGTCCTGCCCTGCACTGCTGATGGATACGCTGTAGGCCACGTACCTGGTTGACCACAGTCACACCTTGTGACTTGTTACTTGACCCGCTCTGCTAGAGGAGGCATCGGACGAGCTGCCATTTTGTGTAGCGTGCAGCCATTTTGTGGAGCTGCGTGCCACATGCCAAAGCCATGGTGCGTGGCTCGCTGGAACGAGCCCCGTCCAATATGCTTGGTGTTGGATCGTAAGGCTTATCCCGCACCTCATGCCGAGGCCTGGAAGGCGTAGAGCCCTCGGCAGAACTGCTGGTAGTGCTACGTGAAGGCGCCCCCTCGGACATGATGCCGGTACTAGGGCGTTGCATGTCGGGAGTAACCCTGGTAAAAGAACTTTGCCGTCCCTCAGCAACAATACCGGGAGGATCCGGAGACCCCCTCGGCCGAAAGGCCGGTAGTTGGACTAGCCTCCCTACGTGTGCTGGTAGTAGAGCCCGACAGGCCTCTCCCGGTCGAGCGCTTCTTCGTAAAAGAGTCGCCCTTCCGGGGTGCGATGGCAAATAGAGGCCTTAGCCTCGATCGAAGTTTGACAAAGTCCTTCAGGTCCTTAGGAGGTGATGTCTGGAAGAGCTCTCTCCACCTAGTTAGCCTGTTCTTCAGTGCCCGAGGTATCAAGGCGTCGCACGCTGAGCAACTTTCCCAGCCGTGGTCGGGGCCAAGGCATCGGAGGCAAAGGACGTGGGGGTCTGATGTGGGGAAGAGCCCCTTGCAGGCTGGACACCTGCTGAAGCCTGTCGAAGTCGACATGCGCCGCAGAGGAGCGTGGCGTCGGAGGACCAAGTATCTAGAAGAAAAAGAAAAGACTAGATAGAATATTCAGGGAAGAGCACGTGGTATTACATGGCCGACGCCAAACCCAGGAGCGCTGGTGAAATCGGCCTGTTCCCATCGACGCAGAAAAGGGGTCTGGGGATTGGCACCGGTGGGCAGAGTCAGACGAGCACATGCTCCCAGAGGCGCTCTCCAATGTGCCTCTAAATTTAAAGGGGAACAAGGTTTTTCTGGTGAAAAAGGTTCAGTCTCCCGTCCCTTGTGAGGGACACCCATATAGTATAGAGGAAAGGGGACGAGACGTAAGAGTACTAAAGACAATACAAGTGTCAGAAGCCCGAAGCAGAAGAGCATCTAAAGGGTCCAAACAAGGCTAGGGGGATCTTATGGTTGCGCAACCTGTAATGGAACTGTGTGGTTTGACAACTGCGCCTAGACCAGGGAGTTCCCTACTGTGAAGATCACAGACATCACACATCAAGCCAAGGAGAATCATAGGGTTCCTGGTTGTGCGACCTGTGATGGGTGTACCGTGTGGTCTGAAAACTGTGCCTAAACCAGGGAACCCTAAATGGTGATAAGCAAAAGACTCTGAGTAAACCACAGAGAACTGTGAATTGAATGCTACAGCATGCTAGAAAGCGAGTCAAGTGGACCTATTGTTTTCTTATAGTGAACATTGGGCAAGTGAAAGCAGTATAAGTGCTACAGTGAAATTTAGGGGCAGGAAACCCTAAAAACCAAAAGAACTGAGAAACACCGTCTTGAGAAAGGGAACCTCAAGACCTCCCTTTTGTGTGAACTGTACTACATTGAACTTGGGTAAGGGTACCTCAAGAACTGGCGGAACATTGGTAAAACAAGCAGCTATTGGAACTGTATTGAACTTTGCATAGGGAACCCAAGAAGAACTTTAGCTGAGAACAGCTGAGAAGAACCCGCACACCATTTTTTCTAGATGCGAGGGCAAGCATAGGTTTTGACACCGACAGAACTTTGATTTGGACTTACATGCAGGCTTCCCTTAGTTTTCTTTACGTAGGACAAATCCTTAGTTATAGGGCAAGTTAGACCTTGCACAATCTTGATATTAAAATCCTGATAATAAAATATTCTTTGATACTTGAGTTCAGTCTGTGTGATCTCTTGATACCATGCCTGTCCCACACGTGTAAAAGGGTCAATATTCCTATGCACAATACTCTTATGCAAGCACCTGCTGCACATTTCATTCCTGTGGCAGCGGTACAGAGATTTTGTTGCTGGCCTTCTGGCTGAAAGCAACACCTCCATTACATTTTGTGGAAGGTTCTAATCTTTGTAGCTTACTCTTTAAGAAACCAGGCATGAAGAAGAACAAGTTACTTTCTTACCTGGTAACGTTCTTTCGATGGGATGGTCCGACGACGTATTCCATATCTATGACATGTAATCACCACAGCTGTGCTGCTTCGGAAACTTTTTCGGCGTCTGCGTCCTGCGTCGATGCGCCGTCGTCGAGGACCTCCTCCGACGTCATCCGATGTGATAAGTAGGACGCACGACGCCCATAGCCTCAGTTATAGTTTTTTCCCCCCAGAACGTGTGACATAAGTTAACTGCCAGTCAGACACAAAGCCTTGCGGAACGTAAGCTGCAATCGCAAAAGAAATTCTGAAGCGGGGAAGGCAGGGCGGGAGCGATATGGAATACGTCGTCGGACCATCCCATCGAAAGAACGTTACCAGGTAAGAAAGTAACTTGTTCTTCGAGGGGATTGGGTCCTCCGACGTATTCCATATCTATGACAGACTCCCAAAGCAGTACCAAAGCAAGGAGGAGGGAAAGAATTTAGAATCAAAATGTAGAATAGCCAATCAAATAGCAGAGCAAAGGACCGCCTTGCCAAAGGCCAGATCCTGTGCTCGGATGGAATCAAGGGAATAGTGACGTACAAATGTATGTACTGAAGCCCAGGTGGCTGCATCACAGATGTTGCGAATAGGAACACCCCTCTGCAGGGCAGTAGACGCAGCCATACCCCTGGTAGAATGGGCCCGCAAGCCAGCCGGTGGGTCCTTACGCGCCAAACGGTAGCACTCCGAGATGGCCAAAATAATCCAGCGAGACAGTCTGTTTCGTCACAGCTTGCCCCAAACGCTTTCCAGCGTAACCAATAAAGAGTTGATCATCCACTCTGACCCGGGACATGCGTGAAACATAAAAGCTTAAAGCTCTCCTAGGATCAAGCCTATGGAGCCTCTCCTCTTCCTTATCAGGATGCGGAGGAGGATAGAATGCCGGAAGAACAACCTTCTGGGCCAAATGAAATTCCGTCACTACCTTCGGAAGAAAAGAAGGACGAACTCTAAGGACAACCCTGTCCTTGTGAAATACAGTGAAGGGAGGCTTAACTGAAAGTGCCTGTAACTCACTCACTCTGCGAGCGGAAGTAACCGCAACTAAAAACACAGTTTTCAGAGTTAACAGCCTCAAAGGGCAAGAATGTAAAGGCTCAAACGGAGCACCCATAAGAAACTTAAGAACCAGGTTTAAATCCCAACCGGGCACCAGGAAAGGTGACGGAGTGAACACATTAGTGAGCCCTTTCAGGAACTGTGAAATCAAAGGGATTTTAAAGTAAGAACACTCTTCAGACGAGCGCTTAAAGATGGACAGCGCCGCCAGGTAACCCTTAACGGTACCCACTTGCAAGCCCCTGTGGGCCAAAGAAAGCAAAAAGGACAGAACCATGGGGATGTCACATGCAAAAGGATCCACATTCTGAACTCTGCACCAGTCGCAGAACTTACGCCAACGGCAACGGTACAGAGACTTTGTTGCCGGCCTTCGGGCCGAAAGCAACACCTCCATCACGTCCTCAGGGAGGTCCCAATCCTTATACCTCAACCTTTCAGAAGCCAAGCGTGAAGGTTGAGGGATCTGAGCTCTGGATGGAGAACCTGACCCCCCTCCCGTGAGAGCAGATCGTCTCGGTAGGGAAGACGACATGGAGGGCAGATGGATAAGTCGAGAAGGTCCGGGTACCACGTCCTCTGAGCCCACGCCGGGGCAATGAGGATCATCCGGGAACCGAACTTCCGTAACCTCCGCAGCACTTGCGGGATGACGGGGACTGGAAGAAACGCGTACAGCAGCGGGAATGACCACTCCACCACGAACGCGTCTCCTAAGGCTCCTTCTGGAGGAAATTCCCGTGAGCAAAACCTTTCGCACTTCCGGTTGACACTGGAGGCGAAGAGATCCACTTGAGGGGTCCCCCAAAGGGCGAAGATCTCCAGGAGAATCTCCTGAGCCAACTCCCACTCGTGAGAGATCGCGCTCTGCCTGCTCAGAGCGTCCGCCGTCACGTTTTCGGCTCCGGCCAGATGAACTGCTGAGATCGAAACTTCCTGCTGGATGGCCCAGAACTCGAGCTGCATCGCCTCTCTGCACAGAGGAAGTGACCCTGCCCCCACCTTTTTGTTGAGGTAGTGCATGGCCACTGTGTTGTCCGTCAGGATCAGGACATTCTTCCCTCGCACAGACGGCAGAAAAGCCTTCAGGGCTAGCCTGACGGCCCTCAGCTCCAACAGATTGATATGGAGTCTGGACTCCGACGGAGACCAACGACCGCTGACTGTCAGCCCGTTGGCATGAGCTCCCCATCCCGTGAGGGATGCATCCGTCACGATCGTCACCTCCGGCCAGGGAAGCCAAAATGGAGCCCCCTTCATCAAGTTGCCTTCGACGGCCCACCACAGAAGGTCCCGGGCGACCGAGGACGGCACCTGAATCGAGTCCGACATCCTGCCGGAGGACTGCGACCATTGCGTCTTGAGTGCCCACTGCAAAGATCTCATCCGCAGGCGAGCCTCTGGCACCAGAAGAATGCAGGATGCCATGAGGCCGAGCAACCTCAAGAACTCGAACGCTGGGAGCGTCTGGGCATGCTGAAACTTGTGCACCATCTGCTGAATGTGAAGAGCCCTCACCTGGGGAGGAAAACACTGCCCCAGGGAAGTGTCGAGCACTGCTCCGATGTACTGGAGCCGCTGTGTTGGCGTCAAATGGGACTTCTTTAAATTGAGGGAGAAGCCCAGCCTATGAAGGGAGCGACAGGTGATCGATAGATGATCCAGGACTTGCTCGGGAGAGCTCCCCCTGATCAACCAATCGTCCAGGTAGGGGTAGACGTGAATCCCCCCTTGCCTGAGATGCGCTGCCACCACCACCATGAGCTTGGTGAAAACCCTCGGGGCGGAGGTCAATCCGAACCGCAGGACCCGAAACTGAAAGTGCGAGTCGCCAACCGCGAACCTCAGGTACTTCTTGTGCTTGGGATGGATCGGCACATGGAAGTAAGCATCCTTGAGGTCGAGTGACACCAACCAGTCCTGAAGCTGAAGGGCCTGGAGGACTTGAGAGAGAGTAACCATCTTGAACTTGTCCTTCCTGAGGAGTTTGTTCAAACCGCGCAAGTCCATGATGGGCCTCAATCCCCCGTCTTTCTTCGAAACCAAAAAATAAGGGGATTACCATCCCTTGTTCCTCTCCGCTACAGGCACCAGTTCTATGGCGCCTTTCTCCAGCAGGGCTTGAATTTCCTGCGCAAGGAGTGGATCCGGACTCTGCAAAGAGAGGTTCCCCGGTGGATTGTCGCGAGGCCTGTGCCGAAAAGGAAGACAGTAGCCGTGGGTTATGATCTCCAGAACCCACACATCTGAAGTAATGGCTTGCCACTCTACAAGATGCTGCGCCAGCCTTCCCCCAACCGGCGAACCATGGGACATGGCCTCAAGACTGAGTGGGAGCGGCTGCGGCGTTACCTGAGGGCAAAGAGGCAACTGCCCGAGCGGCCTTGGCACCACGGGTACCCTGTCGTCCACCTCTGGTACCCCTGCGTTGGCCTCTTTGACTGCCAGCTCCTCTCGCTTTACTGAAGGATGAGTAATAGCGAAAGGAACCACCCCTCCACTGCTGTCCCCTGGGACGAAAAGGCGGAGGTTGGCGAACTGCAGCGCCCAACGACTTCGCTGCAGCTTTTGAGGTCTGCAACCTCTCAAGGCTCTCGTCAGCCTTGCTGCCAAAAAGGTGTTCACCATCAAAGGGCATGTTGAGGAGCCGGGACTGCACATCAGGCGCAAACCCCGACTTCCGCAACCACGCAAACCTGCGTATCACGGTGCTCGCCGCCATGGACCTACTGACGCATCCAGCTAAGTCCAAACCCGACTGAACGGACTCACACATGGCATCCTTACCATCCTGGACCATAGCAAGGAAACCATCCCGTTCATCCCCTTCGGGAACATGTTCAGCCGCCAACGCAACACAGTTCCACAGAGTGTGCGTGAAACGTGACAAGGCACAAATGGAGTTGGCCGCCTGAAGCGCCATACCACCAGAAGAAAACACTTTCTTCGCCCAGCCATCAAAACGTTTGTCGTCCCTATCAGGAGGGATGGTAGGGTACGACGCCTGCTTCGCCGGGGCCGTGGCCGCCTGCACCACCAAACTCTCCCGAGTGGGGTGCCTGGTCAAGTAGCAGGGGTCGCCACTGGCTGGACGGTATTTTCGCGACAAGGATCTGCCCACCGCCGGGAGACTCTCCGGAGCAGTCCAAGCCGCCGCCACCCTTCTCTGTAAAGCCATATGGAACGGCAGAACCGGGTCAGTTGGGGGACCAACATCAAGGATGTCTGTCAGATCATCCTGCACAAACTCCCCTGGGGGAGCAGACCATCCCAAGTACTCAGAAACCCTAGCCATAAGGCGCCGGTACGAGGAATCAGCATGAGAGCCAGGCTCAGGCCTACAAAACTCCACCTCCGGAGAAGTGTCCAGTCCACTGGCATCATGCAGTGACTGTCTCAACTCGTCAAACTGACTATGGCCCGAGACAATGTCATCCGGAACCTGACTAGGAACCAGGCCATCAGAATCCTCATCCGCCTCTGAAATATAGTCCAGGTGGCAAAAAGAAGGCACTCGAGAGTGCTTGCTCTTAACCAGAGCCTTCCTAGGGGGTCCACCCGTGCCCTGGGGTACCTCCGACACGAAAGGCGTCGATGGCGTCTAGCGAATCGGCGCCAGCGTCGAGAGAACCGGCATCGGCGCCGAGAGGATCGGCGTCGACGTCGAGGAAATCAGCGACGTCAGATGCAGCGCCTCCAGAATCGGCGGCGTCGACACAGCCCTCGAGGCCGGAGCCCCGAGCGTGTCCCTCGACGACCTGAGCGTCGACGGCATCGACGACTTCCTCGGAGCCAGAGCCTCGAGAAAGCCTGTCGACGCCCTCGACGCCACAGACGCCGAAGCCTTCTTCGAAGACCTCACAGGTGCACACGGTCTCGAACGCGTCGAGGACCGGGACCTGGAACGGGTACGTCGAGAACGAGTCCCCTTGTCCGAACGGGACCTCTCCCGTGACTCGTGCCGGCCACTCTTGCGAGCGGTGTCTCTCGACCTCACACGACCGACCCCACTCGGGGGCGCGGACGGCTGAGTACCCTGCGACTCAAGAATCGCCAACATCATCTTCCCGAAGGAAGCCCATTCCTCCGGCGTCGCACGGCCCGAGGGGTAAGCGACGTGCCGGGCAGAGCCCTCCGAAGAGGACCTGGAAGACGACCGATGTCGGCGCTTCCGAGAATGCCTCGAAGAGGCAGAGGAGTGGCGAGACCGACTCCTAGAAGGAGACCCACGAGACTTCCGACGATGACACGGAGAGTCACCCCTCGAATCATCCGTCGAAAGCCCCGCAGACTTCGACTTCCGGGGCTTGGACACCCGACCTACCGACAACAACTTCTTACGTTCGCGTAAGGCTTTGGACGTGAGCGACTGGCAGTCGATACAGTCATCCGTGTCGTGGGCCTCCCCGAGGCACCAGAGGCAGGCGTCGTGCGAGTCCGTCACCGACATCTTGGACCCACACTCCCCACACTTCTTGAAACCCGGACGCGGGGTCGAAGACGAAGTAGAAGACATCTTCAGAAGGATTATCACAAACGAACAGGTTCGAAGAACCGAGAAGAATCAGAACTCCAAAGAGTCGAGGCGTTCAAACCGAGAAACACGAAGCAACACGTTCGCGGAAAAAACGGAACTGAGGCTATGGGCGTTGTGCGTCCTACTTATCACATCGGATGACGTCGGAGGAGGTCCTCGACGACGGCGCATCGACGTCATCGACGCAGGACGCCGAAAAAGTTTCCGAAGCAGCACAGCTGTGGTGATTACATGTCATAGATATGGAATACGTCGGAGGACCCAATCCCCTCGAATCCTGATTTCTTGGTGAAGAATACAACCTCCCCTCTTGCGAGAGCAGATAATCTCTTAGTGGAAGACGAATTGGTGGGCAGATGGCCATCTTTAGAAGGTCCGGGTGCCATGTTCTCCTGGCCCAATCCGGAACAATCAGGATCATGGATTTATTGAACTTCCTCAAACGCATGATGACATGAGAAATTGCAGGGATTGGCAGGAAGGCGCACAGGAGTGCTAATTCCTACAAACCTGTCACCTAAAGCTTCTCTGAGGAAATTCCCTGGAGCAGAATAGGTTGCACTTCCTGGTGAGACTGGACGCAAACAGGTCCACTTGAAGGGCTCCCCAAAGGGCGAAGATCTCTTGAAGGACTTCCTGAGCCAACTCCCACTCATGGGAGACAGTGCTTTGCCTGCTCAGAGCGTCCACCGCAACGTTTTCTTCTCTGGCAGAGAGATTTGTAATGCCCAGACCCAGAGCTGCATTGCCTCTCTGCACAGTGGTAATGATCTTACACCCCCACTTTTGTTGCGGTAGTACATGGCCACTGTGTTGTCCGTCATTCTCAGGACAGTCTTCCTCCGTACAAAAGGCAGAAAAGCGATCAGCGCTAGTCTGATTGATCTCACCTCTAAAAGGTTGATGTGAAATTTGGACTCCAAAAGAGACCAACACCCGCTGATTGAAAGGTCGTTCATGTGGGTTAACCACCCTGTGAGGGAGGCATCCGTCACAACTGTCATGTCCAGCCATGGGTGCCAAAAAGCTTCTCCTTTCATCATGTTCTCCCGACAGGCCCACCAAAGGTGATCCTGTGCGACCTTGTTCAGGACCTAAAGAATGCCTGTCATTCTCTCGGAGAACTGCGACCACTAGGATCTGAGGGCCCATTGAAGGGACCTCATTCTCAAACGGCTTCTGGCAACAGTTAAATTCAAGATGCCATAAGGTCTGAATGACCAGCAGGGTCTGGAGTGGCAAAATCAGTCTCTGGGAGGTGTCCAAGCCACTAGCATCACTCTGAGTGTCCACAAGATTCTGTATCCTGGACTCCTCTGAGATAAGCTCATCAGGCACATTAGGAGTACACAACTCCAAACCAAAAGTTAAATCTCTGTCGTCGTCCTCTTTTTCTTCCCCAGAAATCGACCTTACGGCTCTAAAAAAAAAAAGCCCCTCTTAGGTAAGGGCTTAAAAGTCTTTCAAGAATCAACCAAAGGCTTTGCGAGTCTCAACGGCGTCGATGGCACCGAGGGTGTCTACATCTTCAATGGCGTTGATGACAACACTGGCTTTGATGGACCAGGTGTCTGTTCCTTAACATGAGTTGAGGAGGAAGATTTTGGCTTTGACTTGTGTAGAGACAAAGAATCCTTCAACAAATGTCGAGAAGACTTACCACCAGGGCTCTTAGGTGTGAGAGAAGTGGTCTCAGAAGACAATCTGCCAGACTTAACTGACGTAGTGGGGTCTGAAGCTTTCGTGGGCTCATTTGGAAGGGGCGACTGAGCCGCTTCTGAAACACATCCAGTCTAAATTTCTCCCAGTCAGCTGCAGACTCTGACTTGCTGGGAAAGTTAACCCGCTTGTCAGGTGAGGAGTCTGACAAAGACGACCGTGACCAATGGTATAGTTTCTTTGACTTTTTGTGTGACGACAAGAAGGGCGAATGCAGAGACCTGGATCTCGAGCGCTTCGAGCACTTAACAGAGGAAACTTCCCTGGATTCATCTGACAACCTCCTCTTGGAAGAGGTCGTTGAAGGTGATTTAGGAGTGCTTCAAGGCCTTCACCGCCATCGACTGACACAAACCGCAGTCGTAGACTTTATGGTCCACACCCAAGCACCAAAGGCAGATGTGGGTTCGTAATGGACTTTTTAGCACCACAATCGGCACACTGTTTAAAACCGGTCTTCAGTGTAGATCTGATTCAAAAAACTTTGAAGCAACATACGCAATTAGAAAATCACTGAGGGGATGAAACATCTGAAGCGTGCAGAAAAACAGAACTGAGGCAACGGTCACCGCGTGAGCTATTGATACCAGTGTCGACGTCACGGCTGAGGACAGGACGGAGGCCATCGAGGGCCACGACTCGTCGAGGCCCGATACTATGAAAACCTTTTTCTGATGCTGCAAGCAGATATATATATATATATATATATTTATTACATGGCCTGCGGTAGCAACCATGTAGTTATGGTTAAGTTGATAAACCCATAGGAAGAGCACTTTTTGGGTGGCTTATAACTTTGCTTCCCCTGGACGAATCCTCACCAAACTTTGCAAAGTTGGTGAGGTTTGGTCAAGGGGTTCAAAGTTATGGGGGGGGGGGGGGTCCGAAAAATTTTTTTCCCCCCACAGACAAAATGGGAAAGAAAGTCTGTCGCGCCTACAGCCGAAACCGCAGGATGGATTTTCACCAAATTTGCGGCAGGAGCGGCAGCGTGGTCCCGAAGGTGTGCTTTTATTCATTTGGTGTAAATCCGTCCAGTAGTTTTTTTTTTAAACGACCAAAACTTAAGGCAAAAAAATTAGTGGCATCTATTTCCGCTCCGTGGACTCACTTCCCTGTTCGGTCCGTAGACTGGCCTTCAATTGGGCAGAAAAATGTGCTGACTTTTGCGTGGTCAGCGGACATCGGGATGTGGCCGCTGATTGGGTGGTGAGAAAACGCGAAATGCGTCGGTTTTCCTGAAACGCCCGCCATCTTGGATTCACTGACTTTTTTGGGGTCCGCAGCCAGCGCAGTGAAAACAAATAAAAAGCAGCATTGCACTTGTCAAACTCAACAAACAATCTCTGGGGATGTGGGGGGGGGGGGAGGGGATTGGATATGGCCATAAGAAGCCAAAAAATTGGTTGTTTCACCCCCCCCCCCTGAAAGTCCGCGAACACTCCAGATGTCCTGGGGCAATCCTGTGGTGTTCGCGGACACTTCAGATGTCCTAGGACATCTGTGCCTATTTCTGCATTACAGGGTTGGGGAAAAGCAGTTTTTGGATGGCTTATAACTTTTGCACCACTCAATTAAACTGCATGTAATTTGGCAATTTCATTCTAGAAATAATCCTGAATGGTTTTTCAAAGTTTTGTGGGATTCTGTCAAGAGGCGGCACCATTAGAGGGGGGTCCCAAAATATTGTAAAGGCATAGAAATGTGGGGTCATTTCACAAATCTGCAAACATTAGGCAAACGATTTTGGATCTAGATATAAATGGCTTTCTAACGTTTGGTGGCATTTTCTCAAGAAGGGGCAAAATTAGAGGGGGGTCTCAACATTTTTAGGTGGCTTATAACGTTGTTGCTATTTGACTAATTTGGACAAAAGTTTTGAGAAAGATTATAGACCCAACATTCAATGTTTGTGTAAAGACTGAATGGATTTTGTCAAGTGGGGGCTAAGTTATGTGACTATTGTATGTACATACATTTTGATACTTTAAAAAAAAATAAAAACATGGGCGAATTTCAAGCAAACTCGTGAGGAGCACTGGCAAAGACATTAAAGCATGGTTTTGCAAATGTGCCTGTGTTTTATTTTTGACAAGTGTCATAATGTAGGTACAAAAAATAGTCATATTCATTTGGTGGCCTGTGGCTGTTGGCAGTAGCCAGAATGTCTGGGTCATGGCATAATGTCATGATGCGGACAATCTGGCTACTGGTCATGACTGCTAGGGACGAATAATGGTGTTAAAGTGGCTATGTCTACCTGGGACCGGCTATGTGGTAAAGTTCTTCGAAGTTAGGATAGGTTTGAAAGGGGAAAAAAAGTGCTTGTGGTAATATGGTCATAGGGTTTTGCAGACTGTCATGGCAAGAGAAGAGGGGCTGTGTACGGAGCCCCGCCTTCCCTTTCCATTTTGGCTGTCTTGGAAAAGGATTTTCCTTCCCACAGGCGTCCCGTTTTAGGAAGGATAATCCTTCCTTCTTATATAGGAAGGAAAATCTATATTTTAGCACCCTGGGTTCCCGATTTGGGAACCAGGGGTGCTAATGGCCTTTATCCCCCATTTCAGGGGCTGCAATGGACAATAATGGACCGTAGCTCCCCTTATTTATTTACTTATAACGCGCCAAAGCCCGCAGACATCAGGCTGTGTGGTTACAGTATTTGTTGAGGAAGATAGCTTACTACTTGCTGAGAAAGGAACAACCTTTCTGAGAGCATTGCAGTAATTGGATTTGGTGTGGTGGTGCATGGAGGTGGTCCCATAGGAGTACTGTCCAGGTAGTCTGTGGAACTGGCACACCCATGATTCGATCTTGGTGCTAGACGTAGGCACTTCCTCTACCTCATCTTCTTGGTCCTCTTCATTGTCTTTGAAAGTACTGTGCTTTTTTTGTTGTGAAGGTCCTCCAGCTGGTGGTGGTGGTGGCTCTTAGGGAGGAGGGATGGCAATAACTGATGCCATTTAAGATAAATAGCAGTTTTGATAAAATTCTTCCAAGTATGTACTGTGTACTAGATTGGTAATGGATAATGAGTACAAAAAGGTGTAGGTGGTGTGCAAGGGAAATTTTGAAGTTGAAGGTTCCTTAAACAGACGAAAATGCAGTTCCGAACGGTCTTCGAATCATGGATCCGATCACGAAGTGCAGACGCCTTCCCGAATACGTCACCGTGCCATGTGCAAGCATATGGTCACATGGCACTGTCCAGAAAGTCTGGGATTAGGTCTGACGCTCCTGGACATCTATGGATGCAAAATTATTTCAAAAAGTTGCAAAAACTGTATAGACGTGTTAAAAATTTGCTACAAGGTGGGAATGGCAGAGTTTTAAGGTGAAACTTTGTAAATTGGACAAAATTATTGCTTATTTGCCAAGTAAGATATTAGTAAGTTGTAGGATAATAGCATGCACTGGTAAAAACCCATGACATTCACTGAAAAAACTCTGTTAAAAGGACCTTATGGTTAAAATGCACTAATAAAAACCTATGAAATTCAGTGGGGAAAACATTGTTACAGGGACGTTCTGGGTATAGGTAAAACCGAAAAACCTCAGAAATTCGCCAGTTATGGTAAGCTAAGCAACCATAACTCGCACCACCACCGTGCACTGCTAAGACTAACACCCAGGACATCAAAGATGACATCACAAATGGGGAAGCATGGGAGGGGACCTGAAGCGCAACGTCACTATTTGGAAGGTGGCGTACCACCTCTAGCAGGGCTGCCTCTTCCCTGCCCACGACCTCTGCGCTGCCCTCTCGGTAAGCCCTGTGAAGACTGATTGGTTATTCGCCCACAATGAGCTCTGATTCTGGTTATAGCTAGACCCTCTTTGGGAATTTTGGCCTCAAATGCAGCGTAAAGTACTGCTTCCCCTCTGTCCAGAGGGTTTGTTAGTGAGTTGACCAAGGGATTTTAAAGTGTCATACTCATCTTTCGCCGTTTTGAGGGCATCTTCGACAGCTTTGCCGTTAGGCTAAACAAGCATGTCTATCAGAAAGGAACTCCGCACACATGCGTCCGACTAGTATGGCAGAAAAAAACCATCTGAAGGACCTACACGCGTGAGGGATCATGGGTACAGTGGATGTCACACTACGGATAGTATTACTGGCACGCCCTAAAGAGTCCCGACAGTCTCTTTTGGTTCTTGTTTTTTTTGCAGAATGATCAAGGAGTAAAATATCTTTCAATGGTTCTACGGTTTAAATAATGGTCATGTCAGGTAGTCGGTATGTCTCTGGTTCATCCCTTCTCATGCGATGAGTCGTTTTGACCTGGATAGACCAGTACTTACAAAGACAAATTACCTCTCGGTGATGTTCATTCTGATGGATGTTCCCCTTGCACCGATTCCTTATCTATGATATCCCTATCCCAGCGCAGCTGTTCTCCAGAAACCTTTCCACCATCAATGGGTGCAGCGTGGCTCCGCACTGGCTCTGTCCGAGGCCCTATGCACCCTTGCCGGAATAGGGCGTCAGGGCAAGTATGTATAGCAGCGCTGCACCCCGTGACCTCAGTTCCACCCTTTTCCCTTAGCACACAGAAGCTGAGGAAACGTAGAACCGAGGGTGAACTAGCTTCCTGCAAAGAGGTGTAGGTAAGGAGGACGAAGAGGAACCCTGTGGGAGGAACATCCATTCGAAAGAACATTACAGAGAAGTGAGTAATTGGTTCTTCTAATGGATTATTTCCTCCCACTGATTCATATCAGATTCCCAAACTAGTACGTACAACTGGAAAGAGGAGCAAGCAAAACCACCACCTAAACCAAAAAAACTCTGAAGGCCTGCCCTACCAAACCAGGCACCCTGGCCAGCAAGGGAACCCAAGCAGCAATGCTTAACAAACATGTGCAAAGATGCCCACATACCTCCTAGCAAATACCAAGGACACAAACTTCCCTCTGCAGGGCAGTGGTGGCAGCCACTCCTCTGGTAGAATGAGCCCCGAGACCGTCAGATGAACAGGGCTCGTTAGGTCACAGCTCTGCCAGCACGAGCATCAGAGTAACCAACAAAAAGCCGGTGATCTTTCCCAGTTTCTCTAGTACTAGTACAAGAGGTTTAGAATTTAAGGAACCATACCAGGTCTAGCCGATGGAATTGTTACTCTCCCTTGGAAGGGGGAGGCAGAGGAAAAAAAAAAAAAAAAAACACAGGAAGATGGCTCTTCTGAGAGAGATGGAAATTCGAGACTACCTTCGGCAGAAAGGAGGTTCGAACTCTCAATGTCACCTTCTCTTTGGAAAAAAAGGGTGGTAAAACAGACAATGCCTGGAGCTCACTCGCCTGTCTCGCGGAAGTGATGGCAACAAGGAAAATCTTAAGGGTGAGCAATCTCATAGAACAGGAATAAAGGGACCCAAACATAGCACCCATAAGAAATGTTAAAACGAAATTCAAACCCCACCCGGAACCACAAAATGGCTGGGAGGAAACTGGCTACACAAACCCTGCAAGAACTGCCTAACAGTGGGGATTGTGAAAAACTAGCCCTGTTCTGGGGACCTCTTGAACACTGAAATAGCAGCGAGGTAACCTTAAACAGTGCCAATATGCAGACCAACTTGGGCCAAGGAATGAAAACAATCCAAACCGGGGACAGAGGACAGAGTAAAGGGTTCCCTCTCCCGGCACCAAATTACAAATGTATGCCAACTGCAGGCATAAATGGATTTCGTAGCGGGCTGCTGAGGAGCACATCTAGGATGTTGTACGACAAGTCCCACTCCTTGTATTCCAGCAGCTCAGTAGCCATGCATGACTGTTCAGGTTGCCGCAGTTCAGGTGAAGGACCCGTTCCTCTGAATGGCAGAGGAAGTTGACTCTCCGCAGAAAGAGCCAGGGAGGGCAGATGAACATGTCGAGCAATTCTGGATACCACCTTCTCCAGGCTCAGTCTGGGGCAATCAAGATCTTCGTGGCTCCCAACAGGTGAAATCTCCTAAGAATCAGTGGAATGACAGGGATCAGCGGGAATTCATAAAGGGGACCATCAGCAAGTCCCCCCCATAGCTCCCTCACAAGGAAATTCCATGGAGCAGTACTCCTTGCACTTCCTGTTGACACTGGAAGCAAAGAGGACCACTTGAGGAGTTCCCCCAACAGGCGAAGATCTCCCCCAGAACTTCCGGACAGAGCTACCACTCGTGGGAGGTGGACGTCTGTCTGCTCAAGCTCAATGTATCTGCTGTGACATTCTTTTGTTCGGCCAGATGAGCCGCCGTCAGAGAGACACTGTTCTCTAGAGCCCAGAACCACAGTCGCATTGCTGATCTGCACAAAGGCAAGGAGGCCATGCCACCTTGTTTGTTGAGGTAGTGCATGGTCACTATGTTGTCCGTCAGGATCAGCATAGCCTTGCGTTTCACAGAGGGTAGGAAAGCGACCAGGTCCAAGCAGTGTTCGGAAAGATTTCCATTTATGTGTAATTGTCCCTCCAATTGTGAACCCCCCAATTTTTTTTGTGTGTGTGACCATCATAGCCTGACTTTTTCCAGTTGAGCCCAGCCTTCTGCTGTACTCTGCTAGGCTTTAGCTCATCTCGTTAAGGGGAAAATGCCATGCCCTTCAGACTGTCATTACTGGGAGACTGTTTCCCTTAGTCTTTCAATTTGTTGCCATTTCTTTTAACTTTTTTATTAATGCACAACGTACCTTTCAGTACAGTGAGCTGGGGGTCTCTCATTTTTAAGGCCCTAGACGCCCTCAAAGGATTTTTGGTGCCTGTATAAGTGTGCCCAGGACGGAACTGGTGGCAGCAGTTACTTTTTGTTGTTGTTGGGAAAATAGAATTTTATTGAATTTAAACAAAAAAGGTCAGTAGGCAAATTGCATTACAATCGCCAGTCATAAGAGACAAAACAAAAACGAACGGTAATATTGCCACAATAGCGCATGCCTATGCAGAATCTAGGTTTCCTTCCGGTGTCCAAGCCCGGAACTTGGCGTAGTAAGCCCCTGTGATCCTAATGAGTGTTTTCAACCTAATTTGCATTTTCTCCCCCACTCTCATACCCCCTACTCCCACATAAGCTTTGAGAAAACAGAAAGTATTCAGCACATAGGAAGTACAGATCTGACATTTGGCAGACAGCTTTTTTTGGGCCGCAGTGATCTGGGCAGCTGTTTCAGTTAGCGTGAGATACGGCAATCTCTTATGGGTTTGTATTCTTTCAAAATTGGGGCATTAGGGTACTAGCTTGTTCTGTTCCTAATGCTCCATAAATGGGAGCCACATTGTGTCTAAGTGCGAGTGCGATTCTATCAGTATTGCTGTAAGACTTTCCATGTCGTATATCTCCTTTACTTTGCGAAGCCATTCCGTTTTTGTTGGAAGCATACTACCCTTCTATTGTATCGTTGGGCACACCCGAGCTGCTAGAAGTAGGTTTCTGGGCATATGTTGTAATACTAAATACTGCTCTTCCATGAGCTCAACCCCAAAACTAACCAAAAGTGGGCTCACTACCCTCTCCATTACCTCTATGTCATGGATCCAGCCCAGGATTTTCTTCCAGTATGTTTGAACTTTGGGGCAATCCCATCATTGATGGCAATAGTTGCTAACCAGTGTGCATCCTCGCCAACAGTATGGGCTTATCCCCGGGTACAATTTTGCTAGTCTCTGGGGGGTAAGATGCCATTGCATGAGAAGTCTGCTGTTTTGCATTTTGTATTGGACCGGAATTCAGTTCCAGACAGCCCGGTAGACTGTGGCCCATCCCTCTAGGTTGCTGTTCCATCCCAGGTCTATCGACCACTGAGCTGGTGTGTGTGGTGTTGGTAGATGTCCCCTTTCCAACAAAGATCTGTAAAGTTTCGCTATTAACCCCGAGGAGCCCATGTGAGTGTTAAGCACGGAGTTAGTTGTTGCTGGGGCTGTTTGTTCCACCATAGGCCATTAAGTGCACTTTTTAGCTGCAGGTATTACAATGGCTGGATTTGTTGGCCTTGTTGAGCGCCTTCTAGCTCTTCCTTGGTCAAAGACCCCTTCCTTCCACAGTTGCCCCACCCTGACCAAACCCTGCTCGTACTGTGGTTGAAAGCAGATCGGGTCGGCTATCGGATCGCTCTCTGGAGGTGCACAGATGCAGCTTAGGGGAGAGGGCCATGTGGTGACACCGCTCATGACGGATTTATTTTTCCAGAGGGACCACAACAATGCCAGGATTGGTTGGTCGTGCACTCTTCTCTATAGTGATTTTTGTGGGACCCCCTAGCCATTCTCTCAGTGTGACTGGTGCGAGATGAACAAGTTACTTACCAACTGGTAACGTTCTTTCGATTGGATGTTCCTCCAACGTATTCCTCATCTTTGATGTATTCCATCCAGCTTCAGCTGCTTTGGAAAAAAAATTCAGCAGAGGGCGCAGTGCGTAGATGTTGTCGAGTCGATGGCCCCTCGAAGGGCTCCGTCGAGGGTGATGTCATCGGGTGTATAAGTAGCACGCACAGCGCCCGTTGGCCTCAGTTCTGTTTTTCCCCCTTTCATTATCGATTTTCCACTGTGTAGACTGTGCCGGTAGACAGGTATTTGCCTTGCGAGAGTTGGAGTGGCAACAGCCCGGGAAAAATCTACAGAGGGGTAGGTTGGGAGGGCGATGAGGAATACGTTGGAGGAACATCCAATCGAAAGAACGTTACCAGTTAGTTAGTAACTTGTTCTTTGAGTGGATTATGTCCTCCAACGTATTCCTCATCTTTGATAGACTCCCAAAGCAGTAAGGATCATTTTTATGGAGGAGGGATTAGATTGTTTTATTTACTTCTTTTTAAATCTTCAGATGGCTGAGTATAGGACTGCTCTACCAAAATTTACCTCCTTAGTTTGGGAAGCATCTAGGTTGTAGAATTTTGAAAAAGTATGCAGCGATGACCAAGTCGCTGCTTCACAAATGGACCTTATAGGAACACCTCTTTGCAGGGCTGTAGACAAAGTGATGCCCCTGGTGGAATGAGCCTTTACACCTTCTGGTGGGTCTTTTCCTGCCAGTCTGTAGCATTCCGAAATGCAAAGCACAATCCAGCGTGATATTGTCTGTTTTGTTACTGATTGACCCAATCATTTTCTTGTGTAGCTAATAAACAGTTGGCTGTCCAATCTAAGCCTAGAAAGCCTAGAGATATAAAAGCTTAAAGCCCTTTTTGGATCCAACCTGTGTAATCTTTCCTCCTTACTAGGATGGGGTGGAGGATAGAATGCATGTAACACAATTTTTTGATTTAAATGAAACTCAGATACCACTTTTGGTAGAAATGAGGGTTTAACCTTCAACACAACTCTGTCCTTATGGAACACAGTGCCTGCAATTCGCTCACTCTTCTTGCAGATGTTAAAGCAACTAGGAAAGCAGTTTTCCATGTTAGTAATCTTAATGGACACGTGTGCAAAGGCTCAAAAGGAGCACCCATTAAGAATTTTAGGACCAAATTGAGATCCCAAATTGCTACTTGAAATGGGTGAGGAGGAAACACATTAGTGATAGTACAATTACTATCAAAGGAATTTTGAAGTAGGAGCGTTCTTCCGAAGAGCGCTTGAAGATGGAAAGCGCCGCTAGATAACCTTTAATGGTTCCAACATTCAGACCTCTATGTGCTAGGGTCAGAAGAAAAGATAGTACTTCCGGAATAGAACAGAAAATTCTTTTATCTGCACCAGTTGCAAAACTTTTTCCAACGGCAACGGTATAGAGACTTTGTTGCTGGTCTTCTTGCCGAAAGCAACACCTCCATAACGTCATCTGGAAGGTTCCAATACCTGTATCTCAGCCTTTCAGATACCAAGCATGAAGGTTGAGCGTTTTGACCTCTGGATGGAGAACCTGACCCTCCATTTGAGAGAGAAGGTTCTCTGAGGAAGAGGTACTGGAGGACAGATGGACATGTCTAGAAGGTCCGGGTACCACGTTCTCCTGGCCCAATCCGGGGCAATTAGGATCATGCGGCTCCCGAAGCGCCTCAGCCTCAGTACAATAGTGGGAAATTCCACTCCACTACGAACGCGTCCCCCAGGGCTCCTCTCGGGGGAAATTCCCTTGAGCAATACCTTTCGCACTTCCGGTTGATACCGGTCGCAAATAGGTCTACCAAAGGGCGAAGATCTCTAGAACAACTTCCTGAGCCAGTTCCCATTCGTGGGACACTGTGCTCTGCCTGCTCAGAGCATCTGCCGTCATATTCTCTTCCCCGGCTAGGTGAACTGCCGTTAAAGAGATTCCTTTCTGAATTGCCCAATACCAGAGTTGCATTGCCTCTCTGCACAGAGGTAGTGACCCTATAAATCCTTTTTTGTGTAGATAATGCATGGCCACTGTGTTGTCCATCATTATCAGGACATTCTTCCCTCTGACAGATAGCAGGAAAGCCTTCAGCGCTAGTCTGATTGCTCTCAACTCCAGAAGAATGATGTGTAGTTTGGACTCCGATGGAGACCAACGACCGCTGATTGTCAGATCGTTGGCATGAGCTCCCTACCCTTTGAGTGAGGCGTCCGTCCCTACTGTGATCTCCGGCCATGGCTGCCAAAAGGGTTCTCCTTTCAGGATATTCTCTGAACAAGTCCACCATAGAAGATCCTGACGAACCTTGTTCGTAATCTGGAGAAGATCCGTCATTCGACCTGAGAACTGGGACCATTGAGTCTTTAGAGCCCATTGAAGGGATCTCATTCTCAGACGTGCCTCTGGCACCAGAAAGATGCAGGATGCCATGAGGCCGAGCAACCTTAAGAAGTCGTAAGCCTGAAGATTTTGGGCGTTTTGGAATTTGGAAACCATCTGAAGAATGTCTTGAGCCCTCGACCTGGGAGGCGAGCTCTTTCCCAGGGATATGTCTAACACAGCTCCTATATATTGGAGCCGTTGAGAAGGTGTCATTTGTGACTTCTTGAAATTGAGGGAGAAGCCCAGACTGTGGAGGAAATGGCAGGTGACTTTCAGGTGATCCAGTGCCTGTTCGGCAGATCGTGCTCTGATCAACCAATCGTCGAGATAGGGGTAGACATGAATCCCCCCTCTCCTGAGGTGTGCTGCCACTACTACCTTCAATTTGGTGAAGATCCTCGGGGCGGAGGTCAGTCCGAATGGTAGGACTCGAAACTGATAATGTGAGTCGCCAACCACAAACCTCTGGTATTTTCTGTGCTTGAGATGAATCGGCACATGAAAATAAGCATCCTGGAGGTCCAATGACACCAACCAGTCCTGAAGTTGAAGGGCCTGAAGGATCTGAGAAAGAGTGACCATCTTGAACTTGTCCTTCCTGAGGAACTTGTTCAAGTTTCTTAACTCCAGGATGGGTCTCAGTCCTCCGTCCTTTTTGGGGGATCAAAAAATACGGGGAGTACCATCCCATGTTCCTCTCCACTGCAGGTACCGGTTTTATAGCACCTTTCTCCAGCAGGGTTAGAACTTCCTGCTGTAGGAGCGGGTCTGAAAACTTCAAAGGGTGTCTCTCTGGTGGATTGCTTTGAGGTTGCGTTAAAAAGGGAAGGCAGTAACCTTGGGCTATTATTTCTAGAGCCCAAACATCTGAAGTAATGGCTAGCCATTCTTGCAGATGCTGCGACAGCCTGCCTCCTACCAGTGTTTTGTGATGCAAGTCCTCAAAGTGGTTTTGTGGCGGTTGCTGCAACCGCTGATGGCAAAGAGGCTGTAGCTGAAGCTGGCTTTGCACGTTTTGATCGTCCACCGGGAGTGGCCATCCTTTGGCCCCTTTGACTGGTCATTCCTCTCGTTCTTCAATATGAGGAGTAGTAACGATAGGATCGTCCCCTCCAAGATTGATTTGTTGCACGAAAGGGCTGAGGTTGCCTGACAGCATCTCCCAACGACTTGGCAGCTGCCTTTAAGGTCTGCAACCTCTCAAGGCTCTCATCAGCCTTGCTGCCAAAAAGGTGAGACCCGTCAAAGGACATGTTCAGAAGACGGTTCTATACGTCTGGTGCAAAACCCGACTTCCGTAACCATGCAAATCTACGCATTACTGTGTTAGTGGCCATGGACCTGCTCACACTATCAACTGTCCATACCAGATTCAAGGGATTGCTGCATAGCTTCCTTTCCATCTCTAACAATAACTAGGAATCCTTCCCTTTCTTCCCCTTCTGGTATGTGCTCCGCCGCCATTGCAATGCACTCCCACAGAGTGTACGAAAACTTTGCCAAGGCACAAGTGGAGTTGGCGGACTTTAATGCCATGCTCCCAGCTGAAAATACCTTCCATGCCCAGCCATCCACACGCTTATCGTCCGTGTCTGGAGGGATAGACGGGTACGCAAGTTAGTTAGAAGCTGTGGCTGCCTGTATGACCAAACTTTCGGGAGTGGGATGTTTAGACAGATAGCCGGGGTCGCTACTGGCAGGGCGGTATTTTGAAGTAAGGGATTTATTCACTGGAGTAATAGAATCTGGCGTCTCCCAATTTTTGGCCACCCTATTTTGTAAGGCCACATGGAAAGGTAGAATTGGGTCGTCAGTAGGACCATGGTCCAGTATGTCTGTAAAATCATCTTGGACAAATTGGGCTGTAGGCCTGGCCCAGCCCAAATAATCTACTACCTTAGTCATTAACTGACGGTATGAAGGACTGGCATGTTCATCTCGCTCTGGTCTACCAAATTCATTTTCTGGGGACAAATCAATACCACTTGCATTGTGCAATGATTCAACCAAATCCTTCATCCTGTTTTCCTCTGAAATCAATCAGGCATTCAGGAACATTTGGAGTACCAAATTCAAGCCCAAAGGGTACATTTTCCTAATCGGATCTTTCTTGTTCCTCAAAAATGGAGGTCAGGGATTTGAAAAACTCCTTCCTAGGCAGAGGCTTGAAAACCTTCTCTGGAGGAGGTATAGGAGGAGTGCTAATGGGAGGTGTTTTAGCCTTTTCTTTCCCTCTCCCTAGCTGATCTTGTCGAGCTGGAAGTTTCGGCGTCGACGGCTTCGGTGTCGAAAAAGGCGTCAATAACGACGTAGTACCCGACTTCGACGGCATCAGCTTCAAGGGCGTCGAGGCACTCTTCGAAGACTTGCCCTTCGAGGTATGTTTGGTCTCAGACGGCGTCGTTGACCTCGAGCGGTCGACTCGACCAATCTTTTTCGCTCGGCGTCCTAGAAGGTTCTCTATCCTTCCTCCTTCGATCACCTGGGCTCGAGGGCACGCGCGAGTGTCGGAGCGATAATGCTCCCGGCCGGCTTCCGAGGAAGGCGCGGACCAAGGCTTCGCTTTCTCGAACACCTCCATCATTTTTACTCTAAATGCTTCCCATTCTTCGGATGATGAATGTTTTGTGGACCATTTCATCCTTTTTGGGGATTCGTCCGAAGACGAAGTGGAGGGGGACCTGTGGCGTCGTTTCTTCGATTTTTTCGTCGAAGACTATGAGCGATGGTAATCGCTTCGGGACCTGGACCGATGCCTTTCGCGTCAAGGAGATTTCTCCTCACGGGACTTCGACTCAACGCTAGAAGCTTTTCGGTCGGACTTACGACCTACCTGCAGTTTTCCCCCCCTCTCTCGCAGGGCTCTCCCCGTCATCGCCTGACACTTCATACAGGCCTCCATATCGTGGCCTTCTCCGAGGAACCATAAGCACTCTCGGTGCAGATCGGTAATCGACATTTTTGAGCCGCACGATTTGAGGTTTTTGAAACCCGAATTCGGGGTCGTGGTCAGCGTCGATGACGAAGACATATTTCGTTATTTATTCTCTCTTCACAGAACTCGAGGCGCGCCGAATCTCTGAAGCAACGTACACTGTCGGAAAAACGGAACTGAGGCCAACGGGCGCCGCGCATGCTACTTATACACCCAATGACGTCACCCTCGATGGAGGCCTTCGAGGGACCATCGACGTCAACGACATCGACGCACGGCGCTCTCTGCCAAAAAATATTTCCGAAGCAGCTAAAGCTGGATGGAATGCATCAAAGATGAGGAATATGTTGGAGGACACAATCCACTCGAAATCCATTCTCTAGGTGAACCCATTGCTTATCCTCCGATTCCCTCAGATTGTCCAGCAACACATGAAGTTGTGCTGCTTTGTAATACTCATAGATGTCTGGATATACCATGTGCTCTTTGTCCTTTGGAAGGGTCATTGTTTTGTAGGCAATGCGGGGTCTCTTCCCCTCAGAAAGGTTAACAGAGTGCTTGACTTCGGCGAGGAAAGTGTCTGGAAGCTCCACTGGAAGAGATTGGAAAAAGGAAAAGAAGCCGCAGAAGCACATTTGTTTTGTTCGTTATGAAGCTACCCACCCAGGAGAGTTTTAGTTTTGTTCATTTCTGAATGTCCCTTTTAATAGCCGTCTAAAGTGGGGCACAATTGGCCTGGTACACGCCTGCTAACGTCTTCGTGATGGTTACCCCAAAACATTGGATGCATTTGCGCTCTTGTCTCAGGCCCAAACTACTCAACAGGTTTTCTGATAGGGATCCGCCTTCTTTCAGTGACAACATGACTGTTTTAAGATTGATGCGAAAACCCAAATGGGTCTCATATTCGTCAATTGCGGTAAGGAGAGCTGGGATGGGATGGGTGAGTCAGATATACTAGGACATCATCTGCGAACAGCGCCAATTTATATTCCTTCCCAAATTTAAAGATTCCAATGACTACTGCATCTTCCCGGATGTTTTGGGACAGAGGTTTCATCACCAATGCAAAAATCAAAGGTGATGAGGGGTAGCCTTGTCTAGTCCCACGACTTAAGGCTAAAATTATAAGTTACTCACCGTAGTGACGAACGTACTCATAGTCCTTAGTCCCCTTTCCTCCATACTGCATGGGGCGTCCCTTCCAAGGGACGGGTGTCACGACCCACACCCAGAAACCCCTCTGGCAAGCCTATGGGCCAGGAGGGGTCTTGGCTCGGGTCTCCAACAAACTTAGGCATCCATTGCCTAGGCCCTCTTGGGGCGGTCCTGGCGCCTTTGGCGCCAGGCTCATACTTAATAAAGACTTGTGTTTTGGGAACTACTTTATTTCAAGTGCCAGCCAACATGGAGGCATCCACATAGCTTGGCTCCTTGGAAAGAAGCTATGCGGTATAGTGTTTTGGGTGTGGTAGCCTAGGAACTACTTTACCTGGACTACTTTCTTGAAGCCATTTAAACCACACCCGACTTGGATAACACGCTTCACGTTACTTTGCAATCCTGCAACATGACGTTGACCGTGTTCAGCTGTACCCGCGAACCTCGGAAGAACAGCATCTGTAAGGAGACAAAAGGACATTGTTAGCAGCAGCAGCTTACCTGTAATTTTCTTCGTTAGCGGCCCACAGCTCCTGCGAACAGCTTCCTAGGATCAGCGCGTCTCCCGGACCGACGGATCTGCAAAGAGGGAAGGAAACAAGATATTAGAAACTTTACAACATATCGAACTGTGCCAAAAGGCTGTCCTCGCAAGTCGCCCCTCAACCAGCATCGCCTCGGAATTCCACACACCGGGTGAGCACCGCGATCTAAGGGAAAGAAAAGACAAGAGGTTAGCAAAGGCAAGGCATCACAGCGCTGCGTATAGCGCCTACTTACCGCATCATAGCGCTCTTTACACGCCATTATTTACCAGCAAGACCCAATTCAGCCAATGCATCACACTGGACTTCCGCACACCTAAGGAAGAGAAAGAGACATTTATTAAACCAAGAAAGGCATGCAAGAATAACAATATACAACATCAATAAGACCTACCTGAAAGACTCCAAACGGGCCAGCATCAGTGAAGTAACTTGATCGCATTCACCCACAAAGGACAACGCGCCCCTGCCAAGAAGGCAGGACGGAGAGCACACCTGAATTAACAATAAGGTGAGGAGAGGCCCAGAGGGGCTGCAGGCATACAGGGTGGTGGGGGGCCTGATTACCTGTTAGGCAGAAACCTGTGCAGTTCCCTTAGGGAACACTGCAAAAGATTTAGGACTACAGGTGTTAGCAGTAAACCCACTTGGTAGCAGTCTGTACCACCCAGATTTACCTGCTAGCTGTGGCTGAGCAGTCAGACTTCTCTCAAGAAGAGTTAGGCAGTATGCAAAGTATACACAATAGGCACTCAGACACACCAATACAAGCAAACACTGACCAGAGCTTTGGTATCAAAGTATATAATTATTTATTTAAAAACACACTGTTTGAAACACTCCAGCACTCTTGTTGTAAAATATTCTAAACAAAGTTACTATTGTAATATATACACCCCTTTTTCCTTATCAGATAAGTCACAGTAAAACACCACTTATTTTCATACAGAGGTGAGCGCTTAACTAGATGGCACTCCAATAAGTTTGTGAGAAAGGGGGGGAAAAAGACAGAATATGGAAAGGTACACCACTCTAAGATTCAGGAACACTGTTAGCAAGGCAGAAGAGCAAAAGTCACTGATGAGCCAACGTCCATAGGCTGGGCCCACTCTTAGAGAGAGCAGAGCACAAATGCGCCCAAGATCACACAGTTACACTAGGCTTAGAAAGTCTTGCAGAGGGTTCAAAAAGAGTTTAGCGAGGCTTAGGAAAGTTTAGCCAGGGTGTCCCAGGCTAACCCAGGTTCGAAAGCCGGGGGCTAAATCTACCCCGCACAGTCGGTAGCAAGGGAAGTCAGGCGGGACACGGTACCTTAAGTGGGAAGGATCCTCCAGCGGTGGCAGTTGTTCCTGGCAGTGGGTGCAAGTCGTGTCGTCGTCCAGGGGTAGAGAAGATCTCGACTTGGAGGAAAGATGAAGGTCGTTGCACTACCAGGGAAGAAACCAGCCGCAGAGTTTTCCGGTTAAAGGTGGTACCTTTGTTCACGGCCGTGGTAAAACGTGGTATCCCGGTTGCCGGGGTGCTTGGCACAGGCAAGGCGGCCACGAGGTACGTCGGGAAGTCGAAAAGACGGTGAAACTGGTTATCCCCACCAGTCAAAGGAAGAAGACTCTCTGGCGGGAGATCTCCTCTGTCGTTGGGAAAAGTGGTGAGACGGTCCAGCAGGGCTCCACCGGTGGTGGCGTCGTGGCAGGTCGGCTCAGCTTCTCCCTCGTCGGATTCTTAGGCCCTGTGACGACTTCTAAAGTTCCAGTCCCCAAAGCCCTGCTTTTATGCAGAAAACCCCTATTCACTCAGCCTAGCTGTCACTCAAACATGCTAAGTGGTGAGCCGGCCGGCTCACCACTTGGGCCAATCAGGACAGGGTGCCTAAATCCCCCTCCACCCCTCCTAAGTACCCCTGACAGAGTGGCACCACTTTGGAGGGCTTCTGTGGAGAAGCCCGCCAAAAAGTGGAACAAAGGGCTCGACTTGGGTTGGAGTCACAGAAGAGAACACAAACGCCATTTTAGAATCAAGTTTTGGCAAAAAATACCAACCTGACAATTAATATTAATTAAATGAACCGGCGGTATGTTCGAGGCTACCGTAAATAATTAAATAAAGGTAGTAGCCTAAAACAATGGGAAATCCCATAGGAAAATATTCGCGGTTGAATATAAAAAGTCGTATCCACTGCCACCAGCTAAAACTCGATCAGGGGGGACGGAGACGCGCCCCCTCGACTAACAGACCCCGGGGCAATTGAATTGCCCCAGCCAGTACTTCCACAATATGATGGTTTGTACTGGTTCTGTTCAGAATTTAAGAATAGTAAAGTCAATGGTGACTTTACATGCCCTGGGAGACAGTAGTCAGTCCCAGGGTATGGAGTCTATACTGGGGGGTCACTATGACACCCCTGTGTTACTGCACTGAGGGTGCTGTGTAACACACATCACAAAAACACATGAAGCCCTATGGGGTAAAAGACCCCATAGCCCATTAAACACATCTAGATTCAAAGAAACACACTCAAATCATGTCCAAGAGTGAGGGTAAAAGAGTCTCACTCTTGGCAGGAGAAAAAAATAAACCCCAAAAATCCAGCAAAGCTGCTGGGGGACTCACTAGGTTAGGAAATCCAGCCTAAACAGAGAATTCTCCCTAACATTACCCCAGTTGTCCAGTCTTGAACATAGCCCTCCTGTATTACAGGCAGAACTCCCCCGCTGGCCACACCTGGGAACCGCAGAGAAGGATACCAGAATCCCTACGGCTGGGTGGCGTCCCCGTAGATACCAGGTGAGCGTAACAATGGGAGACTAAACCTTTTTCACCAGAAAAAACCTCTTCCCCTTTAAATTTAGAGGCGTGCACGGGTGAGGCCCAAGGAGCATCCGCTGCCCCGACTCTACCCTCCAGCTCCACACCTCAGTCCCCATTGACACTTCCACAATAGATTTAACATTGCCTTATGGCACCATTATCATTAGGGGGGAGGTTGGTGGGACGTATGGAGGAAAGGGGACTAGTCACTCCGGTGAGTGACTTATAATTACTCTTACATCCCATCCCCTTTCCTCCATACTGCATGGGCGATTACAACTGAATGTAGCCCCAGGGTGGAGTGGAGACTCTGCTTAAGCAAATAGGTTCCCGAGAACCGCCTGTCCGAAAGCCATATCAGATCTAGAGCCGGCATTCAAACAGTAATGCTTGCAGAAAGCCAAGGGAGTGGCTCAAGTGGCCGCCTTGCTTATGACTTGCCAAGGGACCTGGCGCTGGAATGCGGTGGCCGTTGCCATGACTCTGACTGAGTGGGTGTGTATGTTGGCGGGAAGCGGCTTGTGCTGGCCCTCGTACGCCTCTTTGATGGCCGAGACCATCCAGCGGGATATGGAAGTCTTGGAGGCATGATAGCCTGGTCTTGAGCCTACGAAATTGACAAACAGGGCGTCCGATTTGCCGAAGCCATTGGTTCTGTCCAAGTAAAATTTCAGGGCACGCCTGACATCCAGGCAGTGCAGCACTCTCTGTGCTTCTTCCTTGGGATTGGCAAAAAACATAGGAAGGACTATTTCCTTGTTCAAGTGGAAAGCAGACGGCACCTTGGGCAGAAATGCTGGGTGTGTCCGTAGGACTACTTTGTCCTTGTGAAAGGTAGTATATGGTTCTGAGGCGACCAGCGCCTGGATTTCGCTGACTCTACGAGCCGAGGTGAGGCCGTCTTGATGGTGACCAGCCTGATGTTCGCGGACGCCATTAGCTCGAACGGTTTATGTGGCAGGCCGCCCAAGACTATGTTGAGGTCCCACACTGGGTGCAGCCTCTTGATGGGCGGGTAGAGCCTGTTAGGCAGAATCCTGTGCAGTTCCCTTGGGGAACACTGCAAAAAGATTAAGACTATAGGAGCAGCAGTAAACCCAATTGGTAGCAGCCTGCACCACCCAGATTTACCTGGTAGCTGTGGTTGAGCAGTCAGACTTCTCTCAAGAAGAGTAGGGCAGTATGCAGAGTATACACAATAGGGCCAAAACACAGTAGAGCAAATAAACACTGACCAGAGCTTTGTATAAAAAGTATATAGTTATTTATTTAAAACACACTTTAGGCAATACACTATCACTCTCAATGAAAAGTAAGTTAAAACACAGTCAGGTAAGTATACACACCTCCCTTGATAACTATCAGACAAGTCAGGGTTAAAGCACAACTATTTGTTAAGACAGAAGTGAGCGCTTAACCTAGCTGGCACACCAATAGTTTAGGTTAAAAAGGGAGAGAAAAGACAGAGCATAAAATAAAACAGTTCCCAACACTTTTAAGAGTTCAGAGCAAGGGGAGAATGGCAGGTTATACTGTAGAGCCAAAGTTAATATGCCAGGCCCACTTTAAATGGAGCAAAGCGAAATGTGCCCAGGATCACACGGTTTAAAGTGCACTGAAAGTCTTGCAGAGTGTTCAAAAGAGGTTGGGGTGATTCAAACGATATAGTAAGAAGATCTGGAGCCAACCCAGTTTAGAAGCCAAGGATTTAAGGGTCACCTTTAGCAATCTGTAGAAAGGGAGGTCAGGCAGGACACAGTACCTTAAAGAGAAAGGAATCTCCAGCGGGGGCAGTTGTTCCTGGCAGTGGTTGAGGTTCGTGGTTCCGAACAGGAGAAGAGAAGATCTCGTTGAGGAGGAAACGTGGAGTCGTTGCACTGCACAGGGATGAAACCAGCCACGGAGTTCCCGATTAAAAGGTGTGGTCCTTTTATTCGCGGTCAAAAGTGGTGAGTTTGGCGATCCGGCCGCCGGGGTGCTTGACACGGGCGATTCGACCAAGTGACGTCTTTGGAAGCGAAAAAGGGCGAACTGGTTGGTCCTACCTGCTCAAAGGGAGAAGACTCTCCAGCAGAAGATCTTCTCTTGTCATTGGAAAAGTGGTGAGTTTGTTGCAGCAGGCCTTCACCGGTGGTGTCGTCGGTTGCAGGTGGCTCAGCTTCTTCCCTCTTCGGATTCTTAGGTCCTGTGGCGACTTCTGAAGTTCCAGTCCCAAAGGCCCTGCTTTTATGCAGAAAAACCCCCATTCATCAGCCTAGCTGTCAATCACACATGCTAAGTGGTGAGCCGGGCGGCTCACCACTGGGCCAATCAGAGTAGAGTGCGACTTGGGTTGCTAAGGCAACACAGTCCAGGGTGCCAATTCCCCATTCCACCCTTCCTGTGGAACCCAGAAAAAGTGGCACCATTGGAGGGCTTCTGTGGAGAAGCCCGCCAAAATAGTGGAACAAATGGCTCGACCTTGGTCAGAGTTAGAGACAGACACAAACGCCATTTTAGAATCGAGTTCTGTCAAAAAGACCCAACCAGGTATTTAATATTAAATAAATAAACCAGCGGTATGTTTAACATTGCACCAAATAGTGGTGCGTTTAAAATCAATGGGAAAATCCCATAGAGAATATTCCAGTGGAATATTTCGCGTGGTAACCACTGCCACCAGCCAGAAACTCGATGAGGGGGGGACTGCACAGTGCCCCCTCGAAAACAGACCCAGGGGCAATCGAATTACCCCATACCAGTACTTCCACAATATGATGGTTTGTACTGGTTCTGTTCACAATTTTGTACTAGTAAAGCCAATGGTGACTTTACATGCCGTGGGAGACAGTAGTCAGTCCCAGGGTATGGAGTCTATGTTTGGGGGTCACTATGACACCCCTGTGTTACTGCACTGAGGGTTCTGTGTAACACATATACCAAAAACACATGAAGCCCTATGGAGTAAAAGACCCCATAGCCCATAAAACACATTACAAAGTCAAAGGACATTCTCAAATCATGCCTAAGAGTGGGAGAAAAAGAGTCTCACTCTTAGCAGGAGAAACAAATAAACCCCACAAATCCAGCAAAGCTGCTGGGGGACATGCGTGGCGAGCAAGCCTGCCCCCCACTGGAGACACGTGGACCCAAAGGGGCGTGTCATGCCTTCTTTCACTCTGAGGCTGTCGCAGAGGAGAGGGACTGGAAAAAGCCCTTACTCGCCCCCCCTATCCCTCCATTTTTGTTGTTTGAGCTGTTGCTGGCACGGCGAACGGTCAGGCTGCATGGACCTCCGCTCTTGGAAGCAGCGGAACACTCCGTACGTACGCCCCTTCTCAGAACGCTGCCATGACTGGGTGTACAGTTTGGGCGTGTTTTTTGTAAGGATGGAGAAAGACTTGGTGGTTTGAGAGCCATTTTTCCTTTTCATCCAGCTCCTCGTCCGTTGTGGACTGGAAGAGGTCATCCCCTTCGAACAGAAGATCTAGTATGCGTTCCCGGACATCCGGGTTGAATTTTGTAGCACAGAGCCATGCCGTTCTTCTCATGTTTATGGCAAGGAGATGGCACGGCCACGGGGTGTCAATGTGGGCCACGGAGGACTCCATCATGTCCTGTGCCACAATCTTGGCCTCTGCCAATCCCACCTTGAATCGTGATTGGCTCTGCGCCGGAAGCTCTGGGAGGAAATCTGTATTTTCCCGCCAGAGCCTCTGGTTAACGGCTGCCAGCATGGCATCCTCGTTGGCTTGACGCAGGTGCAAATACACGTTGGAATACAGCTTCTTCCCGTACGCCTCCAAGATCTTCTCCTCCTTGCTAGCAGCGCTGAAGAGAAGGAGGCGGAGGGCGACTGAGGCTTGGAGCACAGTGATGCCGCCGCAATCACTGACGAGTGTGGCTGAGGATGGCTCGATAGCAAGAGTATCCCCCTCCATCTGCCTGTACTAGGCGTCCAGGCGTTTATTTACCGGCTGGGCAGAGTAGGGCTTGAGACAACCCTTTTTTGCCAAGGCAATTACATCCTTCTGCACCGGGATCCCCGTTCTGGCCACGGGACGTAGCGTGAGGACTTCTGTGAGGATCCCCTGTGCTGGTTGCTCGACCTCGGGTTGAGGAAGGCCCAAGTACTCTAGTACTCTGCCAGCGCTGCCAGACGTTCGTGGAAGGCCTTGGCTGAAGATGGCGTGTCGGGGTCGTCCTCCTCATCTGTGTCTACCTGCGGGTACGGAACCGAGGGGGATGTGGGGGGTGCTAGGAGCTGCGGGATGATGTGCGGGGACCGGAGCCGGAGGCTGCAGGGGGGGCTGGTATGTAACCGCCTGCCCAATCGGTTGCGGGGCTGGAGCAGGCTGCTGAAGCTGAACAGGGGACGGCGCGGCCTGTACTTGGGCCTGAGGCGCTGGGGCCATTGGAGGGAGCAAGTCCCTGATGGCTTCCTCGAGGATGACCCCCATCTGAGGAGACGTCATGAGCCCGAGGAACCTTTCAAAGAACCTGTCCTCGCTGTCATGAACCGTCGCCTACGTCCTTTCTGGACTTCGTGGTCTCTGACCCATAGGGGATTGAATGCAGTAATCCTTCCAACATGGCCGCTTGA
The DNA here is from genome assembly GCF_040938575.1 of Ambystoma mexicanum. Classification (NCBI taxonomy): domain Eukaryota; kingdom Metazoa; phylum Chordata; class Amphibia; order Caudata; family Ambystomatidae; genus Ambystoma; species Ambystoma mexicanum. The sequence goes on from NC_090923.1 coordinate 1,170,644,291, forward strand.
CACGGACGCTGCTTGCCAGTCTTTGCGTTCCACGCACTCCGTTCTACTAAACAGACACGCCCCCGCGGCTCTGCACGTCTCAACACTACTGCTTGCTGTAGTTGGACGTGTGTTGCCGGAGTTCACTCGGGGCTTTCTACTGAATCCCGTTTCCCGGTTCCTTGAATCCCCCTCCCTTCCTTCTTTTCCTCAAACTTACCTTCTAACTTTCTGGGTTTTTGCCCACGCTCGAGTCACAGCGTTTCGGGTCTACGAGCTTGGACATTGTTTTTTTCCTGGTCTCCGTCCTGGACATCTGAACGTATCCTGGAGTTGGATTGTTATCCTCACGCTGGAATCCGAAGACCAGCACACAGGAGGTCTCAAGTAAACAGCAAAAACAGGTGAGAAGGGGAGAGACTTGTGACACTCGCAGGCTGGGTTGGTGGTAGGGGGTACTGAAGGGGTAGGGGGCAGCTGCTGGAGCCGTTGCATGCCCTGCCCGTATGGACGCAGCGGGAACCTGCCTTGCACGAAGGAAGGGTAAGCTGTAGGCCACATACCTGGTTGACACCAGTCCCACCTCGACAGACGGTCATCCACCTGCCTTCCCTGGAGGGGCATCGGCGGGATGTCTGGATTTTCTGGCGCATCGGCCATTTTGTCGAGCTGCCTTCAACATACCTGCTTAGTGTTGCTGGGCTCACTGGGCCCCGCCCCGTCCAGGACTCCTGAGTGTGGATAATGGCACCTACCCTGTTCTTCAGGCCGTGGCCTTGTAGGCGTTTCTACCTCGGCGGATCTGCCGGTCGAACTGCATAAAGGTGCGCCCTCGGACATGATGCCAGTACTAGGTCATAGCCCCTCGGGTGAAGACCCGGTAAAATAACCTTCCGGTCCCTCAGCACTGTCACTGGGAGGATCTACTGACCCCTCGGCCTGGCAGCCGGTAGCTGATTCAGCCTCAGTTCTTGTGCTGGTACCAAGACCAAGGCTGTCCTTCCCGCGCGGGAAAAGAGCGTCCCTAACTTTAGGCTTAGATCGATGACAGACGTCCTTTAGGTCTTCCAGGGGCGATCTGTGGAAGAGCTCCTTTCCACCTGGCCAGTCTGTTCTTCAGAGACCTCGAGGAAAGTGCATTGCACGCGGTACAAGCTTGCCAGCCGTAGTCAGGGCCAAGGAACCGTAGGCAGAGGGTGTGGGGTTCTTTAGTCGGAAAGAGCCCATCTCAGGATGGACACCTGCTGAACCCTGTAGAAGTCGACATGCACCGGGGAGGAGCGCGACGCCTGAGGACCGAGTACTTTAATGGTAAAAAGACAAAAAAAGACAAAGAAGAAGTATCCGTGCGTGGAATTACATGGCCGAAGCCAAACCCAGGGGCCCTGGTGAATTCGGCCCATTCCCATCGACGCAGAAAAGGGGACTGAGGTGTGGCGCCAGTGGGCAGAGTCAGGGCAGCGCATGCTCCCAGGGCTGCACCCCTGCACGCCTCTAAATTTAAAGCGGAAGAAGGTTTTGTCTGGTGAAAAAGGTTCTGTCTCCTGTCCCTTGGAAGGGACGCCCATACAGTATGGAGGAAAGGGGACTATGGACTAAGAGTATGTTAGTCACTATGGTGAGTAACTTCTAATTTAGTCGGCCATATCTCGCATTTAGCCCACTTGCGAGTGACGCCCATGCAGCATGGATGAAAGGGGAACGGGACGTAAGAGTATGTGAGTTGTGCCAGTCCATGCACTCCAAAGAGCACTGGGAGCAGGGCGTTGAAACTTCTTTTGGGTAAAAGGTGGAAAATCACTCTTGCCAGATCAGAAGATCAATGGGGGTGACGAAGGGGGGGGGGGATAATAAAACTAAGACATTTTACCATTCTCGCTGCGAGGCTTATTCCTTTAGGAATAAATATTCCTCCTTAAAAAGCCCTGCAAGTTCCAGCAAAGGTCAGAGCCGGATGTGTCTCCTCTTCCTACATCAGGTGGGTCCAAACCTTTTGTTTACTACTTTATCCTCCGCTCGAGAAGAATTTAGGGTACTGATGTTAGGTTTTCAGATCTTGGTTGGTCAGCACTGTCTGCCTCCGAAAGGTAAGCACCCTGTTTCCGCCACTGTGCAGTTGGCACTGGTGCAGTCCTAGTCAGTGCTGGACCTTTTGGCTCCTACGCCTTCAGCGTGGTCAGCATGCGAGCTCCAAGGACTTTACGATTCAGAGGCTGATCGGTACAGGAGCCTTAATTCTCCATCCTTTTTCCAAACATGTTGTGATCTCTTTGAGGAACAAGAGGAACACTTGGAGGCTACCGCTAGGGGTTTCTGCCGAGGAGTGAACCGTGCGGAAAGAAACCTTTTCTAGAAGACTATTTGAGGAAGCTCTTTTGTAGTTGGCGCACCACCTCCATTGTGTCGGCAGAATGCACTTCCCCAGACTTGGAGATTGTCCTATTCATGCCATGGGACTAGATTTTGGGGTTGTTCAGAGAGAGCCATAGTTACTAGGCCATAAACACTCTTGAGCTAATCTCTCCAAAGCAACAAGGTGAAACTTCTGGGATAACTGATATTTGGGTGCCTAATACTCAAATGTTTCTGTACTAACCTTTACTTTGGCGCTCCAGATAAACGGATTGCCATGGCTTAGACCTGCCTCAAACCCCATAGTCAATCGAGATTTAGTAAAAAATTACAGCTTTGGGTTCTTATCAACTTTTCGTCACTTATCATTCCACTCTAGAAAGCTTGCTAGTTCGGGCTACGACTACTGAATCCATGCCCACTCCCTTCCCAACTATGCTTCCAGACAGAGCATCCAAAATACTAGACTTAAGAGATCAAAATATTTGCTGGTGACATTTTGACACTGACAGTACTGTGTGCATTCTGTACTCTGGTCAGGCAATTGCAAGCCTTGTGGGAAGCTGCGGCAGTGGTAGGAAAACATTTACCTCCCAAACTTCAGGCTTCTTTTTCCCAGCTAGTGCAGGACGGAAGAGAGACTGCCAAAAACATTTTGGAATCAAGTCTTGATTGAAAAGACTGCATTGGCGCTCTAGGGCTACAGGGCCAGTTGGCAAACACCATTCCTAAAGGTGAACTTTGCCTAGGATGCCCACGACACACATTTGGACATGCCCGTTGATGGCACTGACCTCTTCAGCGGCAAAAATGATATGTCTTTAGAGGAATTTAAAACTTCGTGACTGACTGCTAACTGGGTTTGTTAGACACTGCTGCTACTTTGACAAACAAAAAGGATATACGCTGAAGGGTCCATGTTCGGGTCAAACTCTGCTGGACCAGCAATAGCAGCAGAGGAGAAGTTTGCGTCCTCTAGTTGTAGTGGCTCAGGCAAGCCAAGGACTTCCCAAAGGTAAACTCAATTTGGTTTTGTTATCCCCAAGGGTACACAAGTCTCCTTTTGGTTTGGGAAAGGCCAGAATCTTTGCACGCAAATGGTGACAGTGAACATTAGATTGTTGGGTATTACAGAATGCAGCACACCGATACTGCCTGCCATTTATTTTACAAAATGATTGCAGAACCCCCTCACTCCCAATGCCTTTGCCTCTAATGGAACCACTCCTGCTTCAGGAGATTGTGCAGCTGTTGCTGAAGGGATGTAATGTTAATTGTTTTTGTAGAGCGCATGCACGCAGAAGCATCTTGGCGCTAGAGAAAACTGGAAGGATTTGGGAACTGACAACAAGAAGAGATATTAAAACATAAGTTTTTAGCAGCCGACGAAAAGCCAAGAGATTTTTGGTAGCCCCATGTGGAACCGGCAGAGAGTTCCACAATTTGGCGGCCGACACAGAGAAAGAGCAGCACCCCCAACCATTCAAACTGATAGCGAGGAATCACAAGGAGACAGGAGTTCTTAAACCGCAATTCGCGAGAGGGCATGTAGGTAAGAAACTTGTCCTGGATATATTCAGCCCGAGCCATAAAAAGCCTGATGCACTATCAACAGTGATTTAAATTGGACCTGTTGAAGAACCGGGAGGCAGTGCACTGATCAGAGAAGGGAATAGTTTCTTCCCTGTAACTTCATTTCTCCAGCATTGTTATCTTTCATTGATTCACATGCTTAGAATATTCCCCGTCAGGCTGGGAATCCTCAGTAAATTATATAGACCTTTTCCATAGGAAAATTGAGACACTTGTGTCCCATCTACGTCGTTTTGGGCCGCGTACGCCTGCCCTTTCTCCAGCATTGGTATCTTTCATGGATTCACATGCTTAGAATATTCCCCGTCGTCAGGCTGGGAATCCTCGGTAAATTATATAGACCTTTTCCATAGGAAAATTTTGACACTTGTGTCCCATCTACGAAGTTTTGGGCCGCGTACGCCTGCGCCACTAGGACGTAGAGGTATAAGTAGCCCCGCCCCCACGGCTCCCTCAGATTTCGACCCCCAAAGTAGTATGGGGGGACATATGGTTTGCATGCCAGGGGAGGCCGGCGGGCGCATGTGAATCCATGAAAGATACCAATGCTGGAGAAATGGAGTTACAGGTAAGAAACTATTCCCTTCTCCATTATTATGGATTCACATGCTAAGAATAGATTGTACAGCAGTATCCCCCACAGTTGGAGGTGTGTATGCAAACCAATAACACTATAACCATGAATGCATATTCGCCATGGCTAAACTTCAAATCATAGTACATGAACCGCTAAAAAAGAAAAAACAACACTTTAAAGTACATTAGCCGATGGATATACCTCCTTTATTGGGGCCTACCTTATTGAAACAGGTGCCGTAGGACTGGACGACCCATCTGTGTATCCTCAGCATGTTGTTCGAGGCAATAATGCCGGGTAAACGTATGTGGTACCGACCAGGAAGCCGCCTGACATATCTCCCAGTGGAATCCCGGACCACAATGCCGCCGACGACGAAGCAGATCTCGTCGAATGGGCTTGTGGCCTTCTTTCCAGCGGTTTCCCAGCTTTTGAGTGGCAAAAAGAAATGGTAGATGACACCCAGCGGGACAGTCCTTGTTTTGAGATTGCCTTACCTTTAGCCGAAGGGCCATAGGCCACAAATAGCTGTCTTGTGTCCCTGAGATTTTGGGTGCGATGGAGGTAAAATTTCAGAGCCTTTTTCACGTCCAACATATGGAGAGTCCTCTCCGCAGCAGACAAAGGTGTTGGAAAAAACGTTGGTAGCACCATAGAAGAGTGCTTATGGAACATGGTAGGGACTTTAGGAATGAAATGAGGATTAGTAGCCAACACGACTATTTTTGGAAAACCTCAAATATGGTGGATCGATCACTAACGCTTGAATTTCTGACAGACGTCTAGCCGAAGTAATAGCCACCAGAAAAGCCAGTTTCCATGATAGGAATTTCAACGACGACGATATCGGCTCAAAAGGAGCCTTCAATTAGTGCTGCTAGAACCAGGTTAAGACTCCAGATCGGAGGAAACTTCTTCGTTGGAGGAAAAGTTCGGAACAATCCTTTCATGAAATGTTTAATCAACCGGTCACTAAATAATGGAGTTGAATGTCTCTTCCGAGTAAATCTCGAAATGGCCACCAGATGCACTTTTATCGATGAAAACGACAAACCTTTTTGAGCCAGGAGTAGCAAGTATGGACGTAACCTGGCTGATCCCCGCACCAAATACAGAATCTCTTCCATTTGTAAGTATACGAAGCGTTCGTGGACGGCGCCCTTGCAGCTTGCAAAATGCGACGACAGTCCGGTGGAATTGCTAACGTACCAAACTCGGGAGCCAGGCTGTCAGACTGAGGCTGTCCGGGTCGTGGTGCCAAACCACCCCTTTGTCCTGAGACAGGTTGGGATCCTCTGGAACCTCATGGGCTCCGCTGCTGAAAGATGGAGTAGATCGGAGAACCACACTTGTCTCGACCAGTACGGGGCCACCAGGATCACCAGACATGGATATCTGTGAATCCATTGCAGCGTCTGACGTATGAGTGGGAACGGGGGGGAATACATACAAAAACTTGTCCGTCCACGGGAAGGAGAACGCTTCCCCCAGTGAGTCTTGCTGTGGCCACCTGCTTGCGTATTGGGAGCACTTCCTGTTCTCTCTCTTCGCGAAAAGATCTAGAGCCGGACGACCCCACTTTTCGAAGACACAGTGTAGTTGTTGGTCGTTCAATTCCCATTCGTGTAGTCGATTCATCTCTCTGCTGAGAGAGTCTGCTTGCACATTTTTGACTCCTGGTAAGTGGAAAGCCAATAGATATATCCTGTGGCGGAGGGCCCAATGCCAGATCTTCTGGGCTTCAGTCGAGAATCCTGGAGCGAATACCCCCCCGTTTTCTCAGGTAAAACATTGTTGTCGTGTTGTCTGTCATTATCCGTACAACGGATCCCTTTATGCGTGGCAGAAAGGACTTCAGGGCCCAACGCACTGCCCTTAACTCCAGCATGTTGATGTGAAGGCTGGACTCCTACGATGACCACCGACCTTGAACTTGCAGGGAATCCAGATGAGCACCCCATCCAGTCAGAGTCATCTGTCACCACAGTCATCTGGAACACAGGTTCCAGTAAGGGCATTCCTCTTGTTAGATTTTTGGAGATTTTCCACCACTGAAGTGCCTGCACGAGCTTGCTGTTGATGGTCAATTTGTCCGACCAACGACCTTGACTCTGTGCCCATCGATCCGTCAAGAATTCCTGAATGGGCCTCATGAAGACACAATTGTTGATCAAGGGTATACAGGAGGCCATGGTCCCCAGCAGGGACATGTACCTTCTCACCGACACTCTGGTGTTGACTTTCCATTCCGATGCCTTGTGCCGTAGTTTCAGAACTCTTTGGACGGATGGTTTTACCAATCCTGACTGCGTCTGGAACTCCGCTCCCAGAAAGACCAAGGTCCTTGATGGCGTTAAGGAGGACTTTTCGAAGTTTATTGCGAAGCCCAAGCGCTGTAGGAGGGACATGGTGGCATTCAGACTTTCCCGTGCCCTTTCTGGAGATAATCCCCTTACTAACCAATCGTCCAGATATGGGTATACATGATGACCTTCCTTCCATAACCAGGCTGCCACTGGTGCCAAACATTTCGTGAACGTCCTGGAAGACGATTTTAGTCCGAATGGGAGGACCTTGAACTGATCGTGGGTTCGCCCGATGACGAACCGCAGAAATCTTTTGTGTCGTCGACGCATCGGGATATGAAAGTACGCATCTTGAAGGTCTAGCGACGACAAAAAATCTCCCGGTTGTATCACTCGGATAACCTCTTGCAGAGTAGGCATTTTGAACTTTATATTCTTTAGCAGCTTGTTGAGAGCCCGTAGATCTAGAATGGGACGCCATTTTCCATTGGGTTTCTTGACCACGAAGTAACGGGCGTACACTCCCTTTCCTCTTTCTGCCACCGGGACCAGTTCTATAGCCCCTTTCTGCAGCATAAGCATCACTTCCTGCACCAGTATCTGAAGATGGGATTGTGGCGAGAACACTGGCGGAATGTGTGGTGGCTTATCCTTGAACTGTAGGGAGTGAAACCGACGTATCGTGTCCAAAACCCATTGGTCCGTTATGCGTTCCCACTCGTCGACGCGACGAGACACTCTGCCCCCCAGGATGTCTTGAAACATGTCATTGCTGGGTTTTTGCCTGTCGTGCCTTCGCCGACGATGAGTAGGAGCCTCTCCTTCTTGAGGACTGCAATCTCTGCCTCTACGAGTCGCTTGGGCTGCCCGTCTGTAGCCTTGGGAAGAGTAGGAGGCCCGACTGAAACCTCAGTCTCTAGGTGATCCAAACCGGGAGTTTCTGGAAGCACCTCTAAAAGGACAAAAGTAACAAACATTTCTGCCACTTTGGAGGGCTCCGAGTGACCGAGCAGTGTCAGAGTCCTCTTTCATGCCCTTCAAGGCTTCATCCACTTTCTCGCCAAACAGTTGTTCCCCTTCGCACGGCATGTCCAGCACCTTGTATTGCACCTCTGGTCTAAAAGTCGTGCACTTAAGCCAGGCTTGCCTCTTAACACTACGTCGTTATTGATTTGTTTAAAACCGGCCTCCGCCAGATCGACAGCGATATTTATGGAGCCATTGGAAGCCTCTTCCCCTTTGCGTACCAGTAGCATAGCAGACTTCCTGTGTTCCTCTGGCAGATGGTCCAAGATAGGAGCCAAACGATGCCACATCTCTCTATCATACCGTGCCATAATGGCCAGGGAGTTGGCTGCTGTCACTGTAGTCGCACCGACTGACAATACCTTCTTTCCAAACGCATCTTGTCTCCTGGCATCGTTGTCCGGCGGGTCGTGCATTTGTGTTGCGCCCTCGCTTTTCTGGCCGCAGCAGCGGACACCACCAAATCTGGCAAAGGTTGAGACGTCAAGCATTTGGGGGTTGACTCCGGAGCCTTGAATTTCTCTTCTAACCGTCCTTTTATCGCCGGTTCTGAGAAAGGATGACGCATGGTCCTCAACCCCTCTTGCCAGACATGGTCCAAAATGGGGATAACAAACATCGATTTTCTTCTCTTGCCCATATGATCGAAGAGAAAGCAATCTTTCTTCACGTCTTCCGGCGCCAGGCCAAATTCCGCACATGCTTTTCCCCATCATTGCATGGAAGGCCCCGATGTCATCCGGCGGTGATGGTTGTGCCGGGCTCTTTAGAATTTCCATCTCCGCATCCGATTCCCACGTGGGATCCCTGGAGGAGGATAATGAGACGTCTGAAAGGGACCCTTCACGCTCTGACTCCGACAGTTCACCCTCCTCCGAGTGTGTGTGAGAACAATCCTCCTCCACCGGGCAAGTTGTAGGTATTCTGGTCATCGAGCGAGGAGCCGGGCCTGGTTCGGCGACGACTGGCGTAGCCTGAGGTACCGTCGGGACACCAGTGTGAGGCAACTGCGTGTCCAGACGCTGTAACAGCTTCTGCAACGTGTTCAACACCTCCAGGGACAATAGAGACTGGGGATTCAGCAAGGAAGAGGCGGTTGGGATGGCACTCCCACTCGGGAGTTCCCCCGAACTGATTGCACGTAACCCCAGATCAGTCGGCTGTACGATCGGACCATGGTCATCCTCCGCCGACGAGAAAGGGCCGCTTCTGGCTGCACCAAAGCCTCAGGCAAGATCGGGTCGAAAACTTCCGGCAGCCAACCCCCCGAAGGTGCCACCGTCGACATTTTCTCCACAACCACTGTTTGACCCGCCGAAGTGATCGCGGGAAGAGCCGGCACAGATGGCAAAGAAGACGTAGACGATCTAACCGTCGTCGACGACAAAGTTTTTGGCGCAGAGCCTTGTGGCGCACTCGCCGGTTTTGAACTCGGCTTGTGGGTCGACGACACTCGACTCGAGGTAGAGCCATGGCGGTCTCCCGAGCAGGATTTCAATTTATTCTCCTTTTTTGATGAGGAAGACGAGGACGTTTTCTTTGGCGAAGAGTCCCTCGCAGGATGTTTATCAGAGAGGTGTTTTTCCGATGAACGTGGTTTCTTCCTCGGGGGCTCTGCCGACGCAGAGCGACGAGGGGGCACCGGAGATTTTGATTTCGAGGCAGTAGAGCCTACCTCCGATGCAGGGTACGCACCCGCCCCGTCATTGAGCCAAGTTACCAGGCGTCTGTTTTGGTCCTTCAGGGTCTTCTGGGAGAAGCCTTGACAGATTTCACACGTGTCGGCCGAATGATGAGGGTGAAGACAGTAAATACAGTCCATATGCCCATCACCTTCATACATTTTCTTAAGACCGCATGTAGCACATGGACAAAACAACGACTTTCTAGACATTTTCGAAGGAAGTCGAAGAAGAAGAACTCGCAACCTAGCAAAAATAGTAGATACTCGATGTAATCCCACTACTTTGGAAGACGGTTGAAATCTGAGGGAGCCGCGGGGGCGGGGCTACTTATACCTCTACGTCCTAGTGGCGCAGGCGTACGCGGCCCAAAACGACAGATAGGACACAAAAGTGTCGAAATTTTCCTATGGAAAAGATCTATATAATTTACCGAATATTCCCAGCCCGACGACGGGGAATATTCTAAGCATGTGAATCCATGAAAGATCCAATGCTGGAGAATAGGAGAGATATGGGCACCATATGGGATACCAGTACAGATACATGCAGCATAGTTTTGAAGGAGCTGCAAACGATGCAAAAGATAGAGGTTGGGCCAGAAACAGGGAGGCACAATAATCCAGCCGACTGAGAACCAAAGAAGCAGTCACTAAGGGCCTCAGTCGCACAGGACGAAACGGCAGAACCTTACGAAGCACTCAAAGTTGGAAAAATCCTGTTTTACAAATGGCCCCAACTTGACCATCCATCGACAGGAAGGCAGAACAAAATCACTCACAAATTCTTTACCTCTGAGACCGGAGAGGGACATCTACCAAGTTCCAGCAGGCCAAAAGGCCATAGACCAGGTCAAGGCAGACGTGGGACTAAATGTCTGCGGGTCGTGTGTGTGTGTGGGGGGGGGGTGGGGGTACACCACCAGGACCTCTGTCTTGTCCCCGTTCAAATTCAGCCAGTTACTGCCCATACACTTACTCATGGCCAACAGGCAACTCCTAAACTGAGACGTGATGTCCGGTTCGATAGACTCCAACCGGACGATGATTTGCGTGTCATCAGCATAGGAGTAACACCTGAAGCCGAAACAGTGGATGAGCAGAACCAAGGGCTGAATGTAGATGTTAAACAGAGTCGGTGACAAGGACTATCCTTGGGGGACCCCACACAGCAAGACCGCAGCGGCTGAAAAGAAAGAAGCAAGTGTCAGTGTGACTACAGTCGGCTACGAAGGAGGCGAACCAGGCCACAACCTGACCAGAAAGGCCTGCTGCTGCTAAACTATCCAGTAGTACCTGATGGTCCACTGTATCGAACGCAGCCGATAGGTCTAACAAAATAAGGACGCCTATTCCACCTTCAGCAGCCAATAGGCGGAGGTCGTCATACACTGAAACCAGAACACTTTCCGTCCCTCGGCCCGGCCGAAACCCGGACTGGAACGAATTCAGAAAAGAAGAATGTTCCAAAGAAGAATCAAGTAGAAGAGAGACAAGAGATTCCAGCAATTTCATAAAGAAAGGGAGCAAGGAAATTGGTGGCGTTTGTTCCAGCAAAGAATGTCCACAAAGGCGACATTTGCCACTACTTCCCAAGAAGGATGGAGTGCTTAGACCTTTCTAGATCAAGACTCCTCAACAAGCAATTCTGTAAGAAACACTTCAAGATGGTAACCTTGGCGCAGATCCTCCATGCACAATTGGCTTGTACCGTAGCTTTTCAGGACATGTACTTTCACATCCTTATTCACCCCAACCATCATACATTTTAAGCACTCACCACTAGTTCACAGCTCCCCTTCTGTCTCACTTCAGCAAGAAGAGCTTTAATAAGGTTTAAGGAGGATTATGCTGGTGTTTGCGGCCCATGTGCACAGGGGGGGATGGTGCATGTCTTGGCTATTCTCAACAACCTGCTCTTGTGGGCAAGGTCAGAAGAGTTTGTCTCTCCATCAACTTAATTCCTTTCTGACACCCTCCAAACGTCTGCAGGTTATATGGGTAGGCATGGCTTGATCTGATATATGGCATGGCATTTATAATGTGCCTATACACAAGTGTTTCAAGGCGCGACAAGGGAGGGGAAGACCGACAGTGATCCTACTACGCCAGGTGACATTGAGATTGCGCAAGTGCAGGGGGAAGGGGAAAAGTGCAGGGGGAAAGGAGCAGCGGCAGTGCAGTACATAGGGTAACAGTAAATAAGGCAATAAATCAAATTCCGGCCAGCTTGTGACAAGTGCAGTGTAAGAACATACTTCAGGGGTCAAGTGCTAGTAGGGGCTGTAGGGATACAGAAACAGCCCCCAAATGCAAGGGTTGCCAGGGGGAAGTGCAGGTGTGCAATTGGCTGGGAGGGGACCTGGGCCCGAGATCAAAGGTTAGCCAGGTAACCAGTGCAGTTTCAGATTCAGCCAGGAGATCAGCAGGGGAGAGGAGGAGAGAAAGCAGAAGCAAAGAGGAAGGTCTTGAGGTACTACCGGGACCGGAGATGGTTCTCCTCAAGTTTCAGTGAGGCTGGGAGGCTGTTCCAAATTGAGGCCCCAGCAGAAGAAAGATCTACCACCAACTTGCTGCTTGGAGAAGCGACTGACCCTGAGGGAGTTGGAGTCGGATGAGCGAAGAGCTTGAGAGGGAATATATTTAGGATGAGAGAGTTGAAGGTATTGAGGTCCGAGGCCCCAGAAGGCCTTGTGGACAATGCAGAGGGTTTTGAACTTAATCCTCGCCACCACTGGGAGCCAGTGAAGAGATTTCAGTCCTGGAGAGATACGATCCCTGGGGTTGAGGCCAAGGACAAGTCTTGCAGTCCTGTTTTGGATGAGTTGCAGAGGGCGGAGAGTGGAGGCAGGAAGATTTAGAAAGAGGCTGTTGCAGTAGTTGGAGACAGTGAAATTCTGGGGGAAGGAGAGGAAAGGAAGAATGCCTTTGAGGAGGTGAAGCTGGTAGTGTGACTTCTTGGAAACATCAGAAATGTGAGGTGAGAAGGAACGTGTGGAGTCGAAGATGACCCAGAGATTTTTAGCCTCACAGGTGGGAGCAGGAAGAGGGCAAAGAGAGGCCGGCCAGAGAGTGACAGGAAAGGAGGGAGCAGGTGTGCCGATGAGGAGAATCTCAGTCTTACTGGCATTAAGGCAGAGATCAATGGCGGCGCACCACTTCTGGATGGTGGACAGTCAGTCAGAGATGAGAGAGGGAGAAGAGGTGGCGGAAGGGAGTCTGAAAATGAGGAGTGCCATCCGCAAAGCACAAAGTTGGGGCAGAGAGCAGCAATGCAGTGGGCAAGAAGTGCCAGGTATTGGTTGAACAGCCAGGGAGAGAAGTTAGACCCCTGGGCAACACCAGAGGTAGAGATAGAGGAGAGGAAGGACCCAAGTTGGACCTGGGAGGGTCGATCAGAGAGGCAGGTGGTCAGCCAAGCCAGGGCCTGATCGGTGAAACCCAGGTTATCACGGAGACGGTTGAGCAGGATGGCATGGTTGACCGTGTCAAAGGCAGAAGAGAGATCAAGTAAGATGAATACACAGGGGGTGTTGGAATCAAGGTTGGAGAGCAGGTCATCACGGATGTGCAGGAAAGCAGTTTCCGTGCTTCTGGCAGCTCTGAAGCCAGACTGATGGTCATGGAGACATCCAACAGATTCAGTGTGAAGAGTAAGCTGGGAGGCCAGCTTTTCCAGGATTTTGCCCAGGAAAGGAGTGATGGAGATTGGGCGATAGTTAGCTGGGCAGGAAGGGTCAGCAGAGGGTTTCTTAAGAAGAGGGTGCACAAGAGAGCTTCTTCTCTATATGGGACTGGGCAAGTATTCAGACCTTGGTAACCCTCTTCTAAATTAACTGACTCCCAGCTGGGGTTTTCTTGAGGGGAAACCCAAAAGCAAGACGGCAGAAACAGTCACTGTGTTGGTCCCTGTAGTGTGTGAGGGGTCAGAAATGAAAGCCAGACGCAAAGTTGTCATGTTTTTGGTTGAAGACTTATTAACGTAAATGGGTTGGGAAAATGCCTCTCTGACCCTGCTCTCAGAGGAGATTCTCAACCTAAAACCAAAAACTAAGTATCTGTCTATGTCAGGATGTCCGAAATCAAAACCATCCTTGTGTCCAAATGTTCTATCTTGACCCTCACACTACAAACAAAACAAGAAAGTGAGAAGGGAAAGGTCTTTAACCTGGTAGTTGCAAAAGTTGCTCATAAATGAAAACAGAACAGCTCCAACATAAAAGCTCTCCACAGTAGCAGAACCTTTGTTCCGCAGAGCAGGTTCCTTCCTCTGGATTCGTCAATGATAATGCAAAGTTTCTTAGTCTAACAGTTCTTTGTTTCTTTCTTGGCCCACAACAATTCTGTTGGGTACAAAGCTGCTTAGTCTCGTAATTCCTTCTTTTAAAAAGTTCCTTCTTTTTTCAACAAACACTGTCCTTTGAGACTTATGGTAAGTTTGCAATATCATGGTCTACTTCCGTGCCAGGACTTCTTATGCACTTGCAACTGCATGGTATACTCTTCTGCCAGGAATTCATGTACTTGTAGCTGCCTGGTTTACTTGCCTGCCAGGAGTTCCTATTTCCATACATATATAACAGTTTCTCTTTACATCCAATTTTGCTTATACCTTCCTTGATTCGATATATCTAGTTTCAATGTTTGCCTTACGTTTTCCCCATATCTGCATCCCATGCACTCCTATTGTTGGGGGTCGTGTTTATACACTGTCCTTTTGACTCACAAACAACCTTATTGTTGCTGTCTCTGCAACTTTGCAATGTTGAAACTGTGTTTGGCGCGGTCACCGAAACGCCCCGGGGTCCCCACTTCGTGTGGGCTGCGCACCGGCTCTATGTGGCGTCTTCCATTCAGTTTGCGCTTACGTGAAGTAGCTTTGCTGCCTCCTTTCCAATCTGGATTGTGTTGACATTTCTCTGGCTTCTCTTAAGGTCCGCTCCTGGACGCATGCTTTCCTTCAGGTCCCGATGAGGATTACATTACTTCCTCCAGCTACCGAACACCCAGGAATCTTCCTGTGGTTCCCTACGTCTCTGTGGCACGTTCTGCTGGCACACCGTTACTTTCCTTCTCTGCTGGCGAGCCACTTGGATCGTGCCTCCAGCTTCCACACGCCTCCTAGGGAAATGCAACAGACTCCTTCAGCCTTCTGCCCATAAACTTTAATGGGCTTCATCCCAATTGGGCAAAGAAATAAACTTTCTGGCGTTTCCCCCTTTAGGAGGGAGACTGCAGTATCTTCTGGGCTGTGGCACTCTGCTGATACCCAGGGGTCCCCGTTGTTCCTGGAGGGAGCAGACTGGCTTCCTCAACACCTCCAGTGCTTTCCAGCTCCCCACAGGCTGTTGGGAGACGAGGGTTTCTACTTTCTTTTCTTGACACAGCAGTATTTAGCCCTTCCTTCTCCAGCACAGGATTCCTGCAGCCAGGTCCTCCGGGTACCTCTCACACTTCTTGAGACTTCCCTCCTTTTTATATTGACTCTGGCCAATAGGATTTGGGGAAGGACTAGACTGCAGACAGTGGGAAGTGATCATCATTACTCCTCGCCTCTTCCTCACCCCAGTGTTGTGGGGATTGTGGGAATATTAGTGCCTTTTTGAGAATACTGTATAATTGTTTGCAATAGGTTTTTTTTTTAAAATTAACTTTTATTAAAGTTTTTAAGGTCATGACATCATCAAGACAACAATATAACCATAAGAATGCATACAAAGTCAATTACAACCTTTCATCCCCCCATCCCCTCCTCCCTCTTCCACACCATGGATCTCTGGGTAACATTATTGTCAGCAGGGTCCAACACAGGAATTTATGGCTCATTACTTGCAAGAGGTAGTTCACGTACAAACGCTCAAAATGCAAGGCTCTTCAGTTGAAAATCGGGTTAGGGGGTGACCCGAGGGCAGTGTTCAAGCCCCACAAACAGTCTCATTGTGTTCATGTCCCTCAGGTTGCTCTCCCATATTTGTCAAACAAGGGGAGCCAAAGGGCCTCAATATTAGTCTTAGATTCATCAATCAGATGGGTCAGAAACTCCATGTCATATATGGCACGCAGTTTGGATACCCATTCTCCCTCCCCAGGGGGTCGGGTGACTTCCATTTTTGAGCCCAACAGGATCTGGCGGAAACTAGCATGACCTGTACCATGCAATCGTGCTTCACCTTCGGCCCTCCCTCCACCTCGATGCCAAACAACATTAGCCAGGGGGATAGAATTCGTTCGGGTTCCATCGACACCCTTTATCCAAGAAAACACCTCACTCCAATAGGTTTGCGCCACCTGACACTTCCACCACATGTGCACATAATCCCCCCCCCCTTACAGTGTGACACTTCCAGCAGTGCGGATCATAGCCCTGTCTCATCCTGGCTATCCTCTGTGGAGGGTAGTCCCATCTATGAATCAACTTCAAGGCCTAGTGGCGGTATTGAGGCGCTGGTGTGGATCGGTTGCCCTGTCTGCAGATCTTGGTCCATCTCCTGTCGGTGATGGGGGTGCCTAGATCTTTTTCCCATTGTACCTCAGCAGACGGAGGATCTCGTGGGGTGGAGAACAGCAAAAAACAGTACAGCTTCGATATCACACCTTTCGTCCCCTTATATGTGATTAAGAATTTCTCAAAGTCTGTAAAATCTCGCCTAAGAGTACCTCCCCATCTGCTCCCGGTAAGGGCTCCCTTAAGCTGTAAATATCGGAAAGGAGAGAGGTTGGTGAGGCCCAGGACGTTATTTAGGTCTCCCCGGGATATAAATGCTCCATCCACCCACAGCTGCCCTGCCTTGCTTAGACCTGCTTCATACCACTGTCGAAAGGCCAATGGTTCATTAAATCCATCCCAGATTGGAGGAGCCCATATGCAGTTTAGGGGTGAGGGCCATGTTGTGAGCCAGCTAAGATGACCCCCTCGTTCCATATGGACCACAGCACCCCAAGGACCGGGTGATTCAGATTTCTCCTCAGGATACGTGCCTTGGGTACCCACAACCATTAGTCTAGTGTAACCGGAGCAAAGAGCACATTGTCCAATGCCACCCACTGTTTCTTTGGGCCCATCACCAAATGGTCAACCAGAACTCGTGGCTGCAATGCTTTAAAGTAGGTTTCTTGGTCTGGGTAATTAACTCCCCCCTCATCTTTGGGCCTTATCAATGTTTCATATGCAAGTCTGTGGGATTTTCCCGCCCAGAGATAGCGGAGAAGAGCCCGCTTTACCTCGTGGAGGAACAACCTCGGTATCTGGGTTGGTAACATCTGGAACAGGTACAGGAACTTGGTGAGGATAACCATTTTAATGGAGCTGAGGCGTGCCATCCAGGAGAGGCCAGACTTTTTCCATCGCTCCAAGTCTCGCTTTATCGCCAACCATAGGGGTGGTAATTTACCTTGAAGAGGTCTGCCAGATCTAGTGGTATCTGGATTCCCAGGTGGCAGAATCCCTCCTCTTGTTTACAGAATGGGAGGTCCATAATGTATTGCCTCTCTACCTCCTCCAGTTGACCCGCAATAAATGCGACCGATTTTCCCAAGTTGACCTTATAGCCCGCGAGAGACCCATATAGTTCCAAGCTATTTAACACCTCAGGGACTGATTGGGATGGATTAGAGAGATACAGTAGCACGGCATCGGCAAACAGGCTCATTTTACAGTTGGTTTCCCCTATCTTAATACCTTGGATTTTGTTTCCCCTGACCGCGAAGGCCCAAGGTTTCATTACCAGTGCGTATATAAGGGGAGACAGAGGGCACCCCTGCCTCGTGCCTCTTTCCGGTGGGAGGGCTTCTGATTCAACGCCGTTAACCACCACATTTGCTGAGGGATTAGAATAAAGGGCTGCCATCCATTTCCTCCACTTGGGTCCCATCCCCAGGGATGTCAAAAACCCCTCCATAAAGGCCCAACTCACGAACGCCTTCTCTGCGTCTAGGGATAGGAGAAGAGCGCCCTCCTTCCTGACCCCCTTTGAGCTTAATACATGTATGGTTTTAGGCATGCTATCGGCTCCCTGTCTATTTAACACAAAACCGACCTGATCTGGATGGATCAGTCGGGGAGTCATTTTTCTAGGCGTGTCGTTAAGATCCTGGTGAAGATCTTCGCATCTGTGTTCAAAAGCGAGATGGGCCTGTAAGAGCCACATTCCGCCGGGTCCTTACCAGGCTTGGGTATGATCGTTATCAAAGCCTGCAAGAATGTGGGCGGGATGGTTTCTGGGGTCTTAATTTGGTTGAACAGCTTGGTTAGCGGCTGTATGAGCAGTGATTGGTATTGTTTGAAAAAGTCAGCCGTGTATCCATCACCCCCTGGCGTCTTACCCGCTTTCAAATGTTTAATTGCCCCCTCCACTTCTTCCTCCGATATTTCCCCTTCAAGTGCCTCTCTCTTCCAGTTCTGTAAGCTTACGAAGCAGGTGATCTTCAAGGTATCTTTGGATTTCGTCGTGGGGTACGCCGACTTGCTTAGCGTATAGTGCCCTATAGTACCACGCAAATAGATCGGCTACCTGTTTGGGTTTTGTTTGGATGCTGCCTACTCCGTCGCCGATACCCTCCACCCGTCTATCAGCTCTGTTTCCCCTCAACCTGTTTGTCAAGAGAGTGCCGACCCCATCTCCCTTCTCGTAATATCTCTGCTTTGTGTATCTCAGTTTTTTGACCACCTCCCCAATTAGGACTGTGTGTATGGCCTGTCTTTTCCCTCATTTCGCCCGATCAACATAGCTGTGCTCTCATCACCTTTAGGTCTTTGTGGAGCTTATATTCAATGAGTGCCCTCTCCAGCTTCCTCCTCGAGCCCTCTGCAATGAGGAGGCCCCGGAAGGTGGCCTTTGCGGCTTCCGAGACTGTGGCCATTGGGATCCCCTCTGTGTCGTTCGTTATAAAGAAGGCCTCCATTTCTTTCTTTAGGAATTCCTTGAATACCTGGTCTCTCAGGAGGGTATTGTTACAGCGCCATCTATATGATTTCGGGGCACCCTCTAGACGCCAGTCCATGACTAGGAGTTCATGGTCCGACCAGGTTACTGACTCAAACATGGGATTTGCAACCACCCTTCCCCCTTCCTCCGACACCAGTAGAAGGTCAATTCTGGTGTATGTTTGTTGCGGGGGAGAGAAGAACATGTACCCCCCCGGAGCTTGCCAGCATTTTCGCCATACATCAACCCAATAATATTCTTGCATGAGGTCCCTCAAGGCGATGTTATCCCTGGAGGGTTCCCTTGGCCCCATCCCCTTTGCGGACCATCAGTCTAGTCGGGGGTCTGTAATGAGATTAAAATCTCCCCCCAGAATCATTGCGCCCTCCGCCCATAACTTTAAATACTTTATGAATGAACCTGATTTGACCAGCGTTGGGTGCATATAGAGTGGCCAGTGTGACACGTACGCCCTGGGACAGACCCTTGACCCCCAGAAACCTTCCCCCAAAACCCCTTTTCGTCTCAACCTCAGTGAGATGCATCGACTTTCCCAGCAGAATGCCTACTCCCTCTTTCTTGGAGAATTTGTGTGAGGCCCAAAAGTTCCTTCCCATCTCCCTTCATTTCATTGTCCATTCCGCCCCTCTCCTATAATGTGTGTCTTGCAAGAAGAGGACTGATGGTTTTTGTTTTCTGAACATGTTGCTTGTGAGAGAACGCTTGCTCCGAGAATTTAGGCCCTTTACGTTGAGCGTGCCTATATGGCCGTCAACCATAATAGTTGCTACCCTTGCCCTGATAACTCACAGTGTGGTCCCCCTGTATATTTTCTTTATTTGACCCGTTGTACCAGGATGTGGTGTCCCCCTCCGTAACCGCGGTCCCCTGTCTCCCTTAACCATTTTATAAGGCGTTCGTCTTCATCATCCACCAAACGTCGGGGGTTAGACAACGAACCACCAGGGTCACTACCCCGGCCCTGGGAGAATTAAGAACGTGTAACTTTTCCTCCCCACGTCTATTCACAAGCTTTTCTCAATTGTGGTTAAGATCAGGATCCCAACAATAATTTCCTTGCAATATTCCCCACTTTCTTGTGCCTACAGCATATCATTCACCTCACCCGCCGTAGGCATCCCAGGTCATAGACTTTTAGTGTGACTTGGAGAGGGTTCCTCCGTAGCCGGGGGTCAGGTGCAAGTGTCTCCCCCAATCACAAGACTCTCCTAGCCTCTCGTTAGGCAGGCTCCAACCTTCATGTCACAACAAATAAACGGAGACTTCGTCGATAGTGGCAACACCCACATGCAACACGAGGTTCCCCCAACCCGGAGAACCCCCCAGAGGTCGTATAAACAGCTTCAACACAAAAGATAACATTATGGTTTTTCATTACGATCACGAGGGTCCGCCTCGGCCTGCCCGAGGATGTCTAGTTTTCTGAAATTTCCGGGTACCCTTCACCTTGTGCTTCCCTCGAGTCAAATCAGGGCCCTGTGGGGCTCGGGCAGGGTCCCTGTCTGTCACATCCAATCTCCGGATGGTCCCAGGGGGTCCCCGAGTAGCTCGTCTATGGCTCTTTGGATGTCATCTTCAGTCACAAGGTGGCGGCCCTCCCCTTGCCATTCAAATGCAATGGGTGTCCCCATCGGTATCGGACCCCCTTCTCTTGTAGCCACCTGGTAATTGCTGCACATGTTTTCCTCATCTGTAGCGTGAGGGTGGACAGGTCCTGGTAGATCGAAACTCTGGAATTGCTGTATTGTATGTCTCTCAGGGTCCTCGCCCTCTCAAGTATCCTTGCTTTATCTCTGTAGTGGTGGAATCTTGCGAGGACTGAGCGAGGCCCTCTACAGCCTCCACCAGCCCGATGAACCCTGTCAATCAGGACCGTCTCCCCAGAATCAGTTGATAGAACAATCCTAACAATGTCTTGCACCTTGCCCTCTAGGCTCGTCTGGGTCTCCCCCTCCACCTCTGCCAGTCTGAAAATCCACAGGCTGTTTCTCCGTTCGCGGTTCTCCATATCATCCACCCTGAGACGGAGTTCCCCCTCTCGATGCTGTATTTCTTTAAACCTGGCTTCCATTTGCGTCTCCAGGAGGGCGGTGGATAACTGGTTGCTTTCGACACCCTCCATTCGGTCCTCCAGGGTGGAGACTTTGGAGGTGAAGTCGGCCAGCTTGGCTCCCATGTCTGTTCTCATCCCTCTAATTTCATCAAGAATTGTCTGGATATTGTTTTGCATGGTATTCATGTCGGGGACCTGGGTGGAGGGGGGTCCGGTCTCCATTGCTGGGTCTCCAGGTGTAAATGGTACTTCGCTAGGGTTACTTTCAAGCTCATGGGGTACTTTTCCTCTGAAATCTGTCGTTACTCAGCATCCCCAGTAGATCCGCCCCGTATCCCGAGCTCACCCCGCAAGGTCCGCCGCAGATGGCGCAACACGCTGTGTGGTAAGCAAGTCCTTATGGTTTGTTGCACTTGAGGGATTCAGATGATCCCCAGGGCCAGACTCCACGGCCACCTGCGTGCTTTGCCCCTTCAATCTTCTTAAGCCAGCCTCCCCAGGCGTGCCCAGAAGGGTGGTCTGATGCTTGTTGTGGTGATATGTTGGGGGCCCCTGGTGGTCACCTTGTTGCACCCCTGAATCCAATACCATGCAACACTTTGGCGGGCCCGGGGTGTCCACCTGGGTCCAGCTGTCCGTGTCGTTATCTGGGGGTGCCCCCAAGGTGCTGGAGCAGGGTGGTGGGGCGAGGGCCGCACTCCCTGAGGTGTTTTATGTGGGCCCTGACTGTGCGGGGGCTGGCTCATGCAGTATCTCCTCTGCGGGTGGTTGCCCCAGGCCGTTAGGTGTTGGTAGGCCGTGGAGGAGCCGAGGCGTGCTCCCGCGACAGCCCAGGCTCAGGATGAGGCAGCAGGGAGAGAGCCACGGCAGCGGCTGGATAATCTCAGCCGTGGCTCCACCCACGGCACTCACCTGGTGCTGAGTGGCGCTGGGGCCCAGCCGGGTGCAAGGAGGAGGAGGGGGGCCCGGGCACGCTCCCACGACGACCCGGTCCAAAGTTCCACCGGTGTGGGTGAAGGAGGTGAGGCAACACCGCGGGAGCCTCCCCTGGTAATGGGGGCCCCGGCGAGCCTCCGGTAGTGCAGCGTCTCAGCCCGCTCCCTCCTCTGATGTCCCGCCCCCTGGGCAGGGTGGGTGGACTCCTCCAGCCGAAGGTCCTGTGGTCGCGGTGCTCAGGGGTGCTCCAACTCCCCCACTGGGCTTCTCAGCTGTAGTGTAGGCGGCCCGGCAGGGGCGCAGGCCGCGGCGCAGGGATCACCCGCTCACAGGCGCAAGACAGCTCTGGACTCACCAGCTTGCATGTGCTGTCAGGCCAGATGGGGGAGGGGAATGCGCCAAAGGACCCCGGCGGATATCTCTGGGTCCGGCAAGGCCCCGAGTCTCGGTCAGGTGTCTCTGGATTCCCCCAAGGTTCAGCCAGCTGAATCTCCACACTTGAAAGGGGAAACGTTCCTTTTTCGCTAACAACTCTGCGTGTCTCCCAGGGCCGTTCGGGGAGCTTGTGGATCAGGCAGCCTTCTTGCCTGCGCCCCCTGGTGGCCTCCTCCTGCAATAGGTTTTAAAGGCAAACTTGGTTTGGAACAAGAGTATGCAGCGCTGGGAAAAGTGTCTTAATTTTTTTTCTTCAAAACTTTTTAATTGGTTTTATACATACAGCTTCCAAGACAAAATCAAATATTAGGGCTTCTTTAAAGATTCAGTTTAGTAAAATGATAGAAAATAATAATAATAGAACCAAACATTGTCTCAAACTCTGGGAGGGGACTGAGGGCGAAAGGCTGGGGGAGGGAGAGAGGGAAGACACAGGGGAACATCAGTTTTCTCATTAAGCCATGTTGGGAGTCCTGTTTTTAGTGCAGTTTATTAGGAGGAGCCTTTTCTCAGGCCCGAGTTTGTCTGTTGACGTTGGGTCTGAGGGTTTATTTCAGCCGTTAAGTCCAGTCTTGGCCTCAGGAGTTCCCGCTTCTATTTTGTCTCCTTTGGGGTGCTTTTAGTCTAATTTCTCCATCCATCCATCGGATGGTTGGGGGTTGTCTTGCCACCACGGGGAACTGCTGCGTATAATCCAGGAATGGGGCCCAGATTTGGTAGAATTTGCTTCTGTTGTCGAATCGAATGGCCGTGATTTTCTCTGCTGCCACTATATCCCAGCACTTGGACCACCACATTGGGATTACCGGGCCCTCTGGGTTTTTCCATAGCCTGGCAATTGATATTTTTGCTGCAGTTAGGAGGTGCGGGCATAGGTCGGCCAGGCGTCCAGTCAGTGGGAATTGGCCCTCGCCTGTCTCCCCCAGCAAGACAATTCCTGGGTCTCACGGGATTGTAAGGCCTATGATTAGTTTAATTCGTTCGAAGATGCTCCTCCAGAACTGTGCCGCCCCGGGACAGGCCCATAGCAGGTGGAATAACATGCCTTTATCTGGGCATCCCCTCCAGCAGTGCTCTGGGGTGGTGGGGTTACATTTATTGAGTATCTCTGGGGTTCGATACCATCTGTAGCATACCTTGAAGACTCCTTCCTTATTGGTTATGCATTTGGAGCTTTTGTGTACTCTAAACTAGATGCAGCTCCATTCCACCGGGTCGATCTCTGCCCATGTCCTTTTCCCATTTTGTCATATAGGCCTCTTTCTTGCTTGGGTCCGTCCTGTCGAGCAGCTTGTACAGGATGGATATTTTCCCTTTTGAGAGGGGGTGGCGGTGAGCGTTCTCTCAAGGGCTGGTAGTTCTCTGCTTCCGCTTTGCCTTACTACTTCTCTTGATAGCTGTTAGGCAGAATCCTGTGCAGTTCCGTTAGGGAGCACTACAGAAGATTAAGACTACAGGTGAGAGCAATAAATCCCCTTTGGTATCAGTCTGTACCACAAAGATTTAGTTGGTAGCTGTGGCTGAGCAGTCAGACTTATCTCAAGAGGGAGATGAGCAGTATTCAGGGTTTACACAATAGGCCTTCAGTACTATGGCACAAGGAAACACTGACCAAAGCTTTGCAGTAAAAAGCATATATATTTTATACACTTCTAGTTAAACACATCTATCACAGTTCTTAAAGCAAGTTAAATTCGGTCAAAGAAAGTATACACAACTCCCTAGTAAAATTGTAGACAAGTTTGAGCAAGAGTGAAAACTGAGCAAAACGGCACAGTGAAAACCAAACACAAATAGCACTCTAGCAATTTCTCACAAGGGAAGGAAAGCACAAGTTATACAGAAATATCTTCTTACACAACCTAGCAACACTTCCCATAAGTTTGTGAATCAGTTTAGGCAAGGCAGTGCATCAGTATAGTAAATACTTAAATGAAAACTGAGCAAAATGGCATTTCACAAGATTTGAAAGTGGGGAGGAAAGGGTGGTTATAAGAAATAGGTGCACCAACACAGTTCTAGTTGAGAAGCAATCTAGAGAAGGCAGTTCTAACAAATTTAGCCAAAGTCAGTAGGCCTGTACCATGAAGAAAGGGCATCCTGGCGGAACAATGTACCTTTAAAATGAAGAAGTGGCTCCTGCGGTGGCGGTTGTTCCCAGTAGTTCCTGCAGTTCGGGGGATCCAGCAGAGGAAGAGAAGCTCTCGTCGTGGAGGAAGGTTCGAGTTACTGCACTACCAAGGGATGAAACCAGCCGCGGTGCTGCCCGACGAATAAAAAGGTACGCTCCTTTAAATCGCAGTCTGGGTGGACTGGTGCCTGGCTATCCGGCCTCCGAGTACAGGGTACTGGCGATTCGACCAAGGCAGCTCCGGGAATGCGATTGGCAAACTGGTTGGCCCCACCAGCTCAAGGGAAGAAGGCTCTTTCAGATGAAGATCTTCTCTCGTCGTGTGGAGAAAAGTGGTGAGACGCTGCCGCAGGGATTCACCGGTGGTTCAGTCGTTGCAGATGTCTTTGGCTTCTCTCCTCTTCGGCTTCTTAGTTCCAGTGGCGACGTCTTGCTCTTCCAGTCCTCAGGACCCTGCTTTTATGCAAAAGAGCCTCAGTCATACAGCCTAGCTGTCACACAGTGGAGTGGTCCTCTTGGCGGGAGACCCTCCAGCCTATCAGGATAGAGTGCGACATGAGTTGCTGAGGCAACCCTGTCCAGGGGTCCTACCCCCCCTCCCACACAATGGACCCACCCCAGACTCAGTGGCGCGAAAGGAGGGCTTCTTGGTAGAAGCCCGCCAAAAGGACGAACAAAGGATCTCCGACCTGGGTTAGGAGTTAGAGAAAGACACAAGAAAAGTTATATTAAAGTTCTGGCAAATAAAACCTACCGGAGTAAAGTTAATATTCAAATGCACCGGCAGTATGTTAGAGGCTGTCAGACAACGTGGTAGCCTCGATCAATGGGAAAATCCCATAGGAAAATATTTGCGTTGAATATTTACAGTAGTAACCACTGCCACCAGCCAGAAACTTTTGAAAGAGGGACTGTACGGTACCCTCTCGAAAATGAACATAAGGGAAAAACTATTAACCCTTTCCAGTACCTCCATAGTAAGATGGGTCGTACTGGTCGAGTTCATAAAAATTGACTAGTAAAGTAAATTGGGACTTTATATGCCCAGGGAGACAGTAGTCAGTCTCAGGGTATGGAGTCTATGATTGGGGGTTGCTACGACACCGCTGTGTCACTGCACGGAAGGTGCTGTGTAACACATGTGAATAAAGATGGTTCCTATGGAGGTGAGAAAAACCCCATAGACATTCAACACAAAAATAGCCTAGAACACACATAGCAAAAAGGCCTAAGAGTGGGGAAAAAGGAGTCTCACTCTTAGCAGGAGAAAAAACAAACCATTCAAATCCAGCAAAGCTGCTGGGGGACTCTATAGGTAAGGTAAATTAGCCATAGAATGAGAATTCTCCCTAACAATAGCCAGTGCCTGAGCTGTGTGTACCGGAACCTTTCCGTCTCTGGGACCTGGAATTTGGCTTTACAGGTTTTGAAGTTAAGCAGATCCCCATTTCCGAAGAAGTCTGCAATGACTCTCAGTCCTCCTTCCTTCCATTTGCCAAAGCTGTTCGGGGAGATGCCTGGGGTGAAGTCCGGATTGTCCCAAATGGGGGTGAGCGGGCCAATCCGTGGTTCTGCAATTCCAGTGGCGGGCTGCCTTCTTCCAGCTCGTCACCGTGTTTGTCGCTGACAGGGGCCCCACATTGGTGGGGTTGCCGGGGCTTTTCATATGTGGTAGGGATTCTATTGGCGTCTGGCACCATTTGTCCTCCAGTGTCAGCCAGCGGGGTAGAGTCTTGCTTAGTTTCCATGCAAAGGCCTGCGAAAGCTGAGCCGCAAGGCAGTATCTAGTAACGTCTGGGACCCCTAGACCGCCCACCGCTGTACCCCGGAGCATGATACGCCTCGGTATTCGCTGTCTCTTTCCTTCCCAGACATATCTTAGAATGTGTACCTGCAGCTTTTGAATGGCTTTCTTTTGGATTGTTACTGGGAGGGCCAGGCAGTGGTAAAGCAGTCTCGGGACTAGGTTCATTTTCACGGCTGCGTCTTTCTTAATTTTACAAGGCCAAGTTAGTTAAGGGTTGACCTTTGGTATGTGCGTTAGGCAGAATCCTGTGCAGTACCCTTAGGGACCACTACACAAGATTAAGACTACATGTGGTAGTACAATTTCACCTTTGGTACAAGCCTGTACTACACAGAAAAAGTGGTAGCAGTGGCTGAGCAGCCAGACTTATTTCAAGAGCAAATGAGCAGTAGTAGAGGTTACACAAAGGACTACAATTACTGTGACTGAAAAGTACATTTATTTTTAGACCATCTGTTCACAAAACACTTCAGTTCTATTAAATTAAAACCACACTTTAAATACACTAAACAAGCAACGGTGAATAAAAGGTGTGCTCCTTTAAAACAGGAGAGGCTCTTCAGATGGCTATCCGGACCACTACAGCTGTGTGCAGGGATTTCGACCAAGAAGAGGGTCCTCTGGCTGTGGAAGGTGAGCTGGTTGATCCCACCAGGCTCAAGGGAAGAAGACTCGGGACTGGATCTTCTCTTGTCATTGAAGGGTAGACAGCTCATGACTGCAGAAGGGCTTCACCGGGACTCGGGAGTTGCAGCAGCCGTCTTCTTCTCCGCTTCTCTTCGGTTCTTTGCAGTTCCAGTGGCGACTGACTTCCAGCCCAAGAGTCCTGCCTTTTATGCCAAAATCCCCCATTCACACAGCCCGGCGGTCAATCACTCAGCAGGGGGGTTGTCCGGCCCGGACAACCACCTCAATCAATCGACACAAAGTGTGACTAAAGGAGACCGTGTGCAGGAGGTGACTAAACCCCTCCCTCACATTCAGCCCACCTAGACACCCGGACGCCAAAGGAGGGTTTCTGGACAGAAGCCCGCCAAAGGTCGGCGAACAAAGAAGGCAAACCTGGTTTGCCGTGCACAGTAAAACACAAGAAGGACTTTAACAAAAAGAAATAGCGATAAATCCCAACCGGAGCCAAAATAAAAAATATTTGGTCAAGCGGGTTTAAGTTCGAGGCTAATACAATAGCCTAAAACAGTACCACGTTTATATAGAATAATCGTGGTAGAAAAGTTAGGGTAGATACCACTGCCACCATCCAAGTCTTAGTGTTAAGAGCGCAAAATAAAGCTCAGTGAGGCACAGACAAAAAGGGGTAGGAATTAACCCTTTCCAATACTCCATGTAAAATGGGGTGTATTGGGTCTGCAGTTTAAATGACTACGTAAAGTAAATGGCAACTTCACCTGTTTCTGGGGGACAGTAGTCAGTCCCAGAAAAATTGAGTCAGGGGAAAGTCTCAAAGACAACCCTGTGTCACTGCACTGAAGGTGCTGTGTAACACAAAAAGTGGGGCTCTTGGAGTGGTGTAGCTCCAGAACCCAATATCACACAAACAGTAGAAATACATATGTAAGAGTGGGAAAAAGGCTCACACTCTTAGCAGGTGGAAATAAATAAACCCCAGAAATACAGCAAAGCTGCTGAGGGACTCACTAGATGAGGGATATTAGCCATAAATGAGAATTCTCCCTAACCATGTGACCAAAGCTTCCCACTATTCTTTGCGAGTGGAAGAGGGAAGGCACCACAATAGGCGATTAGATTTTTGCAAATGGGGGATTCATCCTGAAAGGTGGATACTGCGTCTCATCCGATGAAGTCAGGATATCTCCCAGGAAGCTGACTTCCCCCCCCATGTGATCCTCCCTCATACAACTGACCCCCAGGGTCAGCATCAGGTAGCGGCTGCCGCCCCCTGGCCACATTCGGAGCAGGGCACCACCAGGAAAACAGTGATAAGTCCATCAGATTCATCACAAGAGCCAGTACTGCCACTTCGGGCTCTAGGAACATTACCAGGTCCCTCCACAGGCCTGCAAATACCTGCTTTGGTGATGCAGTGTAGGTCCCCTGCCTTGCTCTGGGAACAATCCAGTAGGGTGACCAAGGGGTCTGAGTGCCACTTAAGCTAGCAGTTGATTAGCCAGGGATTTAGGACCAGGTGCCTCTCAAGCTAGTGCCTGAATGGCCTGCAGGGTGATATGGGGAGGAGCCCCTGCACACCTCTACTTGGTGCCCATCTCATGGAAAGCTACAGTCACGGGAGGGATCTATGTGAATCACTTTCCCAGGTTAAGGAAACTGAAGGACCCACTAATTAGACCCTGTCTCCGGTGTTGGACAGTATGACTGCCACCGCACTCAATAACATCACGCAACAGCAGGGAATGGAGACTGCCATGGCAGGGTGGGACTCCAAACCCTAGAACACTTAGCAAGAGGCGCTAGGCAGCGGAGCGTCATAGGACGTTCCCAACTGGCTGCTATAGCAGCACGTTGCCCGGTAGCAACAGGAAACGCCAGAGAGCGGAAGGAACAAGAAGCTGGCGTGAGAAGGAGTCCACACCTGACAAACTTCCCATGTCTTGCATTCCGTGTATTGTTCCTTTGTCCTCCTTTACCCACTGCCAAAGGACAAGTTACTGGATGGTTCACCTGAGCTTTGGTGCAGTGGGTCTGACATTTCTCTTGTTTTTGCCTGTGCTCCGACCCAGGCTGTGCATCGACCTTACTATTGTAACCCTCCTTTGGCCCTGACACTTTCTTACCTTCACACTATACGTGATTCCTGACCTTTTATTGGAGAACCCATGAACCTATTCATCCTGGTTTACCGTCCTGCGTATGACTTAGCCCTGGGTTCTTACACTTCTGCTGACCTGGGATTGCTTCCCCT
This sequence comes from Ambystoma mexicanum, assembly GCF_040938575.1. NCBI lineage: Eukaryota > Metazoa > Chordata > Amphibia > Caudata > Ambystomatidae > Ambystoma > Ambystoma mexicanum. The sequence goes on from NC_090923.1 coordinate 1,170,673,011, forward strand.
TAGAATCCTATCTCCTTTTTGATTGCACAGTCGTGCCGCCCGGCAGTGCCCTGCAATAAATCATCCTCGATCCCTTTTTCTGCCTCGTCCTGACACCCATGTCAGTTTTCCCTGCGTCTTCCCCTGGTCTGAACATTCATGGGAATACAGAGTCTATTCCTGTTCTTGGGGTTACCTATATAACAAATGTATGCTCGGCAAACACCCTCTACTAACATCCGGGAGGAAAAACTAGCAAAAACAATCAACATTTAGATGTGTTTATATTTCGGGTATTGTGACTTTGCTTCGATTCACATTCTTTGCATAAGCCACCCAATTGTTGATTAGGTGTATTGCAGTGTTTTGCTTGAAATCGAAAAGGACACAAACAGGGGTGCTACTGTCAATCTATCCTTAGTCTACATGCACAGGAACCCATTATCTCTCACGCTTCGCCCGCATTGTTCCCACATCCCACCATCGGTTGGTCGCATGCGAGCCAAGTGCAATATAACTTGATACAGCACCATTCTACTGCTGCTTCAAATAAGTGGATGAGTTGCTCACTGCCGAACATTGAGTAGGTGTACAGCAGGGTGCAACATTAGGCCACCTTTCCCTCGTGGCATTGGAATGGCTCTAATTCGCCAAACACTTAAATTTCAGACTCACATTGATTTTCAATCAACTCATGGAGAACACTACATTGAGGTTTTGCCCAGAGTACAATATAAAGTTCCCTTCGAAGGAGATGCATAGGGTGCATATAATTGCCTTTGCAGGGACCACGCCCTAAGTGCTTGGCATGTAAACAATTTAAACCCAAGGTCCATTAAAAGTGCAGAGCTTAAAGCTGGGCAACCTATGCTATGTATAGCAAGAAGGTGCACGGCATGGCCTCCACCTCCAAGGGGGTTATCTAGGGGGTAGAGTTGAGGGCCGAGGCTGACCCCGAACTCCCTTTAAGAGTTGTTAAAGGGAAAACCTTGCAGTCTTCCCCCAGCTCCAAAGGATCTACGTCGAGCTGGCCTACTTAAGACTGCTAAATAAATAAAGCCAAACAGTGGGCGAGGCCTGAAAGCACCTGCTCTGTTGGTGGCTCTGAGAAATGAGGCAGAATGGTCAAAGGCGTTAATGCAACACATGCCCCCGTTCCCACACACAGACTCAGAGAAAAGGGTCCTCCCAGGGCAAGACTTGAGTTTTGCAAAAACACACCCATCTCCTAAAAGGAAATATGTAGTCAAATACAACCCCACTATCTAAACTGCAAAACAAAGGGCAATTCTGTTAATCAGACGAGGGTCCCAAGGAAGAATAGCTGAAGAGGAGGAATCAGCTCGAGCCTTAACATTGAGGTCAAAGGGCACTGGCCATCAACCTAAATGTGTGTGGGACACTGAGGAATGTTCCTCTACTATGTTTAAGATTGTACCCTTCATGAAAGACAGGGAACGCCAGCTGCATAAACGTAGCCTAGAAACGCCCATTGCTGAGGCTATCCCAAGTAAAAATCAATGGGTGATCATAGAGCCTTTCTTAACTTCCTCCTAATGGAGGAAGAGGATTATAATGAAGACTGAGGATCAGGAAAATGAGATTGTTAGATTAGGATGACATCAGGAATACAGAGAATGATCCCATCAGGACCATCCTGAGGACATAGGACCTCCAAATACTTCTTCCCCTATGAAGGGTCATTTTCAATATACCACACTGGTCAAAAGGGGCAGCAAACAGTATTAAGGAGCAGGAATCTGATGAGGATATAGACTTTAACATAGATATTGTAGAAGAGCAGAAACCTGTGTCTTACTGTTTCCCTTTGGTGAATTTAAAATAAAGCGCTTAGCACCCTTATTGATGAGGTCAGCAGCTACAAAAGCAGTTAATTTTCGCATTGAACAGAATCATAAGCCATCGCCCTCAGACCTACTTTACATCCAGGATCACCCAACACTTTATTCACCAACACAACTACTAGTAAACACAGTAACTCAACTCTCTTGACATCAGAACATCCACCTGAGAAAGAGCAAAAATATCTACTCTTTTGCCAGGTAGCTACCATAGCGGTCTACAGTGTTCGCATTGCAAATACAGCAGCGCTACTGGAGAAATACAATAGGGTGCAACGGGACAGTGACCTTATTGAAGAGTTACCCAACACCCTGCAAGCAGCCTTCCATAAGGTCCTGCGAAATGCAGTTATTAAAACACTTTGGATGTAGCAGACTGCAGGGTTGCTGGAGCTGCATTATTGGCAATGTGGGACAAGTCAAGGTAGAGATGCAGGCACTCTTTCTCATATTTCACATTACAATGTCAGCAGTGGCAGGGATAGGGCAGAGGTCAAACCCCTAGAGGGTCAACCACCCCCACAAAACAGTGACTCCCAGGTGCATGTCCCCTGCCATGTTACTCCAATAAGAAGTTATTTCACGCATGCATGGATTGGGATCACCACAGACAAGTCGGGGATACATGTATTAAAAGAAGGATATTGCATAGAGCATGTAGGCAAACCACAGAGCCTCCAACCTTGCAACTGAAGAATGCCCATAGAAGATATCCTATAAAAGGAAGTTCAAATGCTTGAACAAAAGGAAGACCTAGGACCAGTCCCCAAAAGACAGGAAAACACATGTATTTACTGGTATCAAAAAAAGACAAAAGCAAAAAACCTGCACAGATCCGGGCCATGCAAATAAATGTGGCAAACCAACCACAAAGGTTCAAAATGATGACATTATAATAAGTCATTCCATTCTTTAGAAAGGGTGACTACATAGCAACACTGGACATGGAAATGCATACTGTTTCCAGGGCACCACAAGTATCTACGATTCAAAGTGAGCACAAACAATTTTCATATCAAGGTGCTTCCTTTAGGGATTGCAACTGCACTTTCGTATGTTGGCAAAGGTACTTAGAGGTAGTGGCAGCACATCCAACAGGACATCCCCGTGCTTTCTTACCTTGATCATTGGCTCATAACTGGGATAGAGTGCAGCTACTAAAATATAAACAAAAGATCAATCTTCTTCATCAGCTGGGTTTGTTTAATCAACTAACAAAATTCTGCCTCATTCAAAGTCCATCCAAAACGTTGCAAGGCGCGATCCTGAATACAAGGAGAGCAATAGCTTATCCTTCTCAAGAGAGGGTACAGGCTCTTCTGGCCTCACTTCCTTCTCATCACACTGGCAGTTAATGGTATAAAAGGTAATGTGACTTATAGCAATGGCTTTGTGTCTTTGTCCAGTTTGGACGCCTCGACATGTGCCCAGTCCAGCATTGGCTCACGCGAGCCAGTGGTCAGTGGTAGTGTCTCAAAAGGTGGCACACACACTAAAGTGGTGGGCACACGCAATCATTTTAAAGGGAATCCCTTTAGTGAACCCACTGGTGCAGGTGACCAATGCAACAGATGCTTTGCAAGCTGGGTGGGGAGCGCACAGCTACATGCTTAAAACCCAAAGCATATGGACATCTCAACACATAAATGTGTTAGAACTGCCAGCAATAAACATGGCACTATGCATGCTTCGTGCTTTTTTTTTTCAAAGCTTTATTTACATTTTTCATAGGGGTGATACATAACTACTCATTAGCTTCATGGTAGCAACAATGTTTCGGATCAGCTTAAATTTCAGGTGAGAGCTTCCCCTAGTCGGCTCCCAAAACCACATCTATGTTTATAAGTCTTTTTCACAACATAAGAACTCAACAATCCCCCATTTTAAACTCCCTCCACCCCAAAACAATATGGTCCAATTCTGCGTTGTTTACTCCTGTGGTGCTTGTGGGGTGTAGCTCCGTCAGGCTGCATGTTTCCGAGCCTCCTCTTTTTGACCGCTATCCTGCACCTAGCGTACTAGCTCAGGAGTATTGGTCTGAAGTGTTGGGCTTCTCTGTCCTTGACAAACTCTATAAAGGGGTCCCATATTGCTAGAAATGTCTGGTATTTCCCTTCCTTTAACGCTCTCACTTTCTGCATGGCCAATATGTTCCATATTTTGACCCACCAGCATGCGGTTATGGGCCCTTCCGCATTTTTCCAGTTTTGGGCCAGGGTCATTCTTGCCGCCATTAATAATTGCGTGATGATGGTCGCCGTATTTCCGGATGCCGGATACACACCTTCTACCACCGCTCCTAATAGTATCACATTCGGATCATGTGGGAGTTGTTGCCCCGTTATTTCTTTTATGTGCCCCAGGACCTCCTTCCAGTATATCTTTGCCTTGTGGCATTCCCACCACATATGACATAAGTCCCCTCTGTTCCCGCATTGCCTCCAACAAGTGGGGGGGTAGGAGGAGTTCATTTTATGTAACCTGTGGGCAGTCAGATACCACCTGTAGCATAGTTTATAGGCAGTTCCTTTGACTGTGGTACATACCAATGTTTTCTGCGCCCTCCTCCAAATCTGCCCACATTCTTCTTTTGTGATGGGCGTGCCAAAGTCATGCTCCCAATTACCCTTGTATACTAGGTGGTCCTCCATCTGCGCTTTGTCTAGTAGCCAATATATTTCGGAGAGCGCCCTCATTGTTTCCCCCTTCTGCAGGGTCAGTTCCAGTCCCACCGGGTTTCTCGAGGCCGCTCTCTTCACCTCCTTCTGGGCTACCCAGTGTCTAATACGTATGTACGTTTAACGTCTTTCTCCCCCACACCAAATGTCTCTTTACATTCCTCAAAAGAGAGGGGGTACCAGCTCAGTAGAATTCCTTCAAGTGGAGTGTATGTGGCTGTCTCCAATTAACCCAGAATCGGTTTTCTTTCCCAGGGGCAAAGTCTTCATTATGCGCCATTGGTGTAAACAGGCCCAGGCCCGGGGTAATCTGTCGCTTTCTAAGCGCTTTATCTCAGCCCCACAGTGCCATGTGGGTGGCCTCTATGAGATGCCCCTCGGCCTCTCTGGCCTGTGCACATAGTGCATGCAGTGTGCCCAAGGGAATGCCGGTTAAATTTTGCTCAATGCCCACCCAACCCTGTAGCTTATTTCCCCCTATCCATTTCAACATGGGTGCCACTTGGGCAGCTAGTAGGTATCTCCCAATCTCAGGCACACCCAGCCCTCCCAGGATTGGTGGACTGGTTAAGTTATTTTTTTGCAACCTGGGTTTTTTCCCCCATGCCATATAAAGTTCACTATCTCGCTCGGTAAGGACCTGGACATTCCGGGAGGGATCTCTACTGGGAGGGAGCTAGGAGACTGGGCAGTAGCGTCATCTTGACCGCGGCGATGCGGGCAAACCATGATAGTTCCTGTGTGTCCCAGCTATGTAGCGCTTCCTTTAATTGTTTCCATCGCAGGGTTATGTTTGCCCCGTAACGGGTCTCGTAGGTTGTTGTTAGTTGGATACCCAAGTATTCTATTGTGTCGGGTTCCCAAAGTAGGGGATATAGGGCACTTAGAATTTCTATCTTCCCGGAGTCTTCAGAGATATTCAGAGATTAGATTTGGAGAAATGTATCGCAAAGCCGGAGATTTTACCAAAGGCATGAAATGCACCTAAGGCCTTGGGGAGTGATCTGTAACTATCACTGAGGAACAATAGGATATCATCAGCATATAGTGCTATTTTATGTGATGTGTACCCCCCCCGATCACCCCAGTCACCTCCAGATCTTGTCTAATAATTTCCGCTATTGGTTCCATTGCCATTGCGAGGATAAGGTGTGACAATGGGCATCCCTGCCATGTGCCCCTCTGCATTTCAATTTTAGCGGTGGTATCCTTGTTGAGTTTAAAGGTTGTGGAGGGGAGTTGAAAATTTGCCAGGATCATCTTACTAAAGGTGGAATCGCAACCAAATTTCTTCAGGACTAACGTCAGGTATGTCCAGTCAAGGCTATCAAAGGCGCGCGCTATGGAAAACCTTTGCCCCGTTCTGTTTCCTAGGTCAATTATGTCGACGGCCCTCCTGATGTTTTCCTGGGTGTGGCGACCCACTATGAAACCTGCCTGATCCCCATGGATGATTTTGGGTAATACATCATTTTGGCATATAATTTAGCGTCGGTATTTAGCAGGGCTTTCGGGCGGTAAGTGGCGCACTCCATGGGATCCTTGTCTGGTTTTAGTGCTAGGATTGTGCTCTATCTCCCCAGGTCTGGTGTCCTCATCAACACGGACAACATATAAACAGGGTGCAAAAACATACAAGTATTTGAACTTCTCACCGAACATATATGGCAAAGGTGCATAAATAGGCAAATCTCCATCATCCAGTCGCAACATGTGCCAGGGGTGCACAATTGCCCTGCAGACAGCTTATCCAGAATGTTCGTTCAAGAACCCAAATGGGAACTCAACACCAACATACTCAAACAGATTTTCAAAGAATGGGGGTTATCCATTAAGTCTTGTTTGCTGCTAATGCAAAATGCCCAACCTTTGTTTCCAGGTACCCACAATAAGGGTTTCTCGGCAGAACACTATGTGTCAAGTGGTCAGGGATATTTGCATAACCTAAAACTAATCCTCATACCGACTTCTGTGCCTCACCGAATAAATAATTCACAAACTACTGCAAGAGAGCTTAACCGCAATGCTCATAGCTTCTATGTGGGCAGGACAGCTGTGTTATTCCCACCTCCCTGTTCACGTCAGTCAATCAAGTTGCGTACGGTTCACAACCTTCAAACTCATCTGTAGATACCATACACAAATCCACAAGCTACAAACTTGGCAGCTTGGCTCCTGAGGTCCCATAGTTTGGTCATTTACACCTGCAACAGTGTTGTATTGAAATACATTAGGCAAGAAAACCACATGCAAGCCACTGTTACTTCAATACATGGAAGCAGTTTGTAATTTGGTTAACAAATAAACTGATCAACCCAATAGTCTGTTCTCCTGCCAATCTTGTTACTTACCCGCTTTAACTCCTTGACTCATGCTTAAAATATGACTTGCTCTACAGTACATTTACCCGCACTAACAGTCTTCGCGTCCACCTCACAACAAAAGGTGTCTTGGTAGTAGAAGGTGCCAGTGGTCAAGGCTTGTGTGGAAGGGATGTAAAGCGCATGTATCCACCAGTAGCGCACACCCCACCTCGTTGGGATCTAAATGCAGTCCTTTGTAGACTAGGCTACTATAAAAGAATTTGCATACAAGTTAGCTCTCATCATTGCCATAACTTCTATCAGCAGGATCAGCAGACTTCAGGGTCTTCAGGCTCTGTCAGTGGGTGAACATTTGCCACTATTTAAACAGTGGTTTTTGAACACATCCACAAGTCTCACTAAAGTACATTTCAAAATGTCATGTCCACCAACCCATTAACCTACCAGTTTTCTTCCCCAATCCATGGAACAGAGGGAAGAGAGCACAGCATATACTTGGGTGTACACAGAGCAGTTATGTTCTATCTAAGCAAAACTAAACCACTGCTTTCAACAGGCCAGTTATTTGTGCCTCTGGCAACAGGGGGAGAGGGTGACCCAGTAACTAAATCCGTCATTACAAGGTGGATTGTTCATTGCATACATCTCTGCTACACATTGGCTCACAAAATATCCTTTTCGCTCCCATGGCTATCTCCACAAAGAGTACAGGAGAAAAGTTAGCCTTCATTGTGAACACTACATTGGATGCAATTTGTAAAGCCACAACATGGAGTTCAGTTTATTAATTCGCACAACACTTTTGTGAAGATACGCAAGCATGAGCAGACTCACAGGTCAGTCAGGCAATTTTTTCGAACATCTATTTTCAACTGTCCCTTCAGCTCACACATCCCTTTTTATAAGTGCTGCTAGCTTTTCTGTGCAAAGCATATGCATCTAAGCAGATTCATAAGCCTCAGAAGGCAAACATTGCTTTCCCAGTAATCTTCATCTGCTTTGTGCGACAATCTCTCTACAACAGCCGACAATTTTCTTTTTTTTTTTAATTACAAATTATAAAAGTTACTCACCAGAGAGACTAACGTACTCCTAACTCCATAGTCCCCTTTCCTCCATACTTTATGGACGTCCCGCGCTAGGGACAGGAGACAGACAGTTTTTCACCAGAAAATATAATCTTCCCCTTTAAATGTAAAGGTGCGCGGCCCTGGTAGTATGTGCTCCCCTGACTCTGCCCACCGGTACCACTCCTCAGTCCCCATCGATGCGCCGACAATATTACCATTGCCTAATGACACTGGTTTTATTAAGGGGGGGAGGATGGTGGGACGTATGGAGGAAAAAGGACTTTGGACTAGAAGAACGTTAGTCACTACGGTGAGAAACTTATAATTACTCATACGTCCTGTCCCCTTTCTTCCATACTGTATGGGCGATTACAACTGAATGTAGCATCAGGGTGGTGTGTTGACCCTCCTTAAGAAAACAAGTTCCTTAATACTGCCTGCCCTACCCAAATGCCGCGCCTGACCTGGAGCCGGCAACCAAACAGTAGTGTTTGCAGAAGGCCGAAGGAGTGGCCCACCTGGCCACCATGCTGATGACCTGCCATAGATCATGCCCCTGGAACGCGACTGCTGTGGCCTTGGCTCTAAATGCGTGGGCATGCAAGTTCACCGGGAGCGGTTTGTGCTGCCCCTCATAAACCTCCTTGATGGCCGAAACCATCCACCTTGCTATAGAGGCCTTGGAAGCCAGATAGCCTGGCCTTGACCCGCCGAAGGTAACAAAGAGAGCCTCAGATTGACAGAAGCTCTTAGTCCTGTCCAAATAGAATTTCAGTGCGCACCTGACATCCAGGCAGTGCAAGACCCGCTGAGCATCGTCCTCAGGGTCCGCAAAGAAAGTGGGTAACATTATCTCCTCATTTAGGTGAAACGAAGAGACTACGCTGGATGCGTTCTAAGGACCATCTAGTCTCTATGAAATGTAGTGTAAGGTTCTGAAGCCACTAGTGCCTGGATTTCACGATCTAAGACCCACCAATAGGGCTGTTTTACTGGTAACTAGCCTGATGTCCGCAGACCCAATTGGCTCAAAAGGTTTGTGCGCCAAGACACCCAACACTACGTTGAGGTCCCATACGGGATGTGGGTTCTTGATAGGCGGGTAGAGCCTGGAGAGGCCTGCCAGTTGTCTCTTAATCATCATGTTGGAGCATGAGAAAACGTCCTCTTCCGAATTACTGTAGGTTTCGATGGCCACCAGATAGGTGCGGCATGTGTCCATCTGCACCCCTGAGTGTGCGAGGTGTGCAGAGAAGGATAGCACGTCGTTCAACGTTCAAGTAAGAGGATCAACCTCCTTTGATTCCGCCCAGTGTCAAAACCGAATCCATTTACTCTTGTACTGGCTCCTAGTAGCAGAGCTCCTAGCGCCCTGTATGATGTCTAGGTTGCGACCACGCGTGCCTCTAAATTTAAAGCAGAAAAAGATTTTTTTCTGGTGAAAAAGGTTCTGTCTCCCATCCCTAGCCAGGGACGCCCATACAGTATGGAGGAAAGGGGACGGGACATGAGAGTAAAATATGGATATGTGGGAGGGTTGCTGCTGAGCAGCCTTCAGAATGGCTGTGCTTCATTAAGCCTCTGAGCCGGTCATCCGTTAGATTGCCCGACTACTGTAACAGAGCGAGCTAACCCGCACTACTATAAGAAATTTGCTGTGGGAGCTGAGCGAGCGAGGCCTGTTGCACTTTGGTGGCTGTGGCTGGCTCCCTAGCAAAGATAGCAGCGCATAGTACTGGCCGGTACTTGTGACTAGTGCAGAGGATCGGGCCTGGGAAAAACAGCCAGCGGGGAGGATGTGGAGTGGGCACTTGGAGCAGAGAACTCGCTGACCCCGAAACTGCGTACCCGGTCCTCGCTGGAGACCTGACTGAGGACTGGGAGGCTTGCAGAGCGAACTCCCATGTGGGGTAGCCAGTGGAGTTGTGGCGGCTTGTACCTGCCCGTTGCAGAGGTGAGGTGGAGCCCACCTGCAGAAGGAGCGGTAGTGGGCTCGGTAACACTGGCGGCTAATCAGAGTTGCAGTGGAACTGCAGGTATGGAGAATTAGTGAGGTATCCGTGGGTCACCAGCCGGCTAAACCTGCACTGTATGCTCAGCTGGAGGCTCTGTGAGCTCCTGACAGACAGGCAGAAGCTCAGCACGCTTGTCGGAAATTTTCCCAGCAAGCTAAATACAATTGAGATCACTTCGCGCTTTCCCGGCAGCACGAAAGAGACCGTAAGGTGCAGTGTCCTCAGCTCCATTTATATTATAAGCTCGTAAAGGAACAGGCGGCCTCTGAATGCCTAGGGAGGCTACTCCTTCAATGGGCAGGCAGATTTGAAAGTAATGCCTGCTGGCACAGTGAGCACTGCAAGGAAGGTGTGCAACATTGGGCCCTGAGAGCATATCCTTATTCTGGCAACAGGATAGGAGAAGGGTGCCCCATTATTATTGGCAAGGGAACCATCAGGCTGTAGTCGGTCACACGCAAGCTCTTGCATTGCTGTCACCTAGTGAACATCCCCACTACACGCTAAATCCTCAAGCAGTTTCCTGTGTAGCACCTTAACAGCCCGGCACGTCTGGGGTATCGAACCGTCCGCCCCCACCATTCGTCATGTGATCAGATAACACAGCAGTCTGGGGGCATTTGTACGTCAGTTTGGCAGACCCCGGGCCAACCAACCCACCTGAGCAGACTGTGAAAATACATCAACAAGAATAGCAAGATCCCCCCAAAGTTAGGAAAATAATGGAGAGCATGCAGGCAGGATTAGCCTCCATGACGAATAAGCTGGATTGCATTACGTCCAATATCAGTACACTAAACAAAAAGATGGAAAGAGTGTGCACGAGAGTCGCAGAGGCAGAGATGCAAATTGGTATGGCCGAGGATGTGATAACTGCCCTTAAGCAACATGTGACTGGGATGTCCAAAGATTTGAAGAGGGCTCTGCTGAAATGTGACAACTTGGAATCCAGGTCTAGAAGCAACAATGTTCGCATAGTGGGCCTTCCTGAAGGATTTGGCCAAGGGCCTATGGAGGCGACTGTTGAAGCTTTACTCAAGGATTTGCTTGGAGACTTGGATTTCTCATCTGCATTTGTGGTTGAACAGGCCCATAGAACGCCAGCGGTGAGACCAAAACCGGGGTCCCCACCTGTGATTGTGAAACTCCTTAACTGTCGAGACCGGGACGCCATTCTACGCCTGGCCAAGGAAAAGGGGCCACTATGATACAATCTCGCTACTATACACGCATACCCAGACTATTCTACAGCAGTGCAACAGGAGCGCAAGACATACCTGGAAGTTAAAAAGCTGCTCCGAGAAAGATCGATCCAATAGGCAATGCTTTTTCCCACAAGACTGAATACATCACAGGGCAAAGTTCTTTTCTTTACTATACCAGAGGATGCTGCTGCCTATATTGAGGCCAATATCCCTGCCTCTGCCCCCACGGATGCTAATGCAGAAATGAATGCAGAGGGCCCCCTCCACGTGACAGGTATACAGTGCGTTGATATAAGCTGTGACCTGACCGAAGCGGATACCTCCGAGGTCAAGGCGAGACACTGATGATTTGATTACCCTTTACCCATAAGAAAAGAGCTACATACTGTATATTTCAACAATACTTTATCATAGGAAGTGATGTGTTGTTGTCTCTCTTAGTACCAATCGTCCTGAAAAAATGGACATACTCCTAAAGCATATACATTTCCAAATTGATTCAATTTATTAATTTGAATGAAAATGAAAAAATCATTAAAACACCCATTGAATCACAAAGCGGATAATGACTCCATGAAATGATCACATAAACAAGATAAAAAACATACAACAAATTACCAGACAATTGAAAACACTGTAAACTAGGCACTCAAAGTGTCTCTACACTAAAAATCCCAAAATGTTTCTGTTCCTATCACCATATTGGTAGAACATTCATCAGGGGATTTTCTTTAAGATTATTAATTTCTTCAACACTTTGTGTTTGGGGTAGTTATCACGAATGCAATGCCTGTTAAAACCTCTAAATGGCGCTTCTTCCGCGGCGTTCAACAAATAGAAATCGTCATCAAATTCTCAATGAATAGGAACTGTTCCTTCTATCTAATTCTCTTAAATAGCATATGGACTCTTAGGTTCCTCGCCTGTCCACACCAAGAGTGTTTGCAATAGGTATATTGTGATCTGGTGGTATGGGTAGCAAGAAAGGAATCACTCATGAAATCCAATTGGTTTCTATCGTATTCAAGCGGTCTCCAAAAACCAGTGGGTGTAACTGTCGCTTCTGTATCCAATAGTGTATATTTTCTCAACGTGATCCCTTAGGGATCTGCCTTGACATTCGGCATCCATGAAGGCAGACACGGATACGGTACGCCTGCTGGGTACTCTCTTCAGAAACAAAGGCAATACTTTCAATCATCCAAAGGACGTTTCTCCCGTTCCACGAAAGACTACAGGCCTACATATTGCCAACCCTCGCGCTCCAGCATGCTAGAGGCATACCGAGGCAGTTTACAGTCCTACAGAGGGGGAACACAGTGTTGGCGTGTAACATCCTCCAGGACGCAAACGATCAAACAAGCCTGATGAGGTCCAGGGCCTGGTTCCCCCCCTTCAGCACCCCAGTAGGAGACCGTATATCAGTTTGACAACGCGTGGCGCAACATCTCCACTGACAAGTAGTTGCTCAGCATTGTCCAGCATGGTCACACCAAGTATTCCTGAACAAAAGGCCCTCAATGCCTCCTGTCAAAAGACAGGAGCAACACCTGTCTTTGCTCTTGCAAGAGATCTGCACACTGTTACAAAAGGGAGCAATAGAGACAAGTGTTTAAAACACCGACGGGGCTCTGGAGTGTATTCCAGATACTTCCTGGTGAGAACGAAGTCGGGTGGTTGGAGGCCTATCCTTGACCTCAAGCAACTCATGTCCCAGAAGTTCTGGAAGTTCATGTTACAGCATGTGCTCTAAAAATTGGAGCAAAGAGACTTCCTGGTTTCCCTAGACCTAGAGGGTGCCCATCTTTCACATCCCCATTCATCGCAGGCATCAGTGCTTCATGAGACTTGCTGTGAGCAGCAAACATTAACAATTCAAGGCTCTTCCCTTCGGCCTCAAGTCAGCTCTGAGGGGCTTCACAAAGTGCCTGGCTCCAGTGGCAGCCCATCTGCGGCATTCAGGGATCCAAGTCTATCCCTACCTAGATAACTAGCTGATCTGTGCCCGCTCTTGTCCACTGGCCTTGCAGCACACCGAAGACACCATCATGTGCTTGACTTAGATGGGACTTGTGAGAAACTAATGGTGACACAAGTAAGACAGACACAAATGATCACAGTTCATGGGTGTTTATTGAATAATGAAAAATGGTGTGCGGGTTGTGTAAACGCCTAATCTAAACCTATATCTAAGATGGGGACAGGTGTCGACCATCAAAAGTAAAATAAGGCAGTCCTAGTGGCGTTGTGTCAAAATAAAAGGGCCTATACTAAGAAACCTACTGCCAATTCCTTACACTAAATACAAAGGGTATGGGATTAAGTTTCAAGAAACAAAGAAAGAAGTGTTCTCAAATGAAAAGTCAGGAGGCAGTAGCTTGGGTCTCCCTTCTCCAAGTTTTAGACACAGGATAAGGTTGGAGCTTGGATCCTGTAGCACAGTATGGTCTCTGGTTTCTACAGCAGGAGACAACAGATCCAATAGCAGTTTTCAGGACCGTCGAGGGTCAAGTCTTGTTTCCTCTGAAAGACTCTTGCCTTCCGGCCTGATGTTTAAACTATAAAACAAAAGTTCCTTTAACAAATGAAAGTTTGTTTCCAAAGTTCAATGTGGGTGATGGTTTCACCCCTGGTTCCCCCTCTTCTGGGCTAACCCTTTCTCAATTAGTATTTCTTTACATCTCTTTTTCTTTTCTCCTTAAACTTTGGGTGATAGCTTACCTCCTCGGATCTAGCTCGCATCTCTCTCAACTGCCAGCCCTTGGGTGACTGCTTCACCCCCGGATCTCTCTTGTCCGGGTTAAGACCAGTCTAAATTCTCAGCTTCCCTTCTCCGTGTTCACTTCTTTTATTCACAATGCAGGATTGACTTCCCTTATATAGCCGTTACAATTCCTTCTCAATGTTTTATATGTTCACTGGATTCATGTCCCTTTCTTTTATGCCAGTTCACAAATCAAAGTGTTCCGATTGTACAGGGCTTTTGCTTGACCTTCACATATGACCACTGAGTTCCTTTGGAGGCCTTCCTATGGCCTTCTGGTTTTTGTAGTTCCTCAATATGGAGCTTGACCAGTGTCTCTTGAGTTACCACCTATTTGGTGCCGCTTTCTCTCTATAGCTGGTCTCCCCCTCACACCTTTAATAGTTCCTTAAACGTTCATTAGCATTGGGTCAAAGCTTGCGACTTTGCGATTCTCACTCAACACAGCCCAGTGCTTATCCATTCTTCCCTCGACTCACCGGCTGTGATGAACCGCTTTGCTTTCGGCTGCTCTGGAGACAAGGCCGGTACCACAGGCACTGGAGTCTCCTCAGCTTCGCCTTGTCAGCATATGTTCACATCTGCAGCAGGACAGTGATGCTACTGTTCGCGGTCTTACCTCGACGAAGGTTCCGTGGGTCTGAGATGAAAGGGGCAAGGTCACTTCTCTCCTCACCACCCTCTCGACTTCCGCCACCTTTCTCCTTCGTTTGAACTACCGCTTGGTAGCCGTCTTCTAGTGCTGTCTGCTGTACTCACCTTCACCTTGCTCACACTGGCCTCTCCTACTCCACCTTTTATCCCTGTGGAGAAAGGGAAGGGCCGTCAGGTGTGTGTGTGTGTGTGGTTCAAGTTAATTGCCCGACCCTTGTGTCAGGACATTTCAGATACACAGTACTCCTACGTCCCATCCTCTTTCCTACATACTGTATGGGCGTTCTTCGCTGGGGACGGGAGACAGAACCCTTTTCACCAGAAGAAGAAGAAAAAAAAAAAAAATCACATTCAACTTTAAATTTGGGGGTGCAGCCCTGGGAGCATGCACTCCCCTGACTCTGCCCAACGGCGCCATTCCTCAGTCCCCTTTGACACAACAATATTTAAGATTGCCTAATGACAGGTTTTATTACGCTGACTTAACTCTTTGGGTTCCGTTGACCCCCCTCTTTATCTGGTTTTATTGGGGTCCCCGTTACCCACCTGGAGGTACCTATGCTCCCCTTGCTCAGTCTGGTTTTCTTGATTCTCGTGGGCCCTGTTGACAATTATGGTGATTTGTTTTGCTGGGGTTTCTGGGGCTCTTGAAACCCTTCTACTTATCTCTTGCTCTCTCACTTCTCAAATGAGAAGTGAGAGAGCAAGAAATAAGTCAGACATTGGGACAGAGAGATACAAAGGAGCCACAGGGGCCCAATAAGCAAAGTAAAGAACAGATCCAAGGGGTGCCCAGAGACGCCCATCAATTGATTCAAGGGATGAACGATCAAGCAAAGTGTTGGAGAGGGATCAGGGAAATATTCCTCCACCTAAAGAAACGTGGAAATGTTTGTGTTTTCTTTACAGACTGCCAAAAACTGTTTCTTTGAGCAAACCTTATATTAACTAGTGACTGTTGGATCAAGACCTAAGAGGAATTCCTGAAATGCCCGAGAGTGATCGCGGTGCACCCCCTTACCCCCACCATGACCCTTGGATGGAGTTAGGGTAGTCCTTCCCTCTCCCCCCAAGACTTGTTCTTCTCTTCTCTTTCCTCCAACCTGGGCAACCCGCATACCAGCTGTGCTGCAGGGTTTGCTCCAGTGAGTGTGTTTACCCAGCAGCGGTAGCATTGCCCATGGCTTGCTGCCTTTCAATACTCAACACTAGTGGTTTTTTCATCTCACTCGTCGCAGCGTTCTCTCGCCGATTGGCTCACAAAATGAGAACGGAGGACCCCGCCCTCCCTTTTGTTCCTGAATTCGGCTGCTGTTTGCGGGCTCCGGCTCAGCACGACTTGTGTGTGGTCACGCCTCCATATATAGTTCTCTTTGCGCAGCGTCTGCCTCCCAAGCCCCACACTGTGCTCTGCAGGGTGGACGGCGTCTCCCTCGGGCGTCCCCTTTCTCCTCCAGCGATATAGCTGGCTCCTGCGTCACTCTGTCCTTTGCGGACGTTCTCACGCCGGAGTCTCGCCTTGGCATTGGGTTTCTCCTCCTCCATTTAAGGGTTGTTGCCCCTTTATTCTCGCTCCGAGATGGAAAAGGAGCAGACTGGTCACTGCCGACAGTCAAGCCTGTAGGAAGTACAGCACTACTTTGAGCCAAAAACAGAGGTAATGCCAGTGTTACCTTGAGACCAACAAATAGATGTGATGCCAGCCATTCTACTTCCCTACAGGCAGAAAGTACATTAGGTATAGGGAGATGGAAGTCCTCGTCACCTGAAGGAGAGTTTCTCCCAGTGAGGTCCCGGCTTTCCCAAACCAATAGGGAGGGTTTTGGTGAGTGGGCTCACACTCCTAGTCTTAAAAGGGGTGGTTCCCCAAAGGGAAGAAGGGACGAATTCCTGAGATTTGTCACAGTCGGTAGTCTGACCTTGTGAGGAGAGCATAGGACCATTCCAAGCCTGGGGAGTAGGAGGGCTACCAGTGTGGAAGCCAGAGCCACTCAGACTGCAGAGAGGGAAGGGGCAGTGGGAAGGCCTCAGTTTCTGTCCCCTCCAAGTGACTATATGGATGAGGGTAGTACCACTGTTGATCACAGAATACCTGCCTTACATGATGCTAGCAAAACCTTTTCTGTTTCTTGTAGAGAACTATCAGTATGCACAGCAGTAAAGACAAAGGCACATGGCGGGACAAGCTCTAGTGCCAGAGAACCAGCAGACTATCCACACTTACCAAGCCTCACCTATACGCCCCCCCCCCCCACATACCCTGGATTGGTCCACACAACATTTTGCGGCGCTGGCACACAGAGTCAGACATCAGTGGGCAGGGCACTTTTGCCAACAAGACTCTCCAAACTTAACTAGAGACATTGAATACTCATGGTAGAGACACAGGGCCGCCTCCCTGCTATTCCTGCATGCAAAACCCCTTGCTAGATGTGAACGGGAACTGGTATCACAGCAGGCTGCCATTACTGATCTGTGGCTGGCACACAAAAGAGAAAAAGGCGGGCCGAAGACCTCCTTTTATGACTTGCATTGCTTGTAACACCTCCCAGGTGTCGAAGAGCAGGCAAGACTGCCCAGGACAATCAGAACGGGAGAACCAATGGGAAGAGGTATATATAAGGAGAGACAGGAAACAACGTTGTTGAGGTGAGGTCGGGGGTGGGGGGGTAGACCAAGAGACCATAAAGAGGAAGCACAGCAGAAAGGAGTTTGAAGGCGATTTGCAGAGAAGGTGGGATGGTTATTGAGAGAAAGTGATAGGGTATTGTAATTGTGTGTGAAAGGTGTGTCTGTGAGAAGGACAGTGACAAATTTGTGAGTGAAGGGTGACTGAAGGGGTTAAAGGAGGGTGATTGAGGAGAAGGTGTGGTGGAGCAGTGGTAGTGTGGAAAAGAGTATGGAGGAGAGAGTAGTGGTAGTGTGGGAGGAGAAGTAGCAGTCGTGGGATGAAGATAGAGTTGAAAGAAGTAAAATCATAGCATGAAGGTAGGTGAGTGAGAGATCCATTGGAGGCACAGAGGATGAAGCAGCAGGGAAAGGGAGAAGTGAATGTGGAGGAGTCAGAGGGAGGCAAGCAGGATGAGAAATTATAAGTTACTCACCGTAGTGACTAACGTACTCTTCCAACATACTCTTAGTCCCCTTTCCTCCATACTGCATGGGCAACCCTTCCTAGGGACGGGAGACAGAACCTTTTTCCCCAGAAAAACGTTCCTTTAAATTTAGAAGTGTGGCCCTGGGAGCATGCGCTACCCTGACTCCGCCAACCAGCGTCACACTTCAGTCCCCATAGACGCATCGACAATATTTAACATTGCCTAATGATACCAGTATTATTAGGGGGTGGGGGGATGGTGGGACGTTTGGAGGAAAGGGGACTATGGACTAAGACTATGTTAGTCACTACGGTGAGTAACTTCATTACTCTTACGTGCCGTGTCCTTTCCTCCATACTGTATGGGCGATTACAACTGAATGTAGCTCCAGGGTGGAGAGGAGACCCTCCTTAAGAAAACAGGTTTCTTAGAACCGCCTGCAAGAATGCTGCATCTGACCTAGAGGCAGCATCCAAACAGTAGTGTTTACAGAAAGCCAAAGGGGTGGCCCAGGTAGCTGCCCTGCTGATGATCTGCCACTGCACATGCTGTTGGAACGCGATGGCCGTGGCCTTGGCTCTGACCGCATGGGCATGTAAGTTAGCTGGCACTGGTTTGTTCTGCCCCTCATAGGCCTCCTTGATGTCCATGACCATCCACCTTGCTACAGAGGCCTGATAACCTGGCCTTGACCCACCGAAAGTGACAAACAAGGCGTCCGACTTGTGGGAGTCCTTGGTTCTGTCCAGGTAGTATTTCAGCGCGCGTCTGACATCCAAACAGGGCAAAACCCTCTGAACCTCGTCCTTGGGGTCGGCGAAGAAAGTGGGCAAGACTATTTCCTTGTTGAGATGGAAGGAGAATTTCATCTTGGGTAGAAAAGCAGGGTGCGCCCGCAGGATCACCTTGTCCCTGTGAAAAGTGGTGTAGGGTTCTGATGCCACCAGAGCCTGGATATCGCTGACTCTGCAAGCTAAAGTGAGGCCCACAAGCAGAGTTGTCTTTATGGTGACCAGCCTGATGTCCGCGGACGCCATAGGCTCAAAAGGTTTGTGCACCAAGGTGCCCAACACAATGTTAAGGTCCCACACTGGGTGTGGCTTCTTTATAGGCGGGTAAAGCAAGTGGAGGCCCGCCAAATATCGCTTGACCACCAGCTTGGAGGAGGAGACAAGGCCCTCCTCAGAGTTCCTCTGAGCCCCTATGGCTGCCAGATAGGTGCGGTATGTATCCACCTGCACACCGGAGTGGGTGAGGTGTGCTGAAAAGGAGAGCACGTCGTCCAAGGTGCACGTAAGAGGCTCTATCTCCATAGAATTGGCCCAATGACAGAATCTATACCATTTACTCTTATATTGGCTCCTAGTAGCCTTGCTTCTAGCGCCCTGGATGATCTCTAGGTTAGCCCGAGATAGGCTGAAGTGTTTCAGCGTGACCTGCTGAAGAATCAGGCTGCGAGGGCTAGTTTGTGAGGAGCACGGTGGAGTACCCTGCCCCCCCTGCTGGGCCATGAAGGGAGCTGGGCCCAGCGGTAGGTGAATGGGTGGTCTGCTCGATAGGCTGAGAAGCATGGAGAACCACGGCCTGGCCGGCCACCAGGGAGCTATCAAAATGATGCTGAGGTGCTGGGATACCTTTATCTTGCAGGTCACCCTGTGGACTAGGGGTGTGGGCGGGAAGGCATATGCCGTTGTGTCGTTTCATTGGATCTGGAATGCTGCGCCCAGGGAGCAAGAGTCCTGCCCCCTGCCAGGAGGCGAACTGTTGGCATTTCATGTTGTCCCGGGGGGCAAAGAGATCCACCTGGGGATGCCCCCACCTGAGGAAAATCTCCTTCAGAACCAGGTTGTTCAATTGCCACTCGCAATTGTCCGCCCCCAGTCTGCTGAGCCTGTCCGCTTCCAGGCTTGATTCCCCCGGGAGGTGGACAGCTATGAGGTAAATGTTCACCAGAGCACATTCCCACATGCCAACTGCTAGGTTGCACAGCAGAGGGGATCAGGTGCCCCCCTGCTTGTTGACATAGTACATGCTGGTGGAGAAGTCTGTCTGGATAAGAACTGTCTTGCCCTCGATAAGAGAGACAAAGGCCTTGAGAGCCAACCATAATGGCCTTCAATTCTAGCCAATTGATGTGGAACTCCTGCCGAGTCCAGACTCCATGGACGCCTTGGTTGTCCAGGGTGGCTCCCCAGTCCTCTAGGGATTAGTTAGTAGTAACTGTGACCTGAGGGGCCGGCTGCCAGAAGGACTTGCCCTGCCTCAGGTGAAGGTCCGAAAGGAGAAAGGTAGGAATGTTGACTGGCTCCTCTTGGGAGCCCTTCTCCTGATTCTATGAGGCTGCGAAAGTGCAGCTGGAATCTCTGCATCCGGAGTCTTGTGTGGGGCACGGCCAAAAGGACTGCTGCTATAAACCCCCGTAGGTGTTGGTACCACCAGAACGAGGTCACAGGCCTGGAGATGAAGTGATCTGTAGCCCTCTTGATGGATGCAATCTTGTCCTCCGAGGGAAAGACTCATGGAGCTCGTGTCGCAGATAAGGCCCAAGAAGGTCGGGCTCTGCGAGGGCTGCAGCGGAGACATCTTGAGATTGATAGTGACCCCCAGGTTGTGGAGTGTGTTCATCAGTGCGGAGGCAGTGTGCTGAACTGCATCCGGAGAGGTGGCCCGGATGAGCCAGTTGTCCAGGTATGGGTAGACGTGATGGCCCTGGGCCCCGAGGAGAGCTGGCACTGCATTCAACAACCTGGTAAATACCCTGGGAGCTGAGTTGAGGCCGAAGGGTAGCACCTTGCACTAGAAATGGAAGCCCATGATCCTGAAGCGCAATAAGGAGAGAAATTTACTGAAAAAATCCCTTCCTTGTTTTTAGACAAAACCTGCACCTGCCAACACGGAGAAAACCCATTAAAATTAACTAAACCTTCATCTGAATGGCAGCCAGCACATGCAACAACCAAGGTGGTTGAGCATGTGTTTTTTAGCACAACACAGTGCACCAGACCAGGAAAGCGCAGTCAGACCAACTGGCTTCTTGAAACCCGTCCCATTCGATATAACTGTTTTCTTTAGTGTGACAATGATTTTGGGCAACACACAGTTGGAATCCCCACAAATAGTCCCTTTGTTCTGGTTAGTAATTAAATCAAATACATTTAATAAAACATATAGCAAAACATCAATAAATAAAAATAGTACCTGATCATCAGACTACATACTCCTACATGAAATAAAGTACTACAAATGTCACCCTACCTATGTAAACATACATGTACAAAATACAGCATCACAGACATCACATTAGATGAACAATAAATATATCAATGTTCATGCTAGACCATACACTACTGAACACAGCCCAATATCAGACCATTCATAGTGGAGACTGTTCAACTAGTGGGTGGTAAGAGAAACAATCTAATACATTCCTACTGGTTGCTCCAAAACTGTATATAATAGCTACTCTCTTACTAGTTTCGACAGGATAACAAACAAATACTACACAATTATGCAGTCTTCTTCAGAACCCAAGAAGCCAGCCAGCGGGATTCCTCAGATATTCCTCAATGGCTCTCCCATTCAAATTTAAACATGGACTGCTGCCATCATCAACTTTAATGTAGCCTGCAATGTCAACATCTCCTGTTCAATAAGCTTCGCCTAATTTCATCACAGGCAGGAAAATGGTGGGAAGCTTCATGGGATCTTCAAACGTTTCAATGAGCAAAAAAACGCTCAGTGGCATCGCTTCCTAAAAAACAAAGCTTCCCATAAGTAGAGGAAACATTCATAATGGCTCTGGTTTCTAGTGTTTAGCTCAGTGCGAGTGCCAATTGCGAAAAAACAATATCTAATGTGCGTCCCTTTCTGCAGGCATTTCGAACACTCCAGAAGCTCCCCATATGCGTTGCGTAGTCGCGCATTGACACGGTTGGTGCACGGTGCGTGACCATATGATTGGGTACTTTCCTCTAACCACATGGTCACATACTGCGCTGCTAGCAGAGCCAGGTAAGACCTGCTTATAAGGGAGATGCGAGCAAGGGATCACTGTTCTTGCACAGTCATCGTTGCTGACCATCTGGACTTCAGGCTAGTGCTAGTTTCAGGTAATTCAGTATAACGATCAGGGTTATTCCACAGCACAATGCCATTGTTTTGAATTCTTGTTTGGGATCTTCAGGTTCACCGTGGGCAGTAGCTCTCTCACAGGTATGACTTTTCTTAGCATCTCCCTTGATTATAAATACTCAGTACCTCTTGCTTAATATTGTTTCTGTTTTGTCCCTTCCACAGCTTCTTTCTGTCAAGTCTCAAGTTAACAGTGGGTGCGTCCAGTAGTACTCCTGTCTTGGGGAACTTATCCACAGCGTTCTTCCTATAAAATAGTGGGTTGTATCCTCTGGGGTAGGAGTAGTATTGCTTCCGAAGACCCCCAAGGGGGTCCAACCTTCGGATCTTGGAGGTGATAAAGGATGTAGCTTCTGCAGTGCCAAAATACAAGTTGAGGCGGCCACGTCCCGCCAGGAACACAGTATTGTGTCAGTTCATGTTTGCCCTACAGGGAACCGTAGAACAGAGAGCCAAGAAACCTTTTTCCCCAACTGTAATCCCTGGGGAAATGGGTCAGGCCAGGCCGCCTAATCAGGTACTGTTGGTACTGCTTCCCGTACTGATGCCTGTCCTAGTTTTACCTGAGCTACACTACCAGGCCTAGGGGGTATCTTCAGTATGCCAACCTCACCTGCACCCATCAAGTATGGTGGCGATCCAAAAGAATTCAAATATTTTATGACGCAATGTAGAATATATTATTTGAATAAATCTCAACAAATTCCTTTTGATCAGGTCAAGGTATCTTACTTCCTGTTCAATTTAGAGAAAACCACAATTTCCTGGGCCACCTCTCACATCAATGGAAAAAGTCATTTACTGTCTGATTATGACGGTTTCCTGGAATCTTTTCAAACCATGTTTGATAGACAATATGCTGCACAATCAATAAATAACAAATTGTTGAAAATTCCACAAGGTGATAGGGAACTCCTTACTTACATCGCACATTTCAGTGGTTGGTTTCCAAAACGGATTGAAATAAAGTTGCATAATTCACTATACTCCATAAAGGGTTAAAGGCAGACATCAAGGATGCCTTATTCCAAGTTTTCACACCACCTGATACTCTTAGAGAGTATATCTCCCTTGTAATAAGACAAGATCAATGGTCTAATGACAGAAAGGGAGAAAGAAGCAAATGGGATTTTCACAGATCCCCTACTAAAAGAGAAAAATAACCTCTACCTACCAATGATTATGAACTTTTGCAGTTGGGAAGTACCCGAGGTCCTGTATCCCTGAAGGAAAGAAAGGAGGAAAAAAAACAATCTGTTTCTATTGTGGTGAAGCTAGACATTCGGTTTGTACATGCCCAAGAAGATAACCCCCTTGAATATGGGAAACAAGGCCACTCGTCCTGAATACAGAATGTCAAGACGAGTGTGAATACAGGGTATCCCCCAAGATGGAGTATGTCATATTATGCCACATAATTTTTCTCATTTATTCATCTCAGTGGATTTATACTGGGGACATCAGAAGTGGATGGAAGTCATTGCTCTGATAGACTGTGGAGCCACACGTAATTTTATTGACATGTTTGCACATCAACAAGTTTCTCTCAAGCTCAAGGCCAAGAGGAAACCTATCATGTCAGTAGATGGGTTACTGCTTATCTCGAATCCCCTCTATTTGGAAAGCAATGATTTACTGATATGCGCTACTTACCACCAAGAATATGTGATGTTTGACACCATTGTACTACTGGACTTCCTGTAGTTGGAAAACAATAATCCTTAGATAGCCAGGAAGAATCAAAAGCTTGCCTTCCAACAGGGTTATAATGCTGCCCCTCTGCATGTTCCGACACCTCTTTGACCTCAGTTTCAAAGACTGCCGGACAAAAAGGACCAGAAAAAAACACCTCAACAGGCTTAACTACACAAATGCAGCTCCCAGAGGACTATCGAGTATATATATGTAATCAACCCTTAAGAAGTGGATAAACTACCCAATCACAAAGATAACTACCGCATTGAACTGTACCCTTACTCCAAGATACTGTACTCCTATACTTGTTCTGAAAAAGAGAACAGAATTGTAAAACAGTATGTGGATGGTAATCTTGTAATGGGTTCTATAAGACATTCAACCTCACCTTCTGGAGCACAGATTATTCATCATACCCAAAAAGATGATCCAGAACTCAGGACTTGTCTAGATTATAGACAACAAAACATTTTCACTATTAAGAACCGTTACCCCATGCCTCAAATTCGGGTACTTCTGTATCAAGCTAGAGGCAGCCAGATCTAAGTTCAATTTACAAGGTGCCTATAACCTTGTCAGAATGGTGGAAGGCAAATCATTGAATACAGCCTTCCAGATTCGTTTTTGGGCATTTTGAATATTTGGTGTTGCCATTTGGTTTGTGTAATGCCCCAGCAGTCTTCCAACAGTTTCTAAATGACATTCAGTGACCTATTAGACGTCTTTGTGGTTATATATTTGGATGACATTCATCTTTTCATCCTCTTATGAGACTCATGTTCAAGAAGTTTTTAATAGAGTCTGTACCAATCAGCTCTATGCCAAAGTTTCCAAGTGTGAGTTTCACAAGAAAAGGTTTTGGGGTACATGTTAACACCAGGATGCACACAAATGGATCCTAAGAAGATCTTTGCGATATTGGAATAGAATATTCTCTCATCCATCAAAGAATTACGATTCTTAGGCTTCTCCAAATTCTATCGCAGATTTATCCCAGATTTCTCTGAAATACTTGTCCTCTTGACAAAGAGGTTAAAGAAAGGGATACCTTTTGAATGGAACTCAGTAACAGAAAGCATTTACTACCTTGAAATCCTTGTTCACCTTGGCGCCTGTATTACGCTTACCTGGATTGCCATATCTATTGGAAACAGATGCTTCCAACTATCCTCTCTGGGCTCTTCTGCTGCAGAAGGACAAGGAAACTAAATGCTCTCATCCCATTTCATATTATTCTCGCGTGTTGACGCCTGCCGAGAAAAATTACAGCATTTAAAAAAAAAAAGAATTGGGCTGAAGGAAGCTTTTTTGATTTGGAGGCATCAGTTGGAAGGAGCCAAATGCACACTACAGTCTGCATAGATCATCATAACCTCACAAGCCATGAATTAGTGCCAGAACAGGTGGATCCACTTCTTTTCCAGATTTGATTTCATTGTCACTTTTAAACCTGGTAATCAAAACACCCAGGCAGTTGCTCTATCTCGTGCTTACAAAGGGGCAGAGGAGGAAGTTCAAGCTATTCAGTTTATATCTCCATTTCATACCTCCACAGGGGTACATCCTGCTCTATTCATGTTACTAAACGCATGCAACCGATGGTTGCTGCAGCAAACTAATTCATGTCCACCCTAAAAGAAGGTCTCTTGATGGCAAACAAGCACATGATAAAGCATGTCGTTTTGTGAAACGAAAAAGAAGACCTTCACTGCAATACAATGTCAATGACTCGACTCTACACATCAAGCTTCCGACATTTGACAAATAATTGAAACCACGAATCAGAGGCCCTTTTTCATCAATCCAGTGGCCGTGGAAGTGAAGCTTCCTGCCCAGTACAGGATTCACCCCGTGTTCCATGTTTCCGTTTAAAACCAGTCCAGTAATCCTTGATATTTCCACGCCCTGTAGCACTCAAACCTACGGCTGTAGGTCCACAAGAAGATTATGAGGTTCAACGCATCGTTCATTCCCGATATCACCGACGCAGTTTGAAGTATTTAATACATTTGAAATGGTATAGTGTTGAGAGGTCATGGATACCGGTCAACCAAGTCCTAGTACCTAGAATCCTCACAAAATATACTTTGCACCCAGCGAAACGTGGCCCATCCACCGAAGGGCCATTCCCCTTCAGTGGGGGGGGGGGGGGGGCATGCTGTTGAGGGTTTGCCACGCAGACCAGCTGTGAATCTTTTTCTGCAGGCATTTTGGACGCCCTGGAAGCTCACCGTATGCATTGCATAGCCGTGCTTTGACGTTGTCAGTGGGCAGTAAGACGCAAATAATTAGGTGATTTCCTCTAACTGCGTGGTTGTGTCTTGCGTTACCAGAGGAGCCAGGGAAGACTTGTGCATAAGGGAGATGCGAGCAAGGGATCACCGTTCTTGCAACTTTCATTGTTGCAGACCAACTGACTTCAGGTTAGTGCTAGTTTCAGTTAACTAGCTATAGAGATCAGGGTTATTCCACAGCACACTACTATTGTTTCCAGTGCTTGTTTGGGATCTTCAGGTTCACTGTGGGCAGTAGCTCTCTCATAGGTATTACTTTTCTTAACATCTCCCTTGGTTCTAAATACTCTGTACTCCTCCTTAATATTGTTCATGTATTGTCCCTTCCACAGCGCCAGTCTATGAAGTCCCAAGTTAACAGGGGGTGTGCAGTAGCACTCCCGACTTGGTGGGAACTTCTGGACAGCATTGTTCCTATAAAGTTATGGGTTGTTTCCTCTGGGCTAGGAGGAATATTGCTTCCAAGACCCCTGAGGGATACAACCTTCACTCTGAGGTCCAGGAGCTGATACCAGCACATGTATGAGCTCCTTTATTCTCCTGCCCTGTTATAATGCTGTACACATGAAAAGTGCCACAATGGACTCTATATCCGGAATCTGGGAAATCTGATATCAGAGGGTAACAACTTTGAAAAGGTAATCCTTGAAATAAATGCTCCTGAGCCTGTACATGTAAACCGCATGCAATAACTGGACTAATCTCTAGCTGTTAGGCCTGCAGGTCTACGTTAACCCCATTGTATAGTTGAAATCCTACATCTTACTTTCTAGAGCACCCCCGCCCACCCCGCTCTCTACCGATTCCAGATATGACTGCTACTCCTACACTCGACCTGTAACCCATTATGCGATTCTCCCACAGACAGTGCTCCTTTGCTTCCCAGCTCAGTTAGCACATAATAAATCCCAAATACATTCAGGCACGCATTGCAGAATGCAAGAGGCCATGAGGCCCAACATTTCCTGATGCCAGATGGCTGAAATCATGGCTTTACCACTGGATACCAGGTTCTCTCTTGGATGGCAGAATCCTAGTGCTCTAAAAAATGGCAAACACACAGAAGTGCCAAAGTTCTCCCAAATAATGAATGCTCTTAATTGTAGCCAAGTTGGATTTTGTTTGGTCCATTGCAAAAAACAAGGTTGAACCTAGTTTCATACATATTTTGAACATCAATTAACAGAAAAGCCCTTAAAGTAGCTCGGATTAGCCAATCATCTAGATGTGTCAGCAATCTGATCATGTTCTTATGCAGACCCCCCCTTACTTGAAAGGCTTGGGTGCTTGTTAGAGGCCAGTTAACGTAGTCTGAAGTTTCTTTGCTCACTCATGCTCCACTCTTTATGAGAAGACACTGTCCACCTGTGTAACCTGCAGTCTATTGAGGTTTTCTCCAGGCCCTTTGCTTGCAACATCATTTGCCATTGGTACCTCGTCCGCTACTGTGATCCCAGTAAAAACCCTCTTCCGCCCATGCTTTTCTTTGTGACTTGTGTTGCTGATATTTAGCACTAAATCTTCATGTAGTCTGTCAAACTCTGCAGGCTGATCGCCAGAGTACCTGCACCAGTGCTGGCCACCTGCTGGACCGTCTGCCTTAGTGAGTTTGGGGGTCTGAACTATACATTTATCTTTTCCACCCCTTCTTGCCTTCACACTGCACACATGAGATGACCGCGCCCGTCGGCACAGACCGTCCCCGTAGACTCACCTTCTCGATGCATCTAATTTCCTCAGGGAGTGTCTGGGAGGTGAGGGGATCAAAGCGATATCAGAGTCCAAATCCTGAGTATGCAAGACCAACCTCTTTCCGTACTCAAACTGATCAAGTGCCCCTCTGCACTCCAACAATTAACGGCCCAGCTCAGTCAAATCCAATTCGAGGTTGCAGCAGAGCTGTAGCATTTACGTTGCTTCTATGGCGATCAGAATAAAACCCTCTTTGGGAGTAGTGTTTCATAGATCACCTTACCCAGTAATCCTGCTCTCAGATACTGAAAGATGTAATGTGGCTCGAGAATATGGTAGCTGGAGAAATAGGGCACTGGTGATGGCAACTAAGCACATCGTGAGGGTTTGGAAAACAAGAAAAAAAACAAAGGTGGAGGGATGATTGACTTGCAGACTGTCCAGCTATGAGAAACTCATGTTACAAAAACAGAAAAGAGGATGAATATTTGGAGATATGGGGGCCATTTAATGAATTGTATGGTAGAGGCTAATCTATCATTGCAACAGTTGGAAGAGTTGGGCGAACGTGTGATTTGTGAAGATGTAAGTGGGATAATGAGTTGAGTTGTACAGTCTATACACGTCTGTGTAGGTCTGTGTTGTTTCTCTTTCACATCTAGTAATATAGCATAGGGTTATTTATAGCTGATGGTTCTATGATATATGACTTCACAGAGAAGAATGGAACTACTCTACGTCTTTCCTCATTGGGAAATAATCATCTGATTTGTTTAGATTTAACCTACTGACCTTATTTTGATGTTTGTGTTGTATTTAATATTTTAAAATGAATAAAGAGTTTAAGAAAAAAGAATAAAACTCACAGGTTCTGAATGACTAGTCCAAAATTATATTCATTATATTACACTTAGGGGTGGGGGTGCCATTAACCCTATTCAGACAAACCCATCATTATTTATTTATTGGTCACTTGTTAGACGCTTTTTACAATTAGCAAAACTGTTACAAAGCGCCCACAGGGCAAACAGGGTAGAGACAGGGGAAGGTAGAATTAATACAAACAATAATGAGAGGAAAAACGGAGGGGAGACTAACCTACTATGCCTTATGAGTGTTCAGAGCGTGCAAGTGCAAAGGGGCCGGAAGGTGTGAGGGATAGGTGCAATCGTGCTCATGGAGAAGTGCTCAGGGGGGGCGGGGATTCAGTGAGTTAGTTTCTCATAGGCAGAGTAGCCACCTCCGCATCCAGTAGATGCTTTTGCTGCCTCCTTCATTCCCGCCACTGACTCCCGCCACTGACTCTTTCCTTTCTAACCTTCAACCTCTCTATCTCCAACACACTTTTTTTTAAACTTTGTTTTTATTGAGCATTTTAACAGACAAACAGAACACCAGATAACCCCCGGTTACATCAATATGAAACATCAGTACAAGAGTACCAGAAAAAATACCTCCCTCCCGCACATAACTATGTCAGGACTAACCATGCAATGGGTATTTAGCGCAAAGGCACTGAACAGGACACGGAGAAGGAGCAGATCACAGTGACTGACATAGTGGGGTCAAGACAATCACCAAGGCGCCAGGGACCCAGATGAACTGACAATAAAGGACACAAGGGGGCCCCTGAGATCCAGAAACACGCCGGCTTTATAGTCTCATGGCCGCACAGTGATCATTTAGGAGAACAGCTGACCAGTCCTGAACAAATGAGGAGATTGCATCGTTGGCTATAGTCGTCAACTTTTCATATGTAAAGATGGTCCATAGCTTAGCAAGCCACTCAGTCTTGGTGGGAGTAGAGGAGCCTTTCCAATTTTGGGCGAGAGCAAGCCTTCGCGCCCTCACCATTGCCCCAACACACCCTTGGAAAAGCACACTGCCCAGAGTCCGGCATGGGAGTACTCAAGAGAATCTCCATGGGATGAAGGGAAGGGGCCACACCCACTATGTCCCTGATCCAACTAAGCAGCTCTGCCCAAAACACCTGAATGACCGGACATTCCCACCAAAGATGGAACCAGGTGCCGCGCTGTGAGCACCTTCTCTGGGGCATAGCGGGGATACACCCTCAAACATCTTAGCCAGGGTGGCAGGGGGACGGTGCCAAGAGTGACGCACTTTGAAGTCATGCTCCATGGCCGAAGTGTACAAGGACCCTGAGAAAATAGATCTAATAACCACTCTCCAAGCACTCCTCAAGAGCTAATCCCATCCTTTCCTCCCATATCTGCTTAAATGTCTGTCTACCCTCCAGGTTGGCTGTGATGAGGACGCTATAGATCTTAGAAAGGGAACCCTTCCTCGACGTGGATTCTGTAATGACTCTCTCGAAGGCGGTGAGGGTGCGAGACAGGCTGGGCAGCCACCTTGGGTGGGTAAGGATCCCGTTGAGGTGCAAGTACTTAAAAACAGAAACCAGATTGACCCCCATTACTTCCGCCAGGTGGACGTGTTCAATGATGAGACCCTGACTGAAGAGCTGACCCGCCCGCTCTAAACCCCTATCTGACCAAACTTGGGATTTGCAAAACCCTCTAGAGCCGAGATCGAAAGGAGGACCGCAGAGGGAAGTCAGGGCGAAGGCCAGGAGGAGAGCCGTTCTTTGTCTTTATCGGGCTTCCAAGACACCCATAAGACGGCAAGGGTTGGATGATTTTTGAGATATGGGGAAAGGCTTTCGGGCAGGCCCACAAAAGGTCTCTAACTTTCTTCGGGTGAGTATGAACATCCTCAATGTAAGCCCAGTAGGTCCCCATAGCCTCGCTCATGTGTTCTAACAGTACTCGCAGCTGGGTGCCTTATAATATAGCCTAAAATCGGGGAAACCAAAACCACTCCACCCCTTCGTAAGTGTTAAGGTTGAGAGCTTGACTCTGGCCCTTTTGCCGTTCCAGATGAAAACTAAGAACCTGGGTCTGCAACTCCCTAAAGAAGGCTTCCGGTACCACAATCGGGAGGAAAGAGAAGAGGTATAAGAGCCGGGGCAAAAAATGCTTTTTAATTGTAACCATGCGCCCAAACCACGAGAGGGTGAGGGGGGACCAGCGTAGCAGATGCCTACTGATTTTCGCCAAAAGAGGGGGGAAATTAAGCTCAAATAACTTGCCAGGGTCTCTGGAGATAGAAGAACCCAAGTATGTGGTGGACACCCGTTCTATTCTCAGTCCTTGCACCTCAGACTTCCCCCTGATCGCCGCATCTCCAGCGCTCATTGGCATGATGATGGGTTTAGATATGTTGACCTTGAGCCCCGAAAAAGAGCCGTAAACTCTGATGAGATCAAAGAGACAGGGAAGAGAGTCACGGAGATTGGTCAAGTAGGCCAAGATGTCATCTGCGAAAAGGGATAATTTGAATTCCAGCTCGCCACAACGTACCCCTCAGATCCCCTGATCCGACCGAATCGAAATAGCCAAAGGCTCCATTGCCAGAGCATATAAAAGAGGAGACAGAGGACACCCCTGACGAGTGCCTTTGCAGAGGGGCAACGATGACGAGATGAAGCCATTAACCAAAACCCTTCCTACCGGGCCGTTGTAAAGGTCTGAGATCCACCCACGGAACCTACTCGCTAAGCCAAACTTCTGCAGCACCATACCCATATAAGGCCATTCGACACAGTCCAAGGCCTTTTCTGAATCCAATGAGAGGAGATAGGCCTCCATGTCCCGCCTCAAGACCTCGTGCATAAGGTCCAGCGTCTTCCTCACATTATCTGCCCCTTGCCTACCAGAGACAAAACCAACTTGGTCCCCATGTACCAGTGTTGGAAGATGTTTAGCCAGCCTTTTGGCAAGAAGTTTGGCCAGGATTTTAACATCAGTGTCAAGAAGAGAGATAGGAATGTAAGATTGACAACGGGAGAAACATTTTAGCCATAAACGGTGCCAGAACAGAGCGAAATGTTTTGAAAAAGCGAACCGTGAATCCGTCATCCCCAGGTGTAGTGCCCCCTTTAAGCGAAGAGATCATATCGATTATTTCCTGCGGCATGATAGGGGCTTCCAGGGGGTCAACCCTCTCAGGGGGAGACCGGGGATGGGAAGAGAATCCAAAAACCGATCAATATCGGTGCCATCCCCCGTATAATCCGAGGAATAAAGACATTCATAGTGTTGCCGAAATTGCTCAGCTATCGCGCCATCGCTTGTAACCTTAACTCCCTCGTGGGACCAGATGGCATCCACCCTCCTATTCTTTCTAAGTTCCCTTAACCTCCAAGCAAGTATCCTGTCCGCCTTCTCCCCCCGCTCCATATACTTCTGCTTCAAAAAGGCGAGCCTCTCTGTTTAGCCCACCAAAAGGGCTTCGACCTTAACAACTGCAGCTCCGCCCATTTACCCGGGAGCATCTGCGACCTCAACTTTACCCCTGGCTGAATGGCGGCAATCTTCGCTCCAAGTTTTTTCTCCTCACTGGCCCTTTCCCTCTTCCTCCTCCTCCTCGCGCCCATCTCCATGAGGGTGCCCCTGATGGTAGCTTTGAACGTGTCCCAGACTCCCAAGACTCCCACCTCTCTGCCATAGTTGATAGCAAAATACTCTTTAATGGCGCCCAGGAGGGATTGCCTCAGTTCTTTATCTTGCAGCAGGGAATCATTGCAAGACCATCGACTTCCAGAAGAAGGGGGAGACGGGACACCCAATCTGATCCTAAGTCATTGTCAGACCACGGCACGGTTTCCACCCCAAAATCCGAAACAAGAATCTATCAAGATATAATCTATCCTGAAAAACATCGCGTGAGGCTTGGAGTAGTATGTAAAGAGAACGTCGTGGCCCGGCTCGACTGTATGTGGATCCACCAACCCCGGCTCCCCATTGACCCTACAAAAGGTGGCTGCCAGTTTCCTCTGTGGCCACAAGTCAGTGACTAATTGGACAACTTCCTATCCCTCTCAAGACAGAGAATCATTAAAATCCCCCCCCCCGACCAAGAGAATGCCCTCTGAGAAACCCATAATCTTCTCCCTCATCCCATCCCAAAATAGATCTTGTGCCTCGTTCGAGGCTAGATACACACCAAAGTCACCGTGCTACCCCTGACCTCCCCCTTAATCATAATACATCGACCTTCCTGATCGGAGCGCTGAGCTCTGGGACTAAAGTGGGCCTTGGGAGACAACAGGATCGCAGCGCCCCGTTTCTTTGCAACAGAAGAAGAGGCAAACATGTGCTGTATGGTGTGCGCCCTAAGCTTCAGTTCTTTCCCCTTAATCCAGTGGGTCTCCTGAAGCTGGAGCCTATTAAACTCCCTAACCACCATAGACCTTTTGGTAGGTGAGTTTAACCCGCTTACATTTAAGCACCCCACAGTCAGTGAGACGCCTCAACCATCATAAAAGGGGAACCACTCCCCCTATCCCCCCAGGGTATCCCTCACTGCCCTGTGTCACGTGCTGCGCCAATTCACCAAAAATGATCCCTAAAGTACCCATACATCTGGAACAACCTCCAAAGCCTGGCATACATAACATCCAACCCCAAAGAGCTATCCCCAGCAGCAAATCCCCCCCCCACACGCCTGCGCCCCCACCCATCAACCTCGAGCACCTGGAAACCAAACAACGAGAACATTGTCACCAGACCAGGCCACCTGCATCCTCCCCCCCACCGGACTCACTAAAACAACAATCTACGTAACAAGAGCCCCCCACCCCAAACCAAACTCACCCAAATAGTGTTCCTACAAGTTTCGCCCATACCCCTGGCCCCCCCAACCCCCAAGAAGAAACAGCAACCAACACATTTCCATAGTCTCTTTCATTGCCGTCTACCCCCACTATGTCCCCCCGAAGCCTCCAATCAGACCTCAAGGAGGCCAGAGGCCACCCCCCAGCATAACTAACAGACACCTTGTCATGACTCACACCATCTCCCACATGTGGCCACTGACAACCTCATCATTTAGCATCAGACTCTGGGGAAGGCGGAGCCACCCACCGGAACTTTCTATTCCCCCGTACCTGTCTCCTCTCCGGAAAAACCACTCGAGTGCCCATTTGAGGCCTGCGAAGGCCCCGCCTTGGCGTTCTTGTCCTTGCGGTTGCCCTCAGGGGCTGCGTCTCCCAGCAGTTCTTGGGTCACTTTGGGAATGTCATCCTCTGACACCAGGGAGTATTTATAGCCCTCATACTCAAAGGAGAGAGGAAAAGGGTGACCCCCCCCACCTGTACCGAACCCCCTTAGACTGGAGACATTTTGTTAATGGGGCACAAAGGCGTATCCTCGCTATACTAAGAGCCGAGAGGTCCTGATAGTGATTTTGGCACCCTCCCACTCAACAGGCCCCCTTTTGCGTGCCAGCTCAAGGATCTTGCACTTCTCTGAGTAATAGTGGAAACGCACAAGAATAGACCTGGGACCCCTAGCAGGGGCACCAGCCCTGTGGGCCATGTCAATGGTCGGCGCTGTTGTGTTGGAGTCATTAACCAGCTTGCTAATGATCTCATTGACTGTTCTGAGAATGTCGGGCTGCGCTTCACCTTCCCGATCCGGAACCCCCAAAAACCTCAAGTTGCTACGTCTCTTCCTGTTTTCCAGATCGTCAAGCTTGAACATGAACTTCTCTCTTTGTTCCAGTTCTGACAAGCGCGTGTCCATCTGGGTTTCCAAGGCATCAACAGACATCTGATTTGTCTCAAGCGCTTGGACGCGGTCATCTAGCGAGTCCACTTTCTTGTCCAGGGTACAAAGCATCTTAACAATATCCGCCCTGAAGCCGCAAATCTCTTCCAGAAGAGCGGTCATATTATTGTTGACCATTTGGGTGTCTATCCTCTCCGGCTGTATCGGGTCAGGGGCTCTACCTGCCGCCATGGCTTTGTCTGAGGCGTGGTGAAATTGTTGCAGAGACTGGGACCAGCTCATGAGCACCTACAGTGGGCGGGAGCTCCCCCAAAGAGCAACAGGATCAGGCCCCGAAGGCAAGTCAGGTCGGAGAGTTCAGCAGGACAAGGTAGGGATCCGTCAAGGCAAACGCCAGAATGGGTGAAGATATCCAAAGCGAATGTTACTGCCAAAAGAGATTAATGTCCCAAGGACCCACCCATTCAGCTGCAAGTTCAGGGTCACTCCTATACACCCCTCACCAGCAGACTCTAGGGGACCACAGGACCAGGGCCTGGGAGCGCAGACTATAGGGCTGGAGAAGCCAGGGTTTTCCACCACCAGGCAAAGCTTCCTCTCCTTCTGAAGTGGGGAGACAAGTCACACACCACCACCAGGGCACCAAGCCTGAAATGCACGTCGGGTGTGAGGACCGAGGGGTCGGTGAACTCCTCCCGACTAAGCACAGGAGAACAAGAGGGTTCCAAGAGTTCCAAGGATCGCCGCACCACCACACTAGCCGCAGCCCCTAGCTCACGCCAGGATCCGAGAAAGGCACCTTGAAAAACCAGGCCGGGTCCCAACCACTGCACTCCAGGAAAGGCACCACTAAGGAAGGGGGGCCATAGCAGCAGGGGACCCCCAGACCAGATGGGGACCCCCGCCTCAGCTCTCCTCCAACGAGCACCGCCGGGCGCCTCCAGCAAAACCAGATCCAGAAAAAGGCTCTCCCCTCCGGGTCCCTCCGAAGACGGCTCCACTGGACAGCGAGACACAAGGCTCCCGTGGGGGGAGGGAGGACAGTGAAGGCTCCACAACCCGCAGCTCCAGAATCTCATGGGGAAGGGGCAGGGGCGCACACAGGGCTCTCTGGGTACCGCAGTCCAGCCCAGATCTTCACCACCCCTAACTCGTGGGCCTCCACCAACCGCCACACCGCATGACACAGCTGCGTAGAGGCAGAACCCCACCGGCCCCTCACAGCTCCGGCCCCTCACAGCTCCTCCCCCGCCCAAGCCATCCGGTCACCAGACTTTTGGTGGGTAGGGGGGGGGGCCGCAGTACAAACTCTCCACCGGGCTCCGGGTAGGCCTGCGATGTGGGGGGTGGTGCACGGGATGCACAAAGGCCAGCAGGGCCACCCGCTCCTCCTCTCCGCTGCAGGCGCACCCGCCTTCACACAACGGGCTCGCTTCAGAGCTCCCTGGATCTGGTGGGGGTGGTGCGGTCGGCCCACTCCTGAAACAGCACAGCCCTCCCTGGGCCAACCACAAAACGAGGCAGTCCGTGTCTCAGCCCCGCCAAGACCCACGCACAGTAGCGTGGGTCCCGGACAGCAACACACCAGTCTGGGGCTCCGACCGTGGAAGGCGGGAACTCTGCCCAAAGACTCCCTTAGCTGGATCTCCAGGGTTACGCCACCCCGGGGCCCTGCACTTAGTTCACAGGGTGCTCTGTTGGCTCAGCCAGCACACAGGGGGGGGGGGGCCGGCGTCGCCTCTGGGATTTTGTGGGGGCTAAAATCCTGAAAACAACATCCAGTGAGGGAGACCGACAGATGCTTTAGAACATCCCTGAGTCCCCTGGTGGCTCATCTTCAACGCGGTATCCTTGCAACTGCCATGAGGATCTGCATGAAGTCTGCTTCCAAGTGCAATAGTTGAACAAGTTACTTACCCCTGGTAACGTTCTTTCGATTGGACGTTCCTCCCACGTTTTCCTCATTTTATGATAATTACTCCAGGTTCAGCTGCTTCAGAATTTGTTTTTAGACAGAGGGCGCTGTGTGCAGTGTCGTCGAGTCGTTGTCCCTCGAGGGCATCCGTTCGACAGACAACGTCACCATCAGTAAAAGTAGCACACGCAGTGCACGTTGGCCTCAGTTCGTTTTGTCCCCCCTCCTGAAGAGGAAGTACCATGCATACCATAGACCATAGGCTCACAGAAAGCGTAAAATAACATGTAAATTGTACGGCGGGGTACGATGGGAGGGTGCAATGAGGAATATGTGGGAGGAACATCCAATTGAAAGAACGTTACCAGGGGTAAGTAACTTGTTCTTCAAAAGGATTATGTCCTTGCACGTATTCCTCATTTTATGAGAGATTCCCAAAGCAGTAATAATTTGGAGGTGGGATTATCAAATGAATTTAGATCTAATCATGGGCGGAATGAAGGACCGCTTTTGCAATCTGTCCTCCCTGCCTGGAAGATGAATCCAGGCAGTAATGTCTTACGAAGGAATGGATAGACGACCAAGTGGCCGCTGAACAAATATCATTGATTGGGAAACCTCTGAAGGTTTCCCAATCTGAGGTTGCCATGCCCCTTGTGGAATGTGACCTTAGGCCTTCCGGCGGGTCTTTGGCCGCTAATCTGTAGCTTTCGCCAATAGCCAGGATGAGCCATCTGGATATGGTTTGTTTAGTATATATAAAAACAGAGCCCTTTTTGGGTCCAGTCTATGCAATCTTTCCTCCTCCTTTCCTGGATGAGGTGGTGGATAGAAAGTTGGTAAGGTCATCTTTTGTGACACGTGGAAGTCAGAAACTACCTTCGGTAAAAAAAGAAGGCTTTACCTTGAAAATGACCTTCTCTTTCTGAAATACTGTATGTGGGGGTTTGCAGGAAAGAGCCTGCAACTCGCTTACCCTGTGGGCTGATGTTATTGCGATAAGCAAAACGGTTTTTAATGTCAAGAGCATTAAAGGGCACGAGTATAAAGGCTCAAAAGGAATGCATGTTAAAAACTAACACTAGATTGAGGTCCCATACAGGGACATTGAATGGGACTGGTGGATATACATTAGTAAGGCCTTTCAAGAATCGAACAATCAGAGGGATTTTAAAATATGAATCCTCCTCTGAAGAGCGCTTGAAAATGGAAGGCGCCGCTAGGTAACCCTTAGTTGTTCCAATCTGGAGCCCCAGATTTGCCAAATGTAACAGAAAGGAAAGCACCGTAGGTGTTTCACATAGAAAGGGATCCACATTCTTATCCCTGCACCAGTTGCTGAACTTGTTCCAACGGCACAAAGATTTTGTTGCTGGCCTTATGCCATTACGCCATCCGGGAGGTCCCAATCCTTGTATCAAGGCCTTTCAGAAACCACGCATGAAGGCTGAGTGTCTTGACCTCTGGATGGAGAACCCAACATTCCTCTTGCGAGAGAAGATCCTCTCTTTGGGGAAGACGTATTGCAGGGTAGATGGACATGTGTAGAAGGTCGGGTACCACATCCTCCGGGCCCAATCCAGGCCAATGAGGATCATGGGTTTCCCGAACTTTCTCAACCTCCTGATTACCTGAGGAATGACTACGACTGGATGGAATGCGTACAGGAGTGAAAACTCCCAGTCCACCACAAACGCGTCCCCTAGAGCTCCTCTTGAAGGAAATTCCCTTGAGCAAAACAGTTTGCACTTCCGGTTGATACTGGCCGCAAACAGATCCACTTGAGGGGGTCCATTCCGCCCAGTGGCAAAACCTAGTCCATTTGCTTTTGTACTGGCTCCTAGTAGTGTCTCTCCTAGCGCCCTGTATGATGTCTAGTTTAGCTTGTGACAGCCGCAGATGCAATGGTGTGACCTGCGCTTGAACCACGCTGCAAGGGCTAACTTCAGCAGGGCGGGGTGCATGACCCCACCTCCCTGCTGCGATAGAAGGTGAGCTGGGCCCAATGGCAGGTGAATGGGAGGCTTGTCCGAGAGGCTGCGCAGCTCAGAGAACCATAGTCTCGAAGGCCACCAAGGAGCTATCAAAATGATGCTGAGGTGACTTGATTCTCTTATCTTGCAGATCACCCTGTGAACCAGTGGTGTGAGAGGAAATGCGTATACCGTCTGTTAGGGAGAATTCTCATTCTATGGCTAATTTCCCTTACCTATAGAGTCCCCAGCAGCTTTGCTGGATTTGAAGGGTTTGTTTCTTTTTACCTGCTAAGAGTGAGACTCTTTCTCCCACTCTTAGGCATTTTTGCTATGTGTGTTCTAGGCTATTTTTGTGTTTAATGCCTATGGGATTTTTCTCAACCCCATAGGAACCATCTTTATTCACATGTGTTACACAGCACCCTCAGTGCAGTGACAGGGGTGTCGTAGCGACTCCCAGACTCCATACCCTGGGACTGACTACTGTCTCCCAGGGCATGTTAAGTTCCCATTGACTTTACTAGTCAAATCCTATGAACTAAACCAGTACAACCCATCTTACTATGGAGGTACTGGAAGGGGTTAAAAGTTTTTCCCCTGTGTTCATTTTCGAGAGGGTACCGTACAGTCCCTCTACCAAAAGTTTCTGGCTGGTGGCAGTGGTTACTACCATAAATATTCGACCGCAAATATTTCCCTATGGGATTTAACCATTGTTCGAGGCTACCACTTTTTCTGACAGCCTCTAACATACCGCCGGTGCATTTTATTATTAAGATGACTCCGGTAGATTTATTTGCCAGAACTTTAATATAACTTCTTTCTCGTGTCTTCCTCTAAACTGCGAACCCAGGTCGGAGATCCTTTGTTCGTCCTTTTGGCGGGCTTCTGCCGAGAAGCCCTCCTTTCGGCGCCACGGAGTCTGGGGTGGGTCCATTGTGTTGGAGGGGGAGTAGGACCCCTGGACAGAGTTGACTCCGCAACCCATGTCGCAT
Organism: Ambystoma mexicanum; assembly: GCF_040938575.1. NCBI lineage: Eukaryota > Metazoa > Chordata > Amphibia > Caudata > Ambystomatidae > Ambystoma > Ambystoma mexicanum. The sequence continues at coordinate 1,170,711,951 of NC_090923.1, forward strand.
TCTGTCCTGATAGGCTGGAGTGTCTCCCGCCAAGATGACCACTCCACTGTGTGAGTGACAGCTAGGCTGTATGAATGGGGATCTTTTTGGATAAAAGCAGGGTCCTGAGGACTGGAAGAGCAAGACGTCGCCACTGGAGCTAAGAAGCCGAAGAGGAGAGAAGCCAAAGACATCTGCAACAACTGAACCTCCGGTGAAGCCCTGCTGCAGCGTCTCACCACTTTTCTCCACACGACGAGAGAAGATCTTCACCTGCAAGAGCCTTCTTCCCTTGAGCTGGTGGAGCCGACCAGTTTGCCAATCGCCTTCCCGGACCTGCCTTGGTCGAATCTCCCGTACCATGTACTCGAGGCCGGATAGCCAGGCACCAGTCCATCCGGACCGCGATTTAAAAGGAGCGTACCTTTTATTCGTCGGGCAGCACCGCGGCTGGTTTCATCCCTGGGTCTCTGGGTAGTGCAGTAACTCGAACGTTCCTCCACGACGAGAGCATCTCTTCATCTGCTGGATCACCCGAACTGCAGGAACTACCAGGAACAACCGCCACCGCAGAAGCCACTTCTTCATTTAAAGGTACATTGTTCCGCCAGGCTGCCCTTTCTGCGCGGTAGCACTAAAGGTGTTTTAAATCCTTTATCTACCTGTTGGGTTGGCCGCCCCTCTCTCAACATTGTCTTTTCAACTTCTGCAACCACCTTTACAAATTCGTTAACCAAAGACTCGACTGCAGCTACAAGAACATTTTTGCTCCTGGGTCCTTGTACTGTACCACCGACTCTGACGCAGGCCTACTGACTCTGGTCACATTTGTTAGACCTGCCTTCTTTAGATTGATTTTCACTGTGAACTGTCTTGGTGCACCTATTTCTTCTAATCACCCTTTCCTTCCCCTTTTTAAACCTTGTGATATGCCATTTTGCTCAGTTTTCATTTAAGTATTGCTTATCCTGATGCACTGCCTTGCTTAAACTGTTTCACAAACTTATGGGAAGTGTTGTTAGGGTGTGTAAGAAACTGTTCCTATATAACTTGTGCTTTCCCTCCCTTGTGAGGAATTGTTAGAGGATCCCTTGTGTGTAGTTGTCACTGTGCCGTTTTGCTCAGTTTTCACTCTGGTTCACTTGGTCTACAATTTAACTTGGGAGTGTGTATATTTTTCCTTTGACTTAATTTAACTTGCTTGATGACTCTGATACATGTGTTTGATTACAAGTGTATAAAATAAATATATATCTACTTTTTAAATACAAAGCTTTGGTCAGTGTTTCATTGTTCCATAGTATGGAGGACCTATTGTGTAAACCCTGAATACTGCTCATCTCCCTCTTGAGATGAGTCTGACTGCTCAGCCACAGCTACCAACTAAATCTTTGTGGTACAGACTGATACCAAAGGGGATTTATTGCTATCACCTGTAGTCCTAATCTTGTGTAGTGCTCCCTAAGGGAACTGCACAGGATTCTGCCCAACACCATCATGCTGTTCCATTGTAACTGCAAGGTGTTGCCCAGGGAGCCGGGGCCCTTTCCTTGCCTAGACGCGAACTGAGGGCATTTCTTGTTGTACCAGGTGGCGAAAAGATCCACCTGAGGATACCCTCATCTGCTGAAGATCCCCAGCAGGATATGATTTTCAATTGCCATTCGTAATTGTCTGCCTCCAGGTTGGACTCACTGAGGAGGTGGATTGCACTCAATTATATGTTGTTCTCCAGGGCCCACTCCCAAATGCTGACTGCTAGGCTGCACAGAGGGGACCTGGTGCTACCCTGCTTATTGATGTAATACATGCTGGTGGAATTGTCTGTTTGAATGAGGATCAACTTGCCACTGATGTGCGGCAGAAAAGCTTTGAGAGCGAGCCACATAGCTTTCAGTTCTAGCCAATTGATATGGACTCCTGCTCCTGGAGGGACCAGACTTCATGGACGCTGTGGTTGTCCAGGGTAGCCCCCACCAGCCTTCCAAGGAGGAATCTGTGGTGATGGTCACTAGTGGTGCTGCTTGCCGGAAGGGCCTGCTGATCCGCAGGTTGCAGTCCGTGGATCAGCAGACAAGGTCCTGGTGGAGAAAGGGAGGAATGCAGACAAGCTCCACTTGGGAGCCCCGCTCCAGATTCCATGAGGCTGCGTAGTGCAGCTGCAATCTCCTCATTTTGAGCCTCGAGTGAGGTACTGTCAGTAGGAACGCCGCCAGGATACCCAAGAGATGCTGGTACCACCAGGCTGAGGTCACCTCTCGGCTGGGAAAATGACCTGTGGTCATCTTGATGGCTGTGATCTTGTCCTCTGAGGAGGAAAACTCTCTGAGCTCGAGTCCCAGAAAAGTCAGGCTCTGTGTAGACTGCAGCTGTGACTTCTTGAGATTGATGGAAAATCCCAGTTCGTGGAGTGTGTTCATAAGGGCGGAGGAAGTGTGGTGAAACGCCTCTGGGGATCTGACCCTGACGAGTGAGTCGTCCAGGTACGGGTAGACACGGTGACCTTGGGCCCTGAGAAGGGCTGCCCTTGCATTCATAAATCTGGTAAAAACCCTGGGGGCTCAGTTGAGGCCGAAGGGTAGAACCTTGTATTCGAAATGGAAGCCCATGATCCTGAACCGTATAAAGGACTGATGAGGCTGCCAAATTGGGACGTGTAGATACGTGTCCTTCAGATCCAGGGAGCAATGTCTCCGCAATGAGCACTGGCGTAACCATCTTGAATTTTTGAAGAGGGAGGGAGAGGTTCAGGGTGGAAAGGTCCAACGCAACTCTCAGACCAGCCTGGTTCTTCTTTTGTATGGCTAAAATCCTGGAGTAGAAGCCAAGCCTCGCTGGGAGGCTGGGACTTGTTCCACTGCCTGGCTCTCAACGAGTAAACGAATTTCCGCCAACAGAGTTATTGTCCCAATCTGTGGGAGTGGAGGGGAGGAGAAAGAGGGAGGAATCGGTAGACTGTAACCCATGGACACTACGGATAGGATCCAGGGGTCAGCGAACCTCTCACGCCAAGACTGTGCGTAAAAGGTAAGCTTGCCCCTCACAAGAGACATTTGGATCCAAAGGGGCACATCATGCCATCTTTCCCTCTGAGGCTGGGGCAGAGGAGGGGGACTGAAAGAAGCCCTTGCTAGCCCCACCCCACCCCCCCTCTGCTGCTTGCGCCGGTGCTGACTCAGAACAGTCAGGCTATGAACCTCTGTTCGTGGAAGGCCCGGAATCTGCCAAAGGGCTGCCGCTTGTCAGTATGTTGATGCAACTATGTCTAGCCCTAGGGCGTGACCTTCGTGAGGATAAAGACTCTGCAGTTTGGGAACTGTTTTTCTTCTTATTTAGCTCCTCAACGGTGGTAAAACTAAAGAGATCACCACCCTCGAATGCAAGGTCCAATATGCATTCATGGATGTCCAGGTTGATCTTGGTAGCCCATAACAAGGCAGACCTCATATCCGTGGCGATGCAGATGGCACTGCCTGAGGTGTCCATTTGCGCCACAGTGGACTCCATGATGTCCTGGGGCCACCATTTTGGCTTCTGCCAGCCCCACCTTGAAACGTGCCTGGCTCAGCACCAGTAGGAAGTCAGCTATTTCCTGCCAAAGCCTCCGATTAACGGCTGCCAGCATGGTGTCTGCATTGGACTGATGAAGGTGCAGAGAGGCGTTGGAATAGACCTTTCCATAAGCCTCCAAGATTTTCTCCTTGCCTAGAAGCGCCGAAGACAAGGTGGCCGAGGACGACTGAGGCTTGGAGTAGAGTGATGCTGTGGCGATCACCGAAGAGTGCGGTTGAGGGTGCGCAGACAGCAAGAGTGGATCCCCCTACAATTGCCTATACTTGGCGTCCAAGCGCCGATTGACAGG